>NC_136618.1:34773261-35294953 GCF_933228915.1 Telmatherina bonti
GTGCCAACCCAGACCCAAAGCCAGCAGCAGCAGCATCCAGGAAACAGGGGCGTGTGAAAGTAGTGTTGTGTATGTGTGTGTGTAGGTCGTTGTTTCTGTGTAAACAGAACAACATGCTTGTTCTCAAAGCCCTAAGTGTGTGATGCAGGAGCGGGGGGGGGGGGGGAGTGGTGCAACACAGGGGAGAAGGTAACTCCCCCCTGGAAGATCAGACACCTCGCTGCTGACATGGCAGGACGAGCCACGCTCCAAGACCAGAGCGAGAGCTGGCAGAGACCCCCAGTGCACCCCCAATAACCCCCCCACAAACCACACCACAGAGAGGATTATTATGATTATAATTAATAATAATAATAATAACAATAATAATAATAATAATAATAATAACAACAATAACAATAATAACAATAATAATAATAACAATAATAACAATAATAATGATACTACTAATAATGATAATAATAATAATAATAATAATAATAATAATAATAATAATAATAATAATAATAATAATAATAATAATAACAAGCACATGGACAAATGTTCATGGCTTGCACATCTCCCCGATGTTCAGCACCTCCTCTTGTGTTTCCTGGCAGACGGCTCTGGATCAGACCTGAGAGACGGTTAACAGCAGCAGAAAAATGACGTTTTCTAACATGTAGAAATGAACTCATTTCATTTTGTTTGGAAGATAATTGGGAAGCTCTGCCTCTGCCCGTCTGATTGGCAGAAGTGTTCTCTCTGATTGAATCCATTTTCTCCCAATCTTGGATTTGCTGTCAATATTCCAACCAGATGTTATGCAGACAGCGGTAGAGGTTTGCTTAATGAGGTACTTACTCTGCGGATATAATGCACCAAGGTCCTGCAGAACAACTCTTGTTTACAGAAAGCTTTTAATGAGTCTCAGCTAGAAGTCCTGCAGTGCCGTTATGACTTCTGTAGTCGTGGTTTTTATTCCAGATGCATGGGAAACTGGTGCTGGCATGGCATCTACATGTTGGTCTGTAAACTCCACGTATGCAGCTGCTGAACAAAGAACTCCACGGCTTTGAGTCCATTTCTGGGAAATCTTTTTATTTTTATTTTTACAATGTGCAGCTGGTTAAATGAGAGATGTGGCATTTTCTCAGACGTATGAAAGCTCATCTGAGTCATATGTGAGGTGAACAAACATCCTGTGTTGTTGTTAAACGTGTCTGTCCTCTGCAGAGCTGCAGGTAGCAGGTGGGCTGCATTGTTGGACTTATTTTCCCATTTCAGCTGCGTAAACTTGCTTCACTTCAGGTTGGATTTACATGTGAAGTTAAGTGCTGTCTGACGTCTTTGATAAGAGAAACGTCTTTGTGAAACCTGTAAAAGCAGCTTGACTAGCAGCACATTTTCTTTTACTTTGCTTAACGGACTCCATGTGATACACACATCACATGGTACACCAGTGTCTTGCTTTTCATTAAGCTGTCCTTTGTGGTAGTGAGTCTCTTGCTGACATTTCCTTCTTTAACCAGTAGAGACATTTTCCTTTTGTCTAGTTATGGAGCCCTTTACAGATGATGCCAGCGTAACTGTATGCAGTAAATACAGATGATTACTAGGATATTAATTGCATAGAAATATTATTGTTTTTTTTTAATGAAGATGTGATAAATAATGGTGGATTTCCCATCTAGAGTCTCTGAATAAACACTACATGTTGTGTCTGGATTGTAAACCTCCTGGACGGATAGAAATGCTGGAAAACCTCCGTAGACCTGCTGGAGGGTCACATGACCATCACCGTTACACACTGCTGGTCCTGATAAGTTACAGATGATATAAGTGATGGCAGACTGGGAATCTAGTGGAGTTTTAACAGTTCATAATGTAAAAAACAAAACAAATTGCATTTTTTCCACTGATTTACTTTTAATTTGGATTTCTAAATGTGACTGCTTCAAGTGAGCTGATCCGCTGAACAAAAAACAAACGAGAGAGTCATTATTATATACACAAACAACACAGAAAACACACACTGGTGTGACAAATACACACTCTCCCTCAGTTTTTACCAGTCCAGCCAGTGGAGATTAACTATCTCTGCACAGTGATTTATTCATTTGCTTGCAGCAATAACTGAAAATATTGTTAGCGCCTCATAAATCCATGTTATTTCCCCAACATAGAGACTTGGAGAGCAGAGCAGAGCAGCCAGAGGAAACAGAGATGATGAACACAATCTTGACTTTTCTATGAGAAACCTGCACAGCTGTAAGCAAAAGAAAGGTAGCGGCTGTTTGTGTGTGTGTGTGTGTGTGTGTGTGTGAGAGAGAGATATTGCTCTGTTCGTGTATGACATGGGTGAAAGGCCATTTCCTCTCAACAAAGCATGGATCTAGTGGAAGGCCTCAGTCTATAATCTACCACATGCATGGACACACACACACACACACACAGCCCATGAGACAGTGTGAGGTACAGTGTGAATGTCACTTCTCCAACAGGTGCAGCCTAGAGGTTGATGCTCGGTGTGACTCATACAGACCTGATAGTAGACCGTCAGGCATGCGACCTGAAAACAGTTTCCACATAGAAATCCAAGTGTGTCGTCCGAGTGGAATCTAGATAACACACTTGTTTTCTGACTTATTCAATGACATATAAACCCTCAAAATGAAGCCTTGTCATGTCAAGATGAATGGTTTTCATTGTGAGGAAGATGGTAAATGAACACACACACACACACACACACACACACATTCTTGTATTTCTGACCATTTTAGAGCCCCTGATAAATTCCCCCCTTCTGAGGACCATGCTTTCTAGACACTCTAGAAACATAAAAATTACATTTCTACAATTGAAAAAAAAAAAATCTAAAAAATTAAAATAATTTTAGATGTTGGAAAAAATATTTTTAAATTTTTTTATTTTCCAACTATTTTTCCTGCACTTGTTAGGTCCAGTAAACGATATAGATAAAAAGTCATAGAAACTTTTCTTTGAACATGAGTAATGCCAGATATTTAGCTTAAGGCATTGCCTATGACACGTTACGTTGTTGATGGCAGCAAATTAAACTGCATACATTTATGTCATAAACAGAGAAAGGTGTCAAATTAGATTTTTCAAGGTGAAGCTTTTCCCTCATGTTATGTTTTGAAAATGATTTAAGGATTGTTTTAGTTTACAATTGAATTTGGATTCCTCTTCTGGGTCCCTCATATTTTAAAATTCATCTGAACATTTTGTTTGCTTTTATGTCCTTGAAACAGCCATTAGATTAGGAAAAGTTTTGTGAGTAGTGCTTCAGGAATATGAAGTACAGGACTATCTGATAAGATTAGTTTGATGCTCAATACATGCTGCTGAAATTAGTTTCCTCAGAGTGTCGGGACGCTTTCTCAGAGATAGAAGCCTAATCATACAGAAGAACATCAAACTATTGTTTCTCCACATCTGGAGGAGCCAGCTGAGTTGGCTCAAACATCTGGTCAGGATGCCTCCCTATTGAGGATTTCTGGACATGCTACACCAGGAGGAGACCCTGGGGAAGACCCAGTACACATCGGAGCAGTTTCTCTCCGAATGAACGCGAAGGAAAAACTGAAGCTGCTGCCTCTGCAACCCAACTTCAGATAAACAGTTAAATATAGATGATTGATGGGTTAAAGAAAAAAAAAATACTGTTTCAATCATCATTTTAGATATTTGGGTAGTTTAAGTCTAATTTACGCAAATTCTTAGGTTTAATCATTAGTTTAATTCTTGAAAAGTTCATGTTAATTACTGTACATAGTTCTGGAACAATTCAGTAGGTCAGATTACATGTCATTGTGAAAGCATAGTGCATTCTTTTGGTTCTGCAAAACAAATGAAAACTAAGAAAAGGACTGCTAAAGCAAAACATTTAACATTCATAAAAGTGAACAAAGGGGATGTCACTTCAGCCATAAAATAATCCAACAACCAGGGTGCGAAAAAAAGTTTTTAAATAAATAAAAATCTCCATTTTCAGCTAGAAATGTGCTTCCTTTGTTGGTCAATAAAGTTTCTTATAAGCACACATTCACTATTGTTCAAGCATTTGGGATGATTATCCAATTAAAGTGGAAATGAAACAGTCAAGCAAACTAACATTATTTACTAGACTCAGTCATCATCTAATCAATCATAATATTCCAAACATGAAAAGTATTAACATATACAAGAAAACCGTAGTTTTTCTTGTATATGTATTTTCTTGTGTTGTGATGTCACCATTTACAGTACTGCAAGATGGCGGCGCTCTTGCTACAAAAGATAAAACTAAACTATGGTTTTCTTTTATATGTTTATATTTGTCACGTTTGAAATTTTATTATTGACGATATTATGACTGGGTCTAGTAAATAATGTTAGTTTGCTTGACTGTTTCATTTCCACTTTAAATCCAAAGAGAAAGTGATCCCAAATGTTTGAGCAGTTGTTAAAAAAAGTAAATATAAAACAGTTTATTTAAATAAGGAGAAAACAGAAAATTTAAACCAAGCAAAATATTCTTCTAAAAGAGAAATAAAAATTAAAAGCACGATGCAAGATTGCACAATTATTACTTGTTGTAAAAATGCAAGGGGAAAATAATTCCAATTATTGACTGTACAAAATTTGCATCCAATGAACTGGAACGATATCAACACTATAAATGTAAACAGTTGTGACTCATTTGTCACTCAACATTTCAAAATCCTCATTAAACCTGACAGCAAGTGTTATGGCCCTGAGTCATCTGGTCTGCAGGGCTTCCTGGTAATGGAGAGACTCTGGAGTCCACAGCTGATAGACTGCCATCCCTCGGCTCCACCTGTACCACCTTGGATTGGGATTGGTGGATATTGGTGCAGGCTCCGCCCTCATTGGCCACAGATGATGACACCTGTCTATTTAAGGACAATCAGCACAGTTTGCCACCTCCGGTTTGGCATCGACGGCCATAGGATAGCAGATTTGCTTAGATTGGTTCTCGGCTTTTCTTTTGTTAATTGCTGTCTTTGTCTGAGTTTTGTTTGGTCTGTGGTTACAGAATTTTGGTTTAGCTTTTGGAGTTAAATAGTTAAATAGTGGATTTTGGCTCCTGTCACGGGATGTTTTAGGTTGAACCCTTTAGTTTCCTTGATTTGAATCATTGTAAATAAAATCCCATCTTTTATTGGAACTTTTAGTTGCCACTCTTCTTTTGTGTTGCAGCCCCCTTTTTCCCCTAGACACCACTGGGGTTGTAACAGCAAGTAAGAGCACTCCTTCAGACCAGTGTTCAGTTGTGAACATAAGATGGTGGGGTAAATTCTGCTGGATCAAACTGGAAACAAATGGAACGAATGTACCTTTGTGAACGTCGTCCATATTCACAGGCTCTTCTCTGAAACAATTTGATTGTGAACATAAAATTTATGGCTCTCTAGTCCCACTTCGCCAGAGCCTCTGGAGAAGCAGCAAGACACTTCTCACACTCTGTTTTTCCTAGTGTTTTTCCCATACAAATGAAATCCTTTAGGGACTGTTCGACTGCTTTCATCTCCTGCGTGGACCACTTCCTTTTTGCCTTTTTTGTACCTACAAAAATGTTACACACAATTTCAGTGTTTTACAATCATTGAATAACAAAGTTTTTTTTTTTTTAAATCATCCTTTCTTGATGAGAAGCTAATGAAAAAAGTCTGCCATAGTTACAATGTAACGCAGGTCATTTGTCAAGAATAAAACTATTAAAGGCTGTTTCTACTTATTTATAGACTCATTTAGAATAACACAAAATATCAGTTAGTAATTATCTTTTGCAGAAATGTTAAAATCAACTGAAATTTGATATAAACTCCCGAAGCCACCATCTTATCTTAGTGGAGGGATTTGTGTGTCCTGAAGATCCTAGCAGTTGTTGAAAGCTTTATGGCCCTAGTCGGGTACCCCATGGCAAACATGGGGAAGGCACCAGACCAAGTGTGGCTCAAAGACCCCTATGAAGACTGACATTACTGGACTAAAAATTCCTTGCCCAGATGCAAATTTCCAGGGCCCCACTATGGAGCCAGACCTGGGAATGGGGCATTAAAGTGACTGTCTGGTGGCCGGGCCTAGTCCGAAGTGGTTACATGGGTGCAGTGTGACCCAGGTGGTGGCTGAGAGGCAGGAACCCTGACAGTCCAATCCTCAGCTGCAGAAACTGGCTTTAGGGATGTCGTACGTCACCTCTCTGGTGCGGAAGGAGCCTGAGCTGGAGCTTGAGGTTGAGCGGTTCCAGCTATATATAGTTGGACTCACCTCGATGCATAGCTTGGGTTCTGGAACCAGTATCATTGAGAAAGGTTGGACCTTCTTCCAGTCTGAAGTGGCTCCTGGTGAGAGGCACCGAGCAGGTCTGAGCATACTGATTGTCCTGCAATTGGGTGCTTGTACATTGGGGTTCACCCTGCTGGAAGAGAGGGTGCCTCCCTCAGCCTTCAGGTGAGGGTAACGGGTCCTGACTATTGTTACGCACCGAGCAGAAGCTCAGAGTACCCACCCTTTCTGGAGTCCTTGGAGGGAGCGTTGGAGGACCTACCTCCAAGGGACTACCTCAATGAATTGGAGGACTTCAATCCTCACGTGGGGTGGCATGTGATAGTGAGACCAGAGGGGGTATGATTAATCTGAACCAGAGTGGTGTTCTGTTATTGGACTTCTGTGCTCGTCACATATTGTCTATAATGAACACCATGTTCCAGTGTAACTTGTGATTTTAAAACACAAGTTAAAAAGCATGTAGGACAGGATGTAGACCACAGCATCTAAGATGTCAGCTTTACAAGCGACCTAAAGCCACATGTGGATAAACATGCAGAAAACATCACATCAGTGTATTTACATTAATTAACCGGCACATTATGACACGTAGCGTTTTACTTTTTATACATAAAGTTTCCCTTCTGTCCTTCAGAGAAGCAATGTGGTCGTTGGACCCTCCAACTCAATCTGTTGGTTTCCTTATATAGGCTGTTATGAATTGGCTTTCATGATGTTTTCTTCTCTGTCTGTAAAGCGTCTTGAGATGACATTGCCGTGATTTGACGCTATATAAATAAAGTTGAATTGAACTAAATTTGTCAGTGATTCCTGGAGTGTTTCTGCTTCTGCAGCACGGATCAGATGCTCGGGGAAAGAACCTCAAACACGAACGCAGCTGTTTAAATCAAGATGGAGATGGATACAAGTTAGCTTTACAATGCATATTTATCATTTCTTAATAATACTATTAACATTAATAATAATGATAATAAATTAAATCTAATTACTTCATTGATGATATGTTCTTTTAGTTAAAGGGACAATGCAAATTAACACAGTACTTCTTTAAAAGTATGAGCACTAGGATTAAAAACATTATTACAGACCAACCGCACACATTTAGCTTCTATTGCACCTCTGCAGCTACACAGAAGATTCATACGTTATCAGAAATATGAAACAACAGAATGTAATGATTATTTAGCTGATATGTTGCATGTTGTCTGTGAACTGCTGCATGAGTCGATGATCCACCTTTGGAGCTGCTGTACGGCATGTCCACACAAACTGTTGTGAGAGTGGGGCTAGTTGGATCCAAAGAGCGGACACTGTCAGAGTACAGAGAGAGGTTTATTGGTTCCCCACAGATCCCTGTGAATTCTTCCAGCAGAACTTCAGAGACTGGCAGACTGGCGAGCAGCAGGAGGCAGGCAGGGGAGCAAGCGAGCAGGCAGGCAAAACTGGCAGGTAGCGTCAATGAACTGGCAGGCTTTCTCTGGCAGGAGGAAGACAGGACAGGTTACAAACCGAAGGTATGTACAAGCAACGTAAGCTGAGGCCGAGAGCTGTTTACCGCAGGACAATCAACAATCTGGCGCTGGATAGCAGGCAGAGCTGGTCTTAAATAGGTTGTTTGATGATTGCTGGAATGTGGATCAGGTGTGCCTCCAGTTCCCAGCTGACCACGCCCACCAGGGAACAGGAATCACCACACAAACACGATGCCCTGCTGAAGTTTCAGGGATGAAAGTCTCATCCTCCACTAAAGGTGGTACTTTAATCCAACGGCGTTCAGCTTTGGGCACAAGACAGCAGCCCCCTGACCAGCCCCCCGACCAGCTCCCAACCAGCTCCCCAACCAGCTCCCCAACCAGCTCCCCAACCAGCTCCCCGACCAGCTCCCCAACCAGCTCCCTGACCTGCCCCCCAACCAGCTCCCAACCAGCTCCCCAACCAGCTCCCCGACCAGCTCCCTGACCTGCCCCCCAACCAGCTCCCAACCAGCTCCCCAACCAGCTCCCCAACCAGCTCCCAACCAGCTCCCCAACCAGCTCCCCAACCAGCTCCCAACCAGCTCCCCAACCAGCTCCCCAACCAGCTCCCAACCAGCTCCCCAACCAGCTCCCCAACCAGCTCCCTGACCTGCCCCCCAACCAGCTCCCCGACCAGCTCCCCAACCAGCTCCCTGACCTGCCCCCCAACCAGCTCCCAACCAGCTCCCCAACCAGCTCCCCAACCAGCTCCCCAACCAGCTCCCCAACCAGCTCCCCGACCAGCTCCCCGACCAGCTCCCTGACCTGCCCCCCAACCAGCTCCCCAACCAGCTCCCAACCAGCTCCCAACCAGCTCCCCAACCAGCTCCCCAACCAGCCCCCCAACCAGCTCCCTGACCTGCCCCCCAACCAGCTCCCTGACCTGCCCCCCAACCAGCTCCCCAACCAGCTCCCCAACCAGCTCCCAACCAGCTCCCAACCAGCTCCCCAACCAGCTCCCTGACCTGCCCCCCAACCAGCTCCCCAACCAGCTCCCCAACCAGCTCCCCAACCAGCTCCCCAACCAGCCCCCCCTACCAGCTCCCCGACCAGCCCCCCCTACCAGCTCCCCGACCAGCCCCCCGACCAGCTCCCCTACCAGCTCCCCTACCAGCCCCCCGACCAGCCCCCCCTACCAGCTCCCCTACCAGCCCCCCGACCAGCTCCCCGACCAGCCCTCCCTACCAGCTCCCCTACCAGCTCCCCTACCAGCTCCCCGACCAGCCCCCCACCAGCTCCCCGACCAGCCCCCCCTACCAGCTCCCCGATCAGCTCCCCGACCAGCCCCCCTTACCAGCTCCATGACCATCTCCCCTACCAGCTCCCCTACCATTCCCCCTACCAGCTCCCCTGCCATTCCCCCTACCAGCTCCCCAACCAGCCCCCCCTACCAGCTCCCCTACCAGCCCCCCGACCAGCTCCCCTGCCATTCCCCCTACCAGCTCCCCTACCAGCCCCCCTACCAGCTCCCCGACTAGCTCCCCGACCAGCTCCCCTACCAGCTCCCCTACCAGCCCCCCTACCAGCTCCCCGACCATCTCCCCTACCAGCTCCCCAACCAGCTCCCCGATCAGCTCCCCGACCAGCCCCCCCTACCAGCTCCATGACCAGCCCCCCTACCAGCACCCCAACCAGCTCCCTGACCAGCCCCCCAACCAGCCCCCCTACCAGCACCCGAACCAGCCCCCCTACCAGCACCCCAACCAGCTCCCGAACCAGCTCCCCAACCAGCCCCTCCACCAGCTCCCCTACCAGCTCCCCGACCAGCTCCCCAACCAGCTCCCTGACCTGCCCCCCAACCAGCTCCCCAACCAGCTCCCCAACCAGCTCCCAACCAGCTCCCCAACCAGCCCCCCCTACCAGCTCCCCGACCAGCCCCCCCTACCAGCTCCCCGACCAGCCCCCCGACCAGCTCCCCTACCAGCCCCCCCTACCAGCTCCCCTACCAGCCCCCCGACCAGCTCCCCGACCAGCCCTCCCTACCAGCTCCCCTACCAGCTCCCCGACCAGCCCTCCCTACCAGCTCCCCTACCAGCTCCCCGACCAGCCCCCCACCAGCTCCCCGACCAGCCCCCCTACCAGCTCCCCGATCAGCTCCCCGACCATCTCCCCTACCAGCTCCCCTGCCATTCCCCCTACCAGCTCCCCAACCAGCCCCCCCTACCAGCTCCCCTACCAGCCCCCCGACCAGCTCCCCTGCCATTCCCCCTACCAGCTCCCCAACCAGCCCCCCCTACCAGCTCCCCTACCAGCCCCCCGACCAGCTCCCCTGCCATTCCCCCTACCAGCTCCCCTACCAGCCCCCCTACCAGCTCCCCGACTAGCTCCCCGACCATCTCCCCAACCAGCTCCCCGATCAGCTCCCCGACCAGCCCCCCCTACCAGCTCCATGACCAGCCCCCCTACCAGCACCCC
Organism: Telmatherina bonti; assembly: GCF_933228915.1. Taxonomy (NCBI): domain Eukaryota; kingdom Metazoa; phylum Chordata; class Actinopteri; order Atheriniformes; family Telmatherinidae; genus Telmatherina; species Telmatherina bonti. The sequence goes on from NC_136618.1 coordinate 34,783,488, forward strand.
AACCAGCTCCCTGACCAGCCCCCCAACCAGCCCCCCTACCAGCACCCGAACCAGCCCCCCTACCAGCACCCGAACCAGCTCCCCAACCAGCCCCTCCACCAGCTCCCCTACCAGCTCCCCTACCAGCTCCCCGACCAGCTCCCTGACCATCTCCCCAACCAGCTCCCTGACCCTCCCCCCAACCAGCTCCACGACCAGTTCCCATCTCTTGAATTGTAGTGAAGCAACTGTGCATGGACTTACAGCGAGAGTCTGTGGACACAGAGGAGGAAATACGTCTCTAATTTGCAACTTTAGATAGTAGAATGACATAAGAACTTATTAACTATGTAACATCTGCCATGTCTTCTGCTGTAATGTTTGATCTGCTGGTTTCTTCACCTGGGAGCTGAGGTTTCCTCTAAGAAGGTAAGTTTCCAGCTACCTTCACTCCACAGGTCTTAATGCTCAAATCAGTTTGTTTTTGTTTTTTCCAGAAATACAATATTTAAGTGATATTTAAGGTTATACAATCAGAACGTATCAGAGTTCCATAAAACTATGTAGCGTAAGGATCTAATGTTTGTTTCACATGAAAAAGATTCAGATCCAGCCTTCCTGGATCTCAGCAGACACTGTCACCTCCCCATCCTCTTCCTCTCCCTGTGATGAAGAGGATCAGTCTGCTTCAATGCTGTAAAGCCAGAAATGATATTGTCCTGTTCTTAAGTAATCATTACACACATACAAATTTATAATATACTGAAGCAGACTGACCTTCATCCAGAGGGAGGATGAGGAGGGTGAGGAGACACGTCTGCTGAGGTCTTAACAAACACCTCCTGCATCCATTCTCACTGGAATATTTACAGAATGATGATTGCAGTCATATGTGAGGATCCTTCTTGTGACTTGAAGACAACAAGTGTTGTGAAGAAATGTCCTAAAGCTTTGTGTGGTCATGTCTCAGACAGCGTTTGGTGCTGGACGTCCGGTTGGACGCTGTGCAAAATGTTACGTATTAATGTGACGTCTACGTATCTGGAATGTCATTGCTACAGAAACCTGCTACAGGTGGGAGGAGACAGGTAGAAACTTCCAGCAAGTAGGTTTGCTTGATGGAGTCAGTTGCCATGGAAACGGAGTATGAGAGTTTCCCTCAACAATCTCAGGTAAGCTGGATTCTCTAACAGGACCGTGATGCTCGTTCTGCTTCAGTCCTGCTGGGTTTACAGCAGCTGATGAGTGGCGGTTACACACAGCCACTCCCTCCCTGACTCGTCTGACCCTTTCTGTACATGGATGATGACCTAATCAGCGACCAGCATTATGGTATTAATGCTGATTTGATGCTCGTGTGAAACGTTTATCTGGATCCTGAGGATGAAAAGCGTCAAACGGCTTCGTTTCTCCTTTTGTCTCTGTGGTATCAACAGCAGCACTGTAACACTAAACCTGGTGACCTGTCAACATCACGTTTTCACACAGCGCATGCGCTTATTGTTATGTAGAGTCATATGCTTTACTGTCCATTCACATTACTAAAAATAGTAATAGTTAGTTACACTATAACCAGTTATTAAAAGGAAATCCTGTTTCTTTATCTGTCCCAAAAGGTTTACAATACACAGTACTCTAAACGCCCAACGCTGCAGATGTAATATGACTACCTCCGAGCATGCCGCCACCGAGCAAGCTACATGCCAGACACTGGCATTCATTTCTCTTTTTCATAGTTTGGATTTGACTTCTGCTGAGTAATTTCCTTTCTGGAGCATCGTAAATAACCCTTCCCCTCAGTAATGCCGGGCTTACACCGGAGGAGTTGGAAAAGATTTGGAAAAGATGGTGGAAAACCATCAGCCTCCACCTGCTTATGGACACACACAAGTCTTTCGTCTTTAGTCTCAGACTGAGACTTAACAAAGACTGCAGGGTCACAAGACTACATCTACACACCTCAGCTTTTTCCCCACCATGCTGAAGATGGACAGACTGGACACATGGACAGATGGATGGATGGATGGATGGATGGATAGATGGATGGATTAATCTCCATCACATGTACATAAGAGTCGAGAGAAAAATATAATAATGAGTTATAAAATGAGTTTAAATAAAATCATCTCTAACAGAGATCAGTATGGCCGTACTGGAGTCAGGGGTGTGTGTGTGTGTGTGAGACACAGTGCAGGTGCCCCCCCCTCAGAAGAGCCACAGTCTGACCCAGCCCTTGTTTGTTCTGTGTTTCCACTCTGCTGTGATCAGCGGTTAAAGTGAGCTCAGACAGCTGTTGCAGTGTTGCGGTGCAGTGGAGGAAATAATGGAAACAGCTGGAAACTTTAAGCTGAATTGTTTATTTTAGGTGGTGGAGCCGAGCTCCAGAGGACTTGGCTCCACTTTAACCCTGGTTGTGATACGTTGGACAGTTGATATGGAACAGGGAGCCCTGATCTGCCCACAGCTCCACGGTCTGCTTCTCTTTCTGGATGGACCACTACCACGTTTCATCACTGGTTCTGGATCATGTTCGACCTTTTCTGTTATTATTCTGTCAGGTTTCCTGGCTTCGCGTTTGACAGAGCTCATCTATTGCTTGTTGTGTTGCATCACTGCGATTTGTGATCATGTCAAACGTGATTAACTGGGAAAGACTAACCTAACGATGACAGGAGCGCTGTGACTCTAGTAAAATAGGCTAAAATCTCAGTCTTTACTGAAAATCATGGTCGTAAGGCAGCTTCAGATGCATCCCTGAGTCAGATGAAGGTCTTGGTACCAGGCCTCAGCAGGGCTGGATGACACGTGGACGTGGGACATGAGCAACATGACTCAGCTGGGATTAACTAGACTGGGTTTTAATGGATGTGGAATATGAAGGGGAGCTAGTGGAGTTTCTGTAGCACCGCTGTGATGTGGGAAGTAGAAAGTGTCATTGTAATGATGCGAGATGCTTGTTGCAGCGGGCAGTTTTCTGGGGGCAGGAAGGGAAGGGAGTTGCCTTGGTCAAGTCAAGAGGTGACAGGACTGTGAAGCAGCATGGCAGCAGGGTGAGGGAAGGGAAGGATGCAGATGGTCAGTACTGCAGAGAGGAAGGTCAGTTGGCTGGATCCTGTTATGGATATGAGACGTGAATGAGTGTGTGCTGTCTAAGATGACTCCAAGGCTCTTAACCTGAGAACCTACATGAACACGGGGAGGACATGCAAACACTACATATCGATAAACATCCAAAAGTCTCCAAAAACAGATCATGAGTTCATGTACAAAAACTGTGAGTGGAGCTGCCTATCGTCTCCTGACATCTGTGGACCGGTTGTAGAAAGCATCCCAGAAATAAACATGTTTACAGCAGAAAATAAACATGTTTACAGCAGAAATAAACATGTTTACAGCAGAAATAAACATGTTTACAGCAGAAATAAACATGTTTACAGCAGAAATAAACATGTTTACAGCAGAAAATAAACATGTTTACAGCAGAAATAAACATGTTTACAGCAGAAATAAACATGTTTACAGCAGAAATAAACATGTTTACAGCAGAAAATAAACATGTTTACAGCAGAAATAAACATGTTTACAGCAGAAAATAAACATGTTTACAGCAGAAAATAAACATGTTTACAGCAGAAAATAAACATGTTTACAGCAGAAAATAAACATGTTTACAGCAGAAATAAACATGTTTACAGCAGAAAATAAACATGTTTACAGCAGAAAATAAACATGTTTACAGCAGAAATAAACATGTTTACAGCAGAAAATAAACATGTTTACAGCAGAATATAAACATGTTTACAGCAGAAAATAAACATGTTTACAGCAGAAATAAACATGTTTACAGCAGAAAATAAACATGTTTACAGCAGAAATAAACATGTTTACAGCAGAAAATAAACATGTTTACAGCAGAAAATAAACATGTTTACAGCAGAATATAAACATGTTTACAGCAGAAATAAACATGTTTACAGCAGAAATAAACATGTTTACAGCAGAAAATAAACATGTTTACAGCAGAAATAAACATGTTTACAGCAGAAAATAAACATTTTTACAGCAGAAATAAACATGTTTACAGCAGGAATAAACGTGTTTACAGTAGAAATAATATTCCTTTAAGGAACTCATCTTTTTAGATTTTATTTAATCTTGAAAATGGACCTATTAAGGGCCGTGTCCTTTTGACTGACAGGTATGCGTTACCAGGCTACAAGAGGGCAGAGTGTTGCACAACTGTGGTTTTTAACCAGCTGACAGCATGACTTAGCTTTAGCCTGCTTACCTCCGTTAGCTAGCCACACATGATGCTGCCAGGATGGCAACGATGGGAACCGTTCCAGTGAGTGCATATACCTGCCGTGCAGGTCTCTGCTGTCTCCATGCTCCAACATGCGACTGAAATGAACAAATATGTTGACAAGAAGCTGTTGCAGCCGTATGTGTCTTGGTGCAGTGAAACAACTAAAACCTGCTGCATACAGTCGAGGACAGTTTGACGACCCTGATGGAGCCTTTTGTTCAGATGGCAGAAGTCCTGCTCATAAAGCAGGCAGACAATCTCCTGAAAATGTTTCCCAAAATCAAACTAAAAGCCACTGGAATGATTTCATCCATACAGTAAATAAGGACACATGGTGGGAGGAGAGATGTTTTTAGTCATTTAGTTTAACGTTTCAGTGTTTTCAGTTTCAAAAGGTGAACTATTAACTGTGTTTCCTAAGTGTTGACTATTGCAGGTACATATCACCTCGTCACGCTTCACTGTCTGTTGATTTCTCTTGTTTCATTTTAAATGACTGTTTTTTCATCAGGTTCCTTTTAAATGTTACAGTTTAAAAGTCACTTTTTTAAAAGTGGTGTTTAATTTATTGTCCAGGATAAGCAGGCTGGTGAGACACGTGTTCTGAAGATTAATAAAGTGATTGGTAGAGTCCTGATTAATTACAAGTGAGAACTGTGATAATGACCATGGGGAAAATGGCAGCCACTAAAAGATCAGGGAAAGATCGCTGTGATTGGTCAGCTTCCTTGGAAAAGGGCTTTAGAAGATCAGTCCAGTCCAGAGAATATTTTTAATTAGGAAATAAAAAATCTCTAAAGACCAGGCAATGATTAATTAATGATTTGTTGTTCAATAACTGATGAGAAATGAAAGTCAAGCTGACAGAGCAGCACAAGAATACACTGTTGATGTTTTCCATCTTTATGACGGTTCCCTACAGAGAGTATCCAACGAAAACACACGAATGGAAAGTTAACCGTTTACCCGCTGGTTCAGTGTTAGTCCAGAACTCACATGGAGAATTCCTCTTATGTTCCTCCTGATTACCAGTAATTCCCCATAAACTCAGTCTTCATGTTCACCAGTGAGTCCTGGTTAACTAACTAGTTTAACTAGTTTAACTAGTTTGGGTTTCGTTTCTATGGCGTTTCCTGGTATCCTAGCAACCATTGCATATATTATTGTAAATGGTGCCAGAAATTTATATGATTTAACATTTGTTTTTTTCATTTGTTACCTAATTGTTTTAACTGATTATGATGAACAGAAATAGCAATTTAATACATGAAAACAGTTTCCTTAATCCACTAAAATGTTGAAACACATCATTGTGACATCTAACAGCATACAATAATAAAATAATCCACAAAGAATGGAAGAAATACAAGGGAATACAAAATACAAGGAAATGTAAAAAAACAAAACAAAAACAAAACAACAAAAAAAATTATTTCATTGGTTCAAGACAAACTACAGAACTTTTTTTGTTGTGTGTCGTCCATCTTGCATCCGACCTGTAATGTGGTGCGTATTCAAAACTCTCAGAAATAAAAAAGAAATGACATGTTTTGCATTGGCATGGTGGTATGACATGTATTAATCTGATATTGTGATGGCCAGAAATGGAATGATGAGTCCAGCATATCGACATGTCCATTGCTAGCCTGAAATACCACACCAACTTTATTTATAAAGCATTTTAAAACAACCACAGACAAGTAAAAATCCTGATCCAAATAAAAAACAAATATCAAAAATAAAAATGTCAGACAAGAGAAAAACTAAAAACAAGACTCAGATCAATTAAAGCAAAAACTAATCAGATCAAATAAACACTGCGTGTCTCGCTGAGGCTGTTTAAGACAGGTGGAAAGGTGGAAATGGTCCACGTCTTAATGTGTTAAAACGTTCCATGTTACGTGTTGTAACACGTCACGCTACGTGTTGCAACACACTACTTGTTGCAACACGTCACGTTACATGTTGCAACACTATACTGCATGTCACAACGCGCCTCTCTACGTGTTACAATGCTCTACACTACGTGCTGCAACATACCATGCTATGTATTGTAACTCGCATGCTACATGTTGCAACACGCCACGCTATGTGCTGTAACTCGCCACGCTACGTGCTGCAACGTGCCACGCTGCAAGTTGCAACACTACACTACATGTCACAACGTGCCACTCTACGTGTTACAATGCTCTATGCTACGTGCTACAACACACCATGCTACGTGTTGCAATGCTCTACGCTACCTGTTGTAAGTTGCCACGCTACGTGCTGTGACATGCCACGCTACGTGTTGTGACACGTCACGCTACGTGTTGTGACACGTCACGCTACATGTTGTAACACGTCACGCTACGTGTTGTAACATGCCACACTACATGTTGTAACTCGCCACGCTACATGTTGTAACTCGCCACGCTATGTGTTGTAACTCGACACGCTATGTGTTGCAACACGCCACGCAATGTGTTGCAACACGCCATGCTACATGTCACAATGCGCCACTCTACGTGTTACAACGCTCTACGCTATGTGCTGCAACACACCACGCTACGTGTTGCAACGTGCCACGCTGCATGTTGCAACACTCTATGCTACGGGTCACAATGTGCCATGCTACATGTTGCAACACTACACTACATGTCACAATGTGCCACTCTACGTGTTACAATGCTCTATGCTATGTGCTGCAACACACCATGCTACGTGTTGTAACTTGCCACGCTACGTGTTGCAACGCGCCACGCTACATGTTGCAACATGCCACGCTACGTGTTGTAACTTGCCATGCTACGTGTTGCAACAGGCCACACTACATATTGCAACGCTCTACGCTACATGTTGTAACATGCCACGTATTACAACACGTAACGTGTTGCAAAATGTAGCGTGGCGCATTGCAACACGTAGCATGGTATGTTACAACACGTAACGTAGAGTGTTGCAACACATAGCATGGTGTGTTGCAGCACATAGCGTAGAGCGTTGTAACATGTAGAGTCGCCGTTGTGACACGTAGCGTAGAGCGTTGCAACATGTAACGTGGCGTGTTGCAACACGTAGCGTGGCGAGTTACAACATGCAGCATGGAGTGTCAAAGCACGTAGCATGGCGAGTTGCAACACGTAGCGTGGCGAGTTACAACATGCAGCATGGAGTGTCACAGCACGTAGCATGGCGAGTTACAACACGTAGCGTGGTTAGTTACAACACATAGCGTGGCATGTTACAACACGTGGCGTAGAGTGTTGCAACACGTAGCATGGTGTGTTGCAGCACATAGCGTAGAGCTTTGCAACACGTAGCGTGGCAAGTTACAACACGTAGCATGGTGTGTCACAGCACGTAGTGTGGCAAGTTACAACACGTAGCGTGGCATTTTACAACACGTAGCATAGAGCGTTGCAACACGTAGCGTGGCGTGTCACAGCAAGTAGTGTGGCAAGTTGCACTGCAACACACCACGCTATGTGTTGCAACACTCTTCGCTACATGTTGAAACATGCCACGCTACGTGTTGTAACACGCCACGCTACATGTTGCGACACTCTACGCTACGTGTCAGAATGTGCCACTCTTCATGTTACAACGCTCTACGCTATGTGTTGCAACGCGCCACTCTACATACCACGACGCACCATGCTACGTGTTGTAATTCGCCACGCTAGGTGTTACAACGCTCTATGCTATGTGCTGCAACACACCATGCTACGTGTTGTAACTCGCCACGCTACGTGTTGCAACGCGCCACGCTACATGTTGCAACATGCCACGCTACGTGTTGTAACTTGCCACGTATTACAACACGTAGCGTGTTGCAAAATGTAGCGTGGCGCATTGCAACACGTAGCATGGTATGTTACAACACGTAACGTAGAGTGTTGCAACACATAGCATGGTGTGTTGCAGCACATAGCATAGAGCGTTGTAACATGTAACGTGGCGTGTTGTAACACGTAGCATGGCGAGTTACAACACGTAGCGTGGTTAGTTACAACACGTAGCGTGGCGTGTTACAACACATAGCGTGGCATGTTACAACATGTGGCGTAGAGTGTTGCAACACGTAGCATGGTGTGTTGCAGCACATAGCGTAGAGCTTTGCAACACGTAGCGTGGCAAGTTACAACACGTAGCATGGTGTGTCACAGCACGTAGTGTGGCAAGTTACAACACGTAGCGTGGCATTTTACAACACGTAGCATAGAGCGTTGCAACACGTAGCGTGGCGTGTCACAGCAAGTAGTGTGGCAAGTTGCACTGCAACACACCACGCTATGTGTTGCAACACTCTACGCTACATGTTGAAACATGCCACGCTACGTGTTGTAACACGCCACGCTACATGTTGCGACACTCTACGCTACGTGTCAGAATGTGCCACTCTTCGTGTTACAACGCTCTACGCTATGTGCTGTAACACACCATGCTACGTGTTGTAATTCGCCACGCTACATGTTACAACGCTCTACGCTACGTGTTGCAACGCGCCACTCTACATATCACAACGCACCATGCTACGTGTTGTAATTCGCCACGCTAGGTGTTACAACGCTCTACGTTACATGTCACAACGTGCCACGCTACGTGTTGCAACGCACCGCGCTACATGTCACAACGCGCCACAGCACCTCGTCTGTAAAACTTTATGTGTCCAGCTCCAAAAACACTCTGCATGCAAAAATATGAACAATCTTTTCCAGGGAAACTTAGTTTCCTCTTGAAGAAGTTCATGACCGTCTGGTGCAGACTGGTCTCACATCAACGCTGCATTTCTTTTCTCAATCTAAAAACCTTCAGCCAACATAAATATCTCTGAAGAGACAAACACTGCAGCTAAAGAAACCTCAGCTGGTCGACTCTCCTCTGGCCCTGTGAGAAGACGGATATCTGCTCACGGTAACTAGATGCAGTGAACTCAGTCAGCCTCATTAGTGGCACACTAACAGGCTTTTCCCTGACATCTCACCGTGGAGACATTTGGGAGGGAAAGAGTCTCATATTGAGTCCTGAGGCTTCGTCTGGACAATGAGGCAGGAGATGCTGGATGCAGGGAAACATCAGGAATGAAACAAAGGAACCATTTTATTTCTTTAACAGCACAGCGCACCCCAGGAGCAGAATAAAAATATTGTTTCCAGTTAAAATGAACAACAAAAGCTGATAAAATATCAGTAATAACCGATAAACGTGAGGAAAACTACTTCCTTGTTCTGATTCTTAACTGAACATGTTCTGTAATATCTGTACATGACAATCATACAGATGAAAGTTCCCACAAATATGTCTAGATAAAACCTGCATCGACATCGTTGCTGTCTCTTTCTTCAACATGCCACATGTCCTCCGCTGGCATGGACGTCAGCTTCATTTGATCTTATTTCCAGGAACACTGGGTCCATGGCTTTTAACGTCTATAGTTACAAATCTTTGACAGCAGCAGGATAATTCAGATGATTTGGTTTTGGTTTGTCAGTTCGGTGCTTTTCATGACCACCGTGCCAAACGTCCAGCCCTTACAGAAGTCTGGTAATCACACTTTCACTGCTGTACAGGATTAGTGCTCGACAAGACTTGAGAAATTCCCCGGAAGACAAACAACTCTGATTGTCAGGATTATCACACAAACTCAGACGGCTCGCCCTCATCACGGAACCTCTGGGGTGTCAGGCTGAGAGGCATCCCGACTGAGACCGACCACGGCACCAATCATCATCTCCACTCATGTTCAACTCAGAACAAATGGAAAGGAAACATGTGGATGTTATGGAGGAAGGCAGGAAAGAATCAGAGATGAGAAATACGAGACATCTTCTCTGCTGCCATTAATTGTTACTTGTGTGAAGAAGAGCACAGGAGTGTGATTCATTAGCTCTGGATCATTGAAAAGGATTATGAAGCTGCACTGTGGCCTCAAAGGACACCTGCTGGCTTTGACTAATCATCACTTCTCTGTCTGTGACAAACGAACAGGACTGAGACGGAGACAAACTCTCCAGCTGTCAGCTGCTTCCAGCGATGAGATGCTGATTTTATCTTTGCATGAAACAGTTTTTGTTTGCTTTTCAGGTGGACCAGAAATAACTCAAATGTTCACAGAAAATCCTTCAAACCTTGTGACAGGACTGAGCTCAGGGTCACAGTACACATATTCTTTGATTTGCTTCAATTAAAATCAAAATGCCAAACTTTCTCAGAGCCCACATTGACTGATGAAATTCCCCCTGGAAACGGCAGCATGGAAGCGCGGTTTGGGCTCTAGCTGGGATGTGTGCAGAGTTGTCTCAGAGCTACTCTGTTATCCTGGCTGTGGGCTTCAGGTCCCATCGGAAGACAAATCTCCACCCCAGCATTCTGGAGCACGTCTTCATCTGTCCATTACTGCAGCATGACGCTGCCACTACCGTGCTTCCCTTGGTGATGATGGTTATCAGCCTGCTTCGCTCCAGAGTTGATGCCTGGCTGCAGGGCAAAGTGTTCAATGTTTGTTTCATCAGACCAGAGGATTTTTCTTTCTAGTGGTCTTAGTGTCCCTCAGGGCCTTTTGGCAAACTCCAAGTGGCAGTTGTTATATCCTAAGGCTGGGGGAAAAGTCCTGTCCTTTATTATTAAAACAAACACAGTGATCCAGACTGGGACAAGGCTGTCCATTTATTTCAGTACTGGACACATGGCAGGCAGGTCACACTCTATTAGGACCAGGCGGAAACTTTCATTTAACCAACATCACTCTGGTGGACAAAATAATGCTGCACAGAAACTAGGCGGCAACATCTCCCCCCCCTTACGTTTTCATGTACCACTCCAACCATACATTAACTTCCACTGTTGGTAACAACTCAAAATAAAAACACTCAACTGTTCAAAACAACATTTCCTTCCACTTAATATATAACCATCAGAAAATAACCTTTTTCTCAAAATCACTTCCAAAACAATAACAGAACCTAACCAACTACCACTTGGCCAGCATTGTGGCCTGACTGGTTTACAAGTTCAGTCTCTCAGGAGGCTTGTGTTGCCTCCTTGATCTTCTCAGTTCCATCGTAGGAACTCTTGTGGCAACCCTGTGGCAGCTGTTGCACAGTCCTCCAAAAGTGGAGCATTCACAGGCTGAACCACCTGCTTTGAAAGTCCCTCATTCTGCTGTGTTGCTCCAGGCACCTCAACATCCACTGAGATGTCCCTACTGCCCTGAAACATGGTATTCACAGGGTTCTCCTCCCCCTCCTCTCATCTGACACGTAACTGATCCTGAAGCCTGCGGTTCTGCCGACCGTCCAACAAATCGACAGTGAACGATACTGGCCCTGTCCAGTGCAAACTATTCCCGGCAACCAAATAGGGCCAAGTCCAATGTTCTTTGGAAACACGATGTGTCCAGATGTGAAAACTCTTTCTTTGGCATGTTGGCCCCATCTAACCTTATGCCTTTCTTGTGACTGAACCACTTTGGCTCTAACATCTGGATGAAGAAGATCCAGATGAGATTTTGACCTCTGTCCTCGCAGCATTTCTGCAGGGGACATCCCTGTTGTGGTATGAGGAGTGATCTGGTTCTGGAACAAGAACCGAGACTGCTTGGTTTCCAGGGCAGGACCAGACATTCTCGTTAAGCCATCCTTTAGAGTCTCCACTGCCCGCTCTGCTAAACCATTTAGGGCTGGATGAAATGGAGCAATGTGAACATGGCGGATGTTCCCTGGAATACCTCACTTGTGAAGGTGGGCCCATTGTCTGTAACAAAAGTGTCCTGTATGGCAAACATATTCGTTAGGGTCTCTGTGGTGGTGGTGGCTGTTCTGTTCGATATGATGTGGGCATCTAGCCACTTTGAATGAGCATCTACCAGAACCAGGAACATGTGGCCCATGAACGGTCCTGCAAAATCCAAGTGAAGTTGGGACTAGGGATGGCCTGGCCACTCCCAGATATGGAGCGGAGCTGGTGCTGGAATTTTCTGATTCCTCTGACATTGTGGAGATTCTTTTACTTTGCCCTGAATAGCATTGTCCATTCCTGGCCAGCACACGAAAGACAAATCTTCTTTCAGATGTCTCGCCCCAGCAAACTTGGCCCCTCCCCCTTCACTACAAACAACCTCACTGCAGCTTCCGGCCCCTGGTACAACAGGTTAGCCTGAACCGTTCCCAGCAGTGGAAGACAGTTCCCTGTATATGTCCTCAATTTAACATTAGCCACCAGTAGGTCAGGTGCCTCCTCAGCACTCCACAGCTCTTTGTAGGTGGCTTCACTTATCACTGATGCAGACGCCCCCCTGTCAACTACCATGTCAAGCTTCTTGCCATTTAGCTGTGGTGTCACTACAATAGGCTCTGCTCGAGGCTCACTGAGATCAATGTGATTGAACATATTGAAAGAAACTTCTTGCTCAGCCTCCTCACACTTTTCATTCTGCAGGTGATCTCCACTCATTTTATGCTTGGGCGACCTTCTGTCCCACTTCTTTTTATCCTTAACTCCTCTGCATTTCTTTGCAATGTGCCCTTTTCTCTGGCAGTGATGACATACAGAGTCCTTAAAATTACAGTCATTGGCAAAATGCGCCCCCCCCACATCGGAAACACTCCACCACTTTTAATAGTTGCCTGCTTTATCCTGAGACAACCAATGAACACCCCGCGCAGCTGCACACTCTCAGGAACTTGTTGAATATCTTTGGTGTTATCTGCCGTTTCCATCGCCTGAGCAACATCAAAGGCTTTCTGGAAAGTCAGTGTAGCTTCTCCCAACAGTCTATGCTGAATGCCATCATCATTGGTGCCGCACACCAACCTGTCGCACAGCATATCATCCGGGACAGCCCCGAACTCACAGTGCTAAGACAGCTGCCTCAGCTTGGTCACATATCCAGCTACTGACACGCCGAGCCTGCGGGAATGTGTGTGGAACTTGAAACGCTGAACATCACAGACGGTTTTGGATTGTGATGATCCTGCACCATGGTCACCAGTTCCTTAAATCCAATGTCCTCCGGGCTTCACGGCATAACCAAGTTACGTATCAGTTTATACGTCATGGCTACACGCACACTGAGGAGAATAGGCCGTTTCTTTTCATCTCCTGTGATGTCATTTGCCAAGAAGAAGTGTTCCAGTCTTTCAACGTACTCAATACAGTCGCCGTCTGATTCTACAAACTTGGTAAGTGAACCGATCATAGCCATGCCAGAACCACACTACTTTTCTGATCTATTGACAGAACTTGGTTTTTAATCCTTGTCGCCAGTGTTATATCCTCAGGCTGGGGGAAAATTCTATACACTGTCCTTTATTAAAACAGACGCAAACACAGTGATCCAGACTGGGACAATGCTGTCCATTTATTTCGGCACTGGACACATGCTAAAAGACAGGCAGGCCCCACTCAACTGGGGTCGGGCGGAAACTCATTTAACCAACATCATTCCGAGGTACAAAATACTGCTGCACAGAAATTAGGCTGCAAAAGCTGTCATGTCTTTTGCCAAGGAGTGGCCTCTCTGACTGATAATCCTAATGAGTGGAGACTTACTTCTATTCACAAATGACATTACTATGTCTGGAAGAATTTTGGCCCCTGACAACATTTGCACTTTCACAATTGCCATGCTACCTTTTAGGTAGAATATATCATGGAATGACTGGAAAAGTGATATCTGGTAATGGTAAATGGACTTGTACTTCTATAGCACTTTTCTAGTCATACAGACCACTCAAAGCACTTTACACTACTTGTCACATTCACCCATTCACACACACACACTCAACACACTCATACCCTGATAGGCACATCGGGGGGCAGTTTGGGGTTCAGTGTCTTGCCCTAGGACACTTTGGCATTTCAGGGGAAGCCTGGAATTGATCCCCCAACTTACCAGTTGAAGGACAACTGCTCTTCCTCCTGAGCTACAGCCGCCCCATCTCTTTTAAATAAAAATGGCAACGTTCCTTCAGTACCTGCATGAATCTGGCGTCAGAACAATCCGGATTAGTTCCCGCACTGTGCTGAAGTTCCCTGAACTTCAGGTTGTGCTGCTTTCATCCATCTTTCCTTGTGGTGGTGGGGGGCAAGAACAGGAATAGAGCCAAGCAAAAACAGCTTTTGTTGAGATCATTTCCACTCATTTTATTTTCTCCAATAACTGTTGTAAAAGAGAAAGTTATTTTCTTTACCTGCTTTTATATTAAATACAAACAAAAAGACTTCAATTTAGATTTCTGAATTCTGCCATTTAGTTTGTTGATAAAGATGCTTTGACATAAATCTTTTCCTCTGTTATTCAAAACTGATCAATAAGGAAAGGTCAAGTCATTAAATGATTGTGAAATTTCAAGCAAATGGTGTCGGCACTGCTTGCTGGGGCTCGCCGGTACTTCCTGGACTATCAGGTCCATACTGCATCATCCCTGTTCTGGGTGTGTTGACACTACATGCTCTTTTCACCAGAGCATGAGACGTCCAGCTCATCTTCCTCCAGCATGTTTGTTCAACTGCGGTGCTCAAGCCTTGATGCAGAGAGGAAACTGAAGCAAGGCAGTGCAGCATCCAAGGAAAGGAGTCCAATCCCAAACTGAAGTCAAGCAATCCTGAGAGCTTTGCTCAGAAGACCATTCCATATTAAGTTGATGCCAGTGATAAAGAGTTTGGACATGTTGCTGAAAGAGGCTTTCTGACAGGAATCTGAGGCTGGAAAGCTCGTCTAAAGAAGAAAGTGGCGAGGAGCTGCACTCAGCTGGGAAAGCAGAGATGTCCTCAGGTCCTGGTAAATTCTACGAAGCACAAACCAGTGCTGGTTCAGCTATCAGACAACCACACCGATTCGAGGTAAATTCCTGCCTTCTGCACCTGACTGGAGGGTCTGGGGGAAGCCTTGAAAGGGAGGTGGTTCCAGGTTACCTTATAAATCATTTTGCAGAAGCAACGACAGCATTTAGCGTTTCACTGCAAGCACACATTGAACCTGAGAGACCGGTGTTCGATTGACTGACCAGACAGCCGAGATAGCAGCCTGGACAAGTAAAAAGAGTAAATAAATTAAAGCCACAAGTGGTGATAAAGTCCTCCACACCTCTGTTGCCAGTTTGGCATTTCGCCACCACATTTCCTGGCGACCTGACCCGGTGCTTTCTCACCCACCTGCAGCCACACGAGTTCAGGTCCTTTCAGCTTTAAAAAGACTTGCTGCTGCCAGGACTGGGACTGTGGACCTGACAACATCTGGACATGTAGAACTGCATGGAACTGAAACTGTTCAGTTTGGTGGGTTCTGCATGTAAGAGACAGTAAAACAGCCAATCAGGATGACTTATCTGGTGCAGCCATTGTGGCACATTTACAATGCTTCACCAAGTCTGTTCTTCCTCTGGGCAGATAATCCAGCAGTGTGGTGATGTTTCCTATCACTTATATCCAGGTGTACTGTTCCTTTAAAACATCACAAGGTAAACACATTACTCATCTGCATGACTAAAGTAAATCAGTGCTTAAACAAATCTATCTTATTGTTTAATAAGATAGACAGACGGACAGATAGAAAGATAGATGGATAGGTTTTTCACATCCCTGCTCTGTGAGGTCAGGAAGGAACATGTTATCAAAACAAACTTCTATTTATATCACTATTTTTTTAAAAAGACATTTTTCACTTTTATCTCATAATTTCACGTCAGTTTTAAACCTGCATTTCAACACGAGGAAAACATCGTTAGAAGATGAAATAATTTAGTGCATGTATCCATCAAGCTGCATTTCTGTCATGGTGTGAAGATGTTGGACCCACATGCACGATTAAGCAATCTGGAGAATGTGAAAATGGTTTATTTGGTGAACTGAGGGGATGGTTCCGGAAAGACCCGAAGGCGGGGTTTTCTGCAAAGATAGATGTATGAGTAATGGAAATGATGGAATAATTCTCAGGGAAGTGAAGGTGTCCTACTTGTTTCGGAGTTGCCGTGAATTCGGGTGGTGTCAGGAGGTCCGAGAGGATGGATGTTGGCAGTGGGTGCCAGTGAGGGTCCTTTCGGTGGAGGGCAGATAGGCAGCGACAAGCTGATTGGATCCGGAGGATAGCCAGTGAAGAGAAAGCCAGGTTATTGGTAGGGAGTGGTTGCTGGTGATGATTGGCTGCTGGGAGGGAAATCGCAGGTAGCTCTGGAGAGTCCACAAAGGAGTGTCTCTGGAAAAAACAAGAATTTGTAAAGTCTCTCAAACGTTAGCGGATACAGGAACTCGCTGGAGGGCTTAGGTTTTACCACAGAGGCTCAACGCTCAAGCGACAAAGGACTGGCAATCAGCTGCAGATATAGTGCTGGCAGAAGATCTCTAATTCTCTACAGGTGTGCAGGTCTGCACACCTGTAGTGAAAACACCCTCCAGAAAATGGTTCCTCTGGCTCCCTCTGGTGGATCCTGAAAAGAACCCACACCCACTGACAATTTCCCTGTTTCACTGTGCCGAACATCATACGAATGAAGGCTGTCGGCCTCCATCAGAAATGTCTGGACATGAAGGTGACGGTCCAGAATCACACCACCTGCTTCCAGATCAGCATCAGGTTACTGCTACAACTATTTATTCTGACATAAGTGTGATTGAATGATTTCATTCATCATCCTAACCGCTTAGTCCAATGAAGCGCCGCGGGGATGCTGGAGCCTATCCCAGCAGTCTTTGGGCTAAAGGCAGGGTACACGCTGGACAGCTTGCCAGTCCATCACATAGACACACAACCACTCACACGCCTCAGGGCGAGTTAGAGAAACCAGTTAACCTAACATGCATGTCTTTGGATGGTGGGAGGAAGCTGGGGAACCCGGAGACAAGCCACACATACACAGGGAGAACATGCAGACTCCACACAGAAAGGCCACTGATCAAACCTCGCCCTAGCCGAGGATCGAGCCAGCACTTTGAGGCCACGGTGCTAACCACTGCGCCACCGTCAAGCCGAAACGCTGCAACACTACTGAAATACTGATATTTCATGTAGGACCTATTTTTTTAGGTTTAATGTTTGTTTTGGTTCATAGTGGATGTTGTAGTTCCAGAAGTGCTCTGTAGCAGTTAAAGTTGGAATTACTGAATCATTAAAACCTAAAACATGCAAACTTCAGGCGTACCTGATGTAACCATGTAGAGACTGTCTGTGTACGGTCCAGGTATGGAACGCATCACCAGTCTGCCATGATTTATCAACATTCATTCTAAATAAATGATTTACTTCTATGTTTAATATAAATGTAAAACATATTTACAGTGAACACAGCTCAAAGTGATACAAACATTAAAAATGTCATCAGGGAAAAACTCCAGCTGGACATTTTATTCAGCTTCACAGCAGCAGCGTTGATCGGGACACACACTGGAATAACTGCTAGCAGTGTGGACAGATGGAGGAAACCTGTGCTTTTCAGTCTCCATGACAAACCCAATGACTGCTCCAGGGTTCACTCACATTTAAACGCTTTGGTCATTATCCAGGACTTCATGTTTGCATTCACCGTCTACAGAGTCAACTGTAAGACTGGACACAGGCTGAACTAAAGAAAACGACCACCTGGTCCTCTGGTCATTTGTGTTTCCCCACATCTCCTCAGCCCCGCTCATCACCACGCCACGCTACCCGAGGTGCCCCTCTTTCTCTGGAGGTGAAGCATCTCAGATAACTACAGTTCAGCACCAATAAAACTAGATTCTGCACAACATAAACCAGTTTCTACCTTCAGTTGGAGATGCCACAGCCTGACATTGCTACTCTGCTCCAAGACAAAGATGTCTACATGGGACTGTGATGGTGGGCCGTAACCCGGGTTACGGCCCGCCATGCTGGAGTTGTGCACAAACTGGTGGGGTTTCGCCTCCCTTGGTCATTATTTCTGGAGACACACTGATGGAAATCATTGGATTCCTTTCCACATTTTCCTTCCATTACAGCAGGGGTGTCATGCTCTGGTCCTCCAGGGACATAACCCTGCAGGTTTTCCATGCATCCCTGCTCCAACACACCTAACTCTAACTCATTGGCTGTTTGAATGTAAACCCAGTGGGTTGGAGCAGGGACACATAGAAAACCTGGACAGCGGCCCACGCCTGCCACACAGTGTCAAAACTCCAGTCCCTGAGGGCCGGTATCCTGCAGGTTTTTGTTGTTTCCCTGCACCAACACACCTGATTCAAATCAAATGGATCCAGCAGCTTCATGTCAACATGAGTATTAATTCCAGTCAGGTGTGTTTGGAGACAACAAAGACCTGCAGGATACTGGACCTCGAGGACTGCAGTTTGACACCTGCGAGTCGACACCAAACACTTTTTGCGATGTTTGCTACGTTTAGTCTCTGCTGTTATTTCTCATATTTTACTGTTAAAGATGTTTTTTAGTCATAAAAGTCTATAAAACAGCTTCACTGTTTCTGCACCCGAACAATGTGTGTTATCTCTGTTACATGAACCACGATTGTCTTGTGGTTTACTGTCGGAAGTGCAGTAACCAGGACGATACCTACAGAGGAGCAGCAGCAGGAGGAATCTTTTGGGGGGGGAGATCTGGGACGACAGTGAAATCTGCCAGTTGTGTCCTCCTGGTCCTTCCAGGTGGTAAAAAGAAACTGAAAAGAGGATTTTTTTGTCCTGAACAGCCACAGAGACATCAACACTGCAGAGGTTAAAGAGCAAAGAAAAGAAACTGCTATCTGGCTCTCCTGCCCCACTTCCCCCTGCAGACCTGTGAAGGCAACCCCAGTCTGCCAGTGATGGCAACGGTGAGTCCATTAACTTCCACACAGCCAGTACACAACTGGTCTCAGCAATGAGCGTTGGAGAAACAAAGAAAATCATTGGTGTGTGTTCTTCAGACTCCAAACTGCCAGCAGGAGGCAGGTGTACATTCTGTGTGGCCCAATTTCTACCCCTCCCCCCTTCCCCTTAGCTCTACCCCTCCATTAGCGTTTATGTGGGGGGGAAAGGGGATCCCAATTCTTCTTTGGACAGGGGGGGGGGGGGCTAGACACTTCTTTATACGCAGATTTTCCAGGATACACACACATGAAAGGATAGAAGAAATTCCTCGGCAACATGGCTACCAACGCTGCAAAAGCGATCAGCAAATCTAAGTATTTTCAGCATTAATGACGACACTGACATCATGGCATTCATTGTTTTTTTTTTTTGTTAGATTCATCTTGCACTCGTATAATTAGCTGTTCTGCTCTTCATATAAACTTTGTGAGAGTCTCTGGTTGCTACGGTTACTGCACGACCAGCTCGGATTTGCTGAACTCCTCGTCTGTTATATGAATGCATAAAACCACCGCAGCTGTTTCCTTTCAGGTACAATCCTCGGTGTGTTGTCGCATTCTCCTTATTTTTGTGCTCAGTGCTAATTGTATCATATGTCTTGTGACCAGGGACGTCAGAGGACAAAAAGGCACTTTTCTGTTTCAGTACCGAAAACGAGGAGCGTTTCCTGAAGTTCAGGTATTCCTCTAAACAACTTTGGGAGTGAGTTTACTGTAAAAATGTCTGTTCTTGTGCTAATTTCTGTTATAAAACCTAAATAACTTAATGACCACCACATATCTGTCCAACGTGCAACAGCGCTCCAACTATGTGCATAAACTCATGTTGTGTTTAAAGTGTCTGCAGTACGAAGTGCATGGGACACTAGTTCTATCACTATTTGTTATGACTGTGTGTCTGTAGTTGGTTGTTTTTTCTGCTCAGACTGTTATTGTGTGTGATGTTTTACCTGTTTTGCAGTTGTTGCATGAGTTTATAGATTTTCTGCTCCCATCTGTGTTTATATCTAGCTTTTTATTGAAATGAAGCTATATGTATGAATCTCAGGCAGCTTTGGCCTGCCCCTTGTACCTTAAGGTTTTGTGCAAATAGAAACAAACCAAATCTCTTCTATCGATACAGAACATTCATAAAAGATGTGGGGGCGGAGGGAAAGGTGACTGGCCAACAAGCATCCAAGAAATGGGAGAACTTAAAGAAAAAAATACAAAGTAAGCATTGTGCATCCACCTGATGTGGTGTCCTTTGGACACCCCAGGCCCACACGAGCCTAGTTACAGCATTGTTTTGTTTGTGTGTGTGTGTGTGTGTGTGTGTGTGTGTGTGTGTGTGTGTGTGTGTGTGTGTGTGTCAGGACCTGAAGACTCTGGCTGTGGAACAGATGCTGGTGAGGTGCCAGCTTGCACATGGCACGAGGCAGTGGGTGCTGGGCCTCCGGTGGACCTTCCAGTGGAAGATGAAAATCCAACATCAGTGCTTATGGTAATCTTTTTAAACGTAATGTTTACCACATAATAGGATATGTTTTGTGGTAAACCTGTATTCCAAGTTTCCACCTGAGACATGAGTGCTGGAGAAACTTAAAAATCACCTGGTGTGTCTTTCAGATTCCACTCTGCCAGCAGGAGGCAGGTGAATACTTTTCTCTCTTGCAGGCCAGACTGGTTTCTCTCTGCATGTTCATTTCCATATGAAGTGAGGCTTCACTGAGTCCCTGACTGCAGCCTGATTCTCTTTATCTTACTTTGTCTTCACAGGTCGACAACGTCTCCAGAACACTGGAAATGCAGTTAGCTTCGACCTCCTCCAGAACACCACGCTGCTGGGGGACTACTTTAACGCGGTAAAGAGAGCAGCCAGCAGAATTAACCACATTAACAGCATGATACAGTTCATCAAGCTCCTGAAGCCGGAGTGTGGTGCATCCAGCCCAGCCTTTGCACACAGGTGCAGTCATTACCTGGAACTTTCTGAATGTTCTTAGAAAACCAATCTTCAAGACACACAGCAAAGAGCTCTGCAGGAGAAGTTTAGCTTCCCCAGCTCTTCTTTCCTTTTCTGTCTGCTGTTTTTAGCTAAATATTTCAGCCTCCTTTGCTGCTACATCTTATTTTTCAGGCCTCAGTTCTTCGTCAGGTCAAGGACAAATGTTTAAACTGCCAGAAGGCCCTCCCAGAGGCCGAGCAGGAGGCTTTAGACTTCTCCGCCATGAAGCGGTTGCTGAAGAGAGGACGCAGTGCTGCTACCACTGTGAAGCCATCCCCTCCTGGGTCATTTCCAGACGCCTGCAGCAGTGGAGGGGCTGACAGTAGGGGCTTTTCTCAGCATGCAGTGGATGTCTGAAAACACACAAGTTCCTTTATTCAGACCATTAAAGTGTTCACGGTTGTTTCTTAGCTCCGACTGGCTGCAGAAGCAGGACGGGTTGTCATGGCTGTTGAGTCGCAGAAAACAGCCTGCAGGCGGGTGGATCTGTCTGCCAGACACAAGAAGATGCTGCTGTAGCTCACATCACTGTCCATACATGTGGACCAGGATCCATGTCTGCATTTCCTCCCGTTTCTTTCATTTCTACAACTTGTTGTTGATTTCCAGATCCGGTCCTGCAGGTACTGGATGTGTCCCTGCAGCAACACGCCTGGTTCAACACAGCTGATTATTAGCAGACTTGTGAAGAACTCAACGCTCTGCGGAGATCCGTGTTGCTTGAATCAGGTGTGTTGCTGCAGGGGAACCTCCACCAGCTGCAGGACGCCAGCCCCGGCGGACCGGAGGTGCAGATCCCTGCGGTAGATGTGAGGAATTAATAAGTGACTGAATGTGTTCCTTCATCCTGTAACTGGATCATTTTTACATTAGTGACAATTTTATTCTATTTCTAACATAAAATCCAGTCATTTATAGATTACAAACCCTGAAGGAATGGTCTGACAGCGTCTGCTGGATACTGCTGCCGTGTACTGCAAAACAGCAGTTTGGATGGAATAATGAAGATTTCACTGATTTAGGATTATTAAGATTGATGTCTGTCTGTTCAGTGAGGAGAGGATGAGCTGTGGGACCAGCAGCGTCTGGTTCTGGGATTCAGATGAAGGACTGCATCTAAACATCTTAATGACGTCCATCAGAGGAGCCACTTCACAGCTGTTCTATGTTCTATTAATTCTAGATTCTTTATTAATATTTCTGTCAATAGATATTAATAACAAAAATGACAATTTGGTGTAAATGAATGTTTTAGTTTTTCTGTTTCTGAAGTGAGTGACTGTCATGAGGTTATGTTTTTCCTGTGTCCTTTGTTCCTGGTTTCCTGTTTTTTTTTTGTAGGTTGTTCCTGTTTAGCCTTTGTCTGTATTCAGTAGTTCACCTGGGTTCATTCAGTTAATCTGTTTCACCTGTGTCTTGTTGTGTTCTGTGTATTTATACCCTTCAGTTTTAGCCTTGAGCTGCTGGATCATTGTGTCAGTCCTCTGTGTTCTTCTGTTCTTATGAAATCAGTCTTAAATCTGCGTCCCAGTTTTTCCTCATCTCTGCGTTTGGGTCCACACCGCCACTGTGACAGTTACCAGAAAGTGGCCAAATTCACCTGATGCCACACCTGATCTCACGTCCGTCTCATGACTGTTTTATTCATCATCCGTACCACTTAATCCGATGTAGAGTAGCTGGGAAGCTGGAGCCTATCCCAGCAGTCTCTGGGCGTAAGGCATGGTACACCCTGGGCAGCTCGCCAGTCCGTCACAGAGACATACAACCACTCAGGCTCACTCCTAGGGGCAATTTGGAGTAAGCAGCTAACCTAACATGCATGTCTTTGGTGGAAGCTGGAGTACCCAGAGAACATGCAATCTCTACTATCCAAAGCTCGGACCAGCAACCTTCTTGCTGTGAGGCCACAGTTCTAACCACCATGCAGCCGGCACCACTATCTGTCATCATAATACTGATATTTCATGTAGAACCTATGTTTTTAGGAAGTTTAATGTTGGATGTTGTAGTGCCAGAAGTGCTCTGTAGCAGGTAAAGTTGGAATTACTACATCATTAAAACATGCAAACTTCAGGCGTACCTGCCGTGAGCACGTAGAGACTGTCCGTGTACGGTCCAGGTATGGAACGCATCGCCAGTCTGCCAAAGTAGAGTGTAGTATACACCACCGAGCCTAAAACGGAGAAATCCCTCGCTTGATGTTCAAGCAAAACCATGGAGCATAATTAGTGTTCATGTCAATTCTCATTAGAGGGAAAATGAAAACACTAGTTGTACTTTTAAAACCTATATTTATGAAACATTTAAATGTCATGAAAGCCACAAACACACGCTTCATATTTTCCCCAATTTCACCAAATTTTGGGATAAAGTGCCGTTACATCTTTTAGTAGATTGTTTCTTTGTTTCAGCAGAATGCAGGGTGTGTGGAGACATCAGCTGCTACGTCCTGAATCAGCTGGGTCCAGTTCAGATGAACAGCAGCCCTACTGAAGGTAGAACATAACGTCCATGTAGTAGCTAGTTTTTACAAGTCTGATTGGTTCAGCATCAGTCCCTTAATCCAGAAGTTTTCAGACAGATTGAGGCAGTAAAGAGCTGGACAGTGAGGAGCCAGTAGTATCTGACATGATGAAGCTCTGCTAATCCAGTAAAAGAGCAGTTAAAGATGGGCTCTTAGCACAAACCTTCAGACATTCTGCAAGGAGAATTTAGGTGTTGAGGAGCTCGTATCAGATTTACCAGATGGAAAGAATGACCAGAACCTTTCAACATGTGTCAGTATTACAGGATTACAGCACATTTTCATTTAAAAGGTCTTTCCTGACTCAAACTTGGAGAATAAAACAGTCCTGGACCATCTCATACACGTTGAAGGTGGAAGAAAAGTTAAGTTTCCTGAATACAGATGAGTTAAGCAGGTTCACACTCAGTTTATCTGGCTGTGCAAAAATAATCATAAAAACATCGTTTTCAAAAGGTTTTATTTATGTATTTATTTTGGTGGGGTGTGTGTTCTCGAAGAAGGCAAACATGCTTGACGTCTGCATGAAATGAAAGTTAATAAGATCATTTTTCTCAAAGTGAGAAAGGAAGAGCAGAGAAAAGCAGCATCAACAGGCCTTCCTTTGAGGGTTTTTTACTGACTTGGAACGAATGTTGTACAACTTGCCAAGATGTTTCTTACATGTCATAAAGGTCTAAATATTTTCCTTATTTCAGGAAATCTGTATTTGAGAGTTGCTGCTGGGAGATTTTACAGCTAAAATTGGAAGTGAACGCAATCTGAACCAATCTTAATGAGAGAATTTAACTTAATATGCACACAAATGAACCAAACTTAATATTCATTCGTTTCAAGGTCTCACTCTGTAATTTACTATTCTTTCACCCTCTAGGACTGAATCAGCAGGTGTCTCGATATAGTGCATATATAACAACGTGCCGTCTTTCACTGTTTCATCTTATTGGTCTCATGCTGGTCCCTTGATGCTCCATTATCAAAGCCCCTTCTCCTCTGACTGCATCAAACTGCATGCATATCTTCAGATGGAATACATAGGAATGAAAACTCAAAGCAACTCTGAAAGTTAGTCTGAGTAAATAATTCTTTCAGCCATTTGAGGAAAAATGAAATTGACTGACTACATATGCAGCAGTTTTAAACTTGAACCAAAGAACCGATCCGTTTTAACACCTCTGCCTGTGAACTGGTAGGGACCAGTACAACCTGCTGTCATCTGTTTATTTTACCAACACGTCCAGCAACATCTGCATTAATTCATACTTTTTATTAGAAATGACAAATATGCTGATGGTCTTGGCATTTATTTATTGTATGCATAGTAACATCTCTGCTGTACTCTAAAGTCATCTTTTCAGTCCATTTAGCAGTTGACTAGTCAAACAAGTGTCACATATGAATTATGTTTTAATCCTAATTTTCTGGATGGATTTTTTTCATTGCAGTTTGTATTTTCTTTGCATTCAGTATGAGAAACAGCACCGCTTCACTTTGCCTGTCTGGTGGTTAAAACAGATCTTCTTGCAGAGCCGTCTGGGTCTGAGGGACAGCTGTCCTGCTATCTGTTGGAGCCGCTCTCCTACTTCCAATGTCCGGTAGCTGGGACCGGTGTTGCTCCCCCCCCCCAACATCCAGATCACTAAATCCATTCATGCTTGTTTCTCGGTGGACCACTGTGATGCTGGTTTTGTAGCAGTTGTCTGGACAGAAGCATGACAGGATCTTAGCTGCGACGGCGCGATGGGCCTGGTTTGTACCATTTACTGTGTTGTTTTTCCTTTTGCAGAGTGGTGGGTCAAGCTCGTCAGGACAATGAGGAGCATCAGGCGAGTCCCTTATTCTCCATCTGTTGCAGCCAGATGACCCCTTCCTCCATCCCCTTCTGCTTCCCATTCTCCTTTTTGTTCTGGTTTTGTTGGGCAGTTTGTATTATTTCATTAATAAATACATGTTTTGGTTGCAAACATGCTTCATATCATTTTTGGTCATGGCTTTTGAGCAGCGTCGTGACACAGCTCTGTTACCAGATGTTCCTGCCTACCATTCCAGTCTCCCCAGTACGGCGCTCCATGTGTGCTGTACTTGCCTGCATCTTTCATCAGACTGGCCTGTCTCCAAGGTTTCTGCACATCCAGCACCTGGTGTCCCTTCTGGGAAAAGTCTAAACATTTTATTTGACCACTGACTTGAGCAGGTGCCACACCAGTTACTTGTTATTACTTCATACAATCCCATTTAAATCAGGATGAATTATGTTTTAAAACAGCTTATTTAAATGCTGGGAAACATTTTCTGGTGTGTTTCAGTGTCATCTGAGGGGAAATGTGGAACGCAAGGCACGATTATAAATATCCTGTTTTATGTACAAGATCACAAGATGGTCAAAGTGGTTTATATAGAACATTAAAAGTATTATAGATGGTGGAGAGAAAGCATTAAAATGTATTAAAAGGTAGAACACAATGCCGTTTTCCTCTGCTCCTTCCTGCCTGGGTGGTCCATGGGTGATGCCATGCGGTCGCCCTCATGGGGGGGCGGCCTTGGCGCCGTTCTCAATGCTCGCTGCTGGTTTCCTGGGACTTGAGGTTCTCTTA
Source organism: Telmatherina bonti (assembly GCF_933228915.1). Taxonomy (NCBI): domain Eukaryota; kingdom Metazoa; phylum Chordata; class Actinopteri; order Atheriniformes; family Telmatherinidae; genus Telmatherina; species Telmatherina bonti. The sequence continues at coordinate 34,809,676 of NC_136618.1, forward strand.
TTCCACCCCTGACCCTTGGAGGGGGCGGGGCTGGATTTGCATGATTACTTTCCACAATTCAACCCCTAATATGTAGTAAACTCACACCCAGGCACACGGGAGCATGGATGGATACCCATACCCCAGCAATCAAACATACACACATGCAGACACACACTCTATGCACAAACCTATACCTAGTTACACACATACATATACACACCAACACACCCAGAGCACATATACTGGTTGCTGCTTTGTTCCTTTGTTCTTCCTCATGGTTTTTCTTCTTAGTGCTTCTATTGTGCTTTCCTTGAAGTTTTGGATACGTGATGATTCTCTAAAGGTGTAAAAGATGTTCATTTTATCTGTTGAAGGTGTGACATTTGCTGTGGCTTGTTTTCTACTTTTTGTTCAGTTTCTCCTGTTTTGTCTCTCATCACCTAAAAAAGAACACATCTTTTTTCCCGTAACATTTTTATTGCTAAAACATGTTTTTATTGGTCAAAAGCACCAGATCTGACAATTAAAGTTCATGTATTTTAAACAATCAATAATGTCATTTGCTTTATTCATTCAACATTTAAACCAACCAGGCTCCGCTAATGGCTGGAAGGGTTGGGTTAGGATTGAGGCTAATTTAATTTTTCATGGTCCCTGTATCTTCAGCCACATTCTTAATTTCCCAATTTTCAATGAAGAAAACATCTGTACCAAGTACCAACTTTTAGAAATTTACTGAAGCCTTCAGGTTTTAGTCAAGTGACATTGAAAGGACAATCATAAAATTTGGTGCGAATATTTCTATGTTTGGTGATGTCTGGAATTCCCCAACTTGTAACCATTTCACTGTAAACCTGGATTTTGTGTGACTATGAAGTTGGTGATTAATTATTATTCCATGACAAACATAAAAAACTGCACTGTAGTCCTAGAGCTGCTAGCCAATAAAGTAAGACCCTTTTATCTGTCTCAACAATTCATCTCCGTTATCAGTAGTCTACATCCCACCTCAGGCTATTAGAACTCAATCCCTGGAATGGGATTATGAATGGACTTGATGATTCTCATCCTGATGCTACTTTCATTGTTTTGGGGTCTTACCAAAAGGCTACCGGCACATATCGTTCCTTACCAGTTTCTGTTTGACCCCATTTAAAGACTATTACAAACCCCTCCTCCACCCAGACCTTGATAAATCTGACCACAGTGCGATTCTGCTGCTGCCTGTTTACAGAGGCTCGGACTGGAAAAACTGGTTCCCAGGCAGATTTACAAATGGAGCAGGATGACTGATGAGGAACAACGAGACTGTTATGGAACTACTGACAGGCAGATGGCTGCAGACACAATGGATGGCGACATCAATGTGACCCCAATGCCTACAAAGCAGCCAAGTACGACCTCAGAAGGATCATAAGGGCTACCTAGAGGTCTCCCTATTCCTGCAGAATGTTTTTGGCCGTGACACTTTTCCCTTTCCGCCGGAACTGGACCGGGCTCACTGGAGCTTGTTACTCACACCGGGGCCTGTCATAATCTGCTTTCACCGGTATCAGCACAAGGAGCTTGTGATTCGGGAAGCCCGGAAGAGAGGAAATTTGACGTTTGAGAACAGTTCATTCAGGGTTTACGAGGACTACACTCAAGAAGTTGCAAAACAACAGAAGGGATACAGGTCTGTAATGTCATCACTGTACAAGATGGGAGTGAAATCTTCGCTGCTTTACCCTGCAAGGCTCCGGATTACAGAAGTGGACAGCACCCATACTGCATTCGGCTCTGTGGCTGAGGTCCAGAAGTCTATTCAGGAGTTTAACGGTTCTTAACTGGCTTACTGATACTCGAAGGATACAGGACTGCCCGGTTTTAGTGGCAATTTTATATTTACGTCTTAAATCACTAATTTTACGTTTACCTCAGCTATGATTATTGTTTTGATGTGAGTTACTCGATCGTAAGCAATGCATTTCACTATTATTTCGTTTTCCCTTTTTCTCTGAATGGGCTTGCTTGCTGTTGGCTTGGTGGGTGTGTTTTACACATGTTTTGTTAAGCGGGTTAGAGAACACGGTTTAGGTAGTTTTGAATGGAGGTGTTACAGTTATATAGGGTAGGTGTGCTGTTTGTTTCAGCAGCTATTCACCTTTTTCATAGGTTTTTTTCATACTGTCACTACTGAGATACTGATATGTATTATTTGCACAACCAGATTACTTTTGTTTACATGCCTGTTACTGTATTGTTTTCTCTTATACTCTTACTTTCAACATGAGTAACATGGCAGGCAATTTTAATATTGTTGCATGAAATGTTAACAGCCTGAACCATCCTGAAAAAATCTCTCTCACGTCTGAAAAATTTAGGTGCAGGAATTGAGTTTCCACAGGAAACTCATTTAAGGATCCCGGACAATGCTCGCTTGAAATGTGGGTGGGACAGTTTTTTCATTCAGCCTTTCAAGGTAAAGCAAGGGGAGTTGCTATACTAATAAACAAAAATATATCTTTTATGCCATCAACCATAATCACCGATTCTAATGGACGTTATGTTATAGTGACTGGCAAGCTTTATAGTCTGAATGTGATCCTGGCAAATGTTTACACCCCTAACTTTGATGACCATAATTTTTTTGCTCGCCTTTTCAGACTGCTTCCCTCTTTGGATTCACATTAATAAAACCTCTCCTTGAATCTACATCTAATCTGTGCTGGGGTCCTTGTATTGTCCTACACCACAACAGCAGGACAGACAGTATTCTTTTTTCTCTCATGCCCATCGTAGTTACAGTAGAATTAATTACTTTTTTACAGATGATAAATTAACTTTGTACACTCAGAAGTGTGTGGGGTGTAGGAAGTGTGTGGTGGTTTATATGTGGGGGGTTTATGGGGAGTGTAGTGGAGCATGAGTTTGTGGGGGGTAGGGTTGTGTGTAAGGGGGAGTGTGGTGGAAAATACTCTGGTCTTGAGAAGTTGTAATACATCTAAGAGTCAACTGTCTTCTTACAATGAACATTTTATTATAAACTAATACAAGCACACGCTGGAGCTTGGAGAGAGAACTCTCTCTGCAGATGCTGAAGTAACACCCGATTATAAACCATGCTTAACTCCTCCTAGTTGCTGGGTAGACCATATGAAACAATCATTCTCTCCTCCGAAGCTAAACTGAGCTCACTAAGCATCAATCACTCACTATATTACTTTATTACCTTTAACCTTTAACCTTTAACAACTGGTCAACCAAGCAGCTGACAAAAACAGATGCCCTGCACATTCCAGACAAGGATCATATAACTTAAAGAAAGCTTTGTGCATAGATACAAAACACAGCAGGATCACAGCAAATCAATGCATATATGTCTAATACTTAATACAAACCAAACTCATAATAATTTCTCCAACAGGAGTGTGTTAGGGCATGTAGGTGTGGGGGTGGAGGTTTTGGGGCGTGTGATAGTACATGATTGTGTGGGGGGTTGGGGTTGTGAATGAGGGAGTGGGTGGTGTGTGTGTGTGTGTGTGTGTGTGTGTGTGTGTGGGAGGGGGTAAGGGCTTGTGTGTGGATAATCTGGTGTTAAATGCATGGGAGATAGGGGTGTGTATATAGAGGAGTATTGAGATGCATGTGTATGGGGGGTAGTGGTCCGTGTGTAGGGGGGAGTGGGGGGGTGCATGTGTATGTAGGTGTATAGGGGGGTGAAGGGTCATGATTATGAAGGGGGTAGGCCTTCAGTGAGAGAAGTGGGGAGTTGTGGTGGTTTGTTCTAGGGTAGGTAGAATGAGAAGGGGTGTTTTGTGATGGGCAGGGAGGTGAGTGGGATGTAGGGTTTTGGAGGTGGACTAATCTTTTGGCCGTGTATCTGTTAGAATGGGTGTGTATGTGTATAGATGTATGTGTGGGTCTGTAGGTGTGTGTGTGTGTGTAGATGTGTGGGTCTGTAGGTGTGTGTGTGTGTAGATGTGTGTGTATACCAGGCTGATGGTGAGGGGGTGTGAATGTGTTGGTGTGTAAAGGAGGAGGGAATGCAACGTGTCTCTGGGTGGGGGCGTCTCCTAGGGGTGTGGGGGCGGTGGGCCCTTGGTCTGTCTCTCCTTCTCCTGCCCCTCCTCTTCTTTGCCCCCCCCCCCCACTTTTGCATGTGGTTCGTTGGTGCCTTCTGGGGCCGGTGGCGGCTCCTTTGTTGGGGTTGCTGAGGGCCCTGGTTGTTGGGGCAGCTGCCCTTGGCCTGTCCTGGCCTTCGGGGGCCCCGGGAATGGGGGACGTGCCTCGTGCCGCAGGTGGCTCGTCTTCTTGAGGGAGGGGCGCTTCCCTCGGGACCTAAATCCCCGGACCCCCCTCCTTCCCTTCTTCCACCACACAGGCAGGGCGTTGGGAGGTGGACACGTTGATCTGGATGGTGAGAGAGGCCATCAAGGTGGTCTCCATCGCTGCACCCAGCATCGGTTCACCTCCCAGTTTTAATTACACTTAGTCAACATAACACAAAACACACACTGACAACACATGGACATATTTTGGGGGGGGGGGGCATGCAGTGTGCGGTGGGCGGGGCTGCTTTGGTGGTCCCGCTCCCAACATGATGTGGTTACTTCTTCCCAATTTTAATTGCAAACAACACACACTTCACAATCATTCATAAGCTGGGAGGGAGGGGGTGACAATGGGGTCCTGCCACGCCCCTATTTCTGGGGCTGTGCCGGAGGAGTTTGGGCGGGGGAGTGGTGCTGTTCAGGGGGCCTGGGTCTGGGCTGGCCTGGCGGGGGTGAGACTGCTGCTGGCCCTGGGTGGTGCTGGATCGGCTGCATGTGTGGAGTGGTGGGGGGGCGTTGACAGGGGTGGGGGGTAGTTGTGGGGCCCTGATCGTGGCCCTCCTATCCCCTGCTCCCCCGGGGGTATCTCACAGGGGACACGTTGGGAAAGAAAGGTGAGGGCGTGCAGGAGCCAATGGATGAAGTGGTGACTGAATGTTAGGGTAGAGGGGGGGTGGGGGGATCAGGGTGAAAGAATTTAGGAAAGTGGGTGGCCGCTGGGATAGGAGGAAGGGGGGGTGTATGCAGATGGGTGGGGGTGTGTATGTGGGGTTATGTTGGTGGTGCGGGGGAGTGATGGGGTGGGTGTACAATGAGGAGTGTGAATGTGGATAGAGGGGTGTAGGGAGGTGTGTGTGTGTGTGTGTGTAGAGTGGGGTATGCGTGTATGGAAGAATGGATGATTATAGAGGGAGCAGGGATGTGTGTGTGAGGGGGTGTGTGTGTATAAAGAACGGGGGTAGGAGAGTGTGAGTTTGAGCGTGTGTCAGAGAATGGGTGTATAGGGTGTGTTTAAGGAGGAAGTGTGGATGCGTGTGGGTGTGGGTGGGGGTGTGTGCACATGTGTGTGCGTGTGTGTGTGTGTGTGTATGTGTGTGTGTGTGTGTGTTTGTGTGCGTGGGTGCGTGGAGGGTCTTGGTGCTCGGGGAGCGCTGCTGGTGCACTGGGGTGCGGCCTGGCTGCTGCTCGGTGGCGGTCTGGGGATCCCGGCCCTCCGTCGGTGTGGGCTGGGCCCTCTGCCTGCGGGGGTGGGGGGTTGCTTCTGGGCTCTTGGGGCCGTGGGGCCCGCGCTCTGTCTACCCTGGGGGGCCGGTGCCCGGCGGGGCCGGTCCTCGCTGGTCCAGGCCTGCTGGGGCCTGTTCCCCCTGACTGCGGGGGACTCTGGCTGGGACCCCCCTCTGCCGCCTCCTGGGTCGGTGCATGGCTGGCTCCGGGGTGGGGCGGTTGGGGTCTGTGCCTGGGGATGGCTGCCGATGGCCCGGGTCTCGGGGGTCCTCCTGGCGTGCCTCTTGCCTTTGTGTGGGAGGGGTCACACTGGCATGATCTTCTCTGAACACGTTCCACTCTGCATGTTCTGCATGTGACACAGTCACCGAGTCGTCTGCAGGTTTATTCACTAACAGCAGCTGGTTTTCTCATTTCTGTTTGTTTCTCATTTATATTTAACTTTTTACATTCATAGTTTAGTTACTATGATCTAAAGTTGGCTTGTATGTGTATGTATATGTGTTAATACTGGCAAGTGCGTATATGTTTGTACGTATGTATGTGTGTGTATGTGTGTGCATAGAGGTGTGTGTGTAAATGTATGTATGTGTATATGTATATGTGTACATATGTATATATTTGTGTATATATATATATATATATATTATGTGTGTATACGTGTGTGTATATGTATGTGTATGTATGCGTGTGTATGTGTGTGTATATGTATGTGTGTGCCTGTATGTGTGGATGTATACATCTCTAGGTTGTTGTCTTTCTTTTTGTTTTTGGGTTATTTTTTAGTTGTTGTTTTTTTCTCTCCCTTTTCTCTCCCTTTATCTCTTTCCCTTTTCTTATGAGGTGTTTCTTCTCCTTTCTCTTTCTGTCTTTTGTCTGTCCTCTCTGGTCCAGCAGTACAAATTCTACAATTCAAACAACAATACAAAATAAACATAGAAATAAAATAAAAATTCAGAAAGTCAAGGGGATCATTATATCTATAAAGCTTCCCTTGGCAGAGAAAATTTGCTCAGCAGAACATCCAGACCATTATTCTGCTTGCCTAAATGCTGGACAAGACAAAAAAAAAAAAAAAAAAGAAGTGTGAATATCAACCCATAGTGGTTTCGGACTGCGGGCCTCTTTTAATCGAATTCAAAATACCTGGGACTGTGGCTACACGGAAACATTGTAGGTTTAATTCGCTCTTACTCGTACTAGTTTTGTTTAATTCATGTCGAACCAGATCTCCTTAATTTTAGAAATTAATATGACTCCAGATGTTTCTATTTCAACGGTCTGGGAGGCTCTTAAGGCATACCTCAGAGGTCAGGTGATATTTGTGGCAAAGAAAAAGAGGGACTCCATGTCTAAACAAGTGGAGATGGAGAGTCGAATTGCGGATTTGGACATCAGAAATGCACAAAATCCATCCCAAGATCTATATAAAGAAAAACTTCAAACTTGGAGCAGAATATGACATACTGACTTCTCAGTCTATTGAATATTTGTTGCTAAAGAACAGAACCATGTATGAACATGGTATTAAGGCTGGGGAGGTCCTTGCAAGACAGTTAAAAGGTGCAAGGGCCAAGCAAACAATTAGTTGGGTAGGATCACAGAGTGGTGGTATTACTACTGATCAACAAGGAATAAATTATGCTTTTCAGTGTTACTATAAAAAACTGTACAGTTCTGATAATCTCTGTAATCCTCAACTCTTACAGAATTTCTTTGGACACCTGCCTATCCCAATTCTGTCCCGAGAGCAGGTCTCTGCCTTGGATGCACCAATATAACAACAAGAGATTGTAGAGTCAATTAAATCATTACAACCGTGGAAATCACCGGGCCCAGATGGTCTGCCAAGTGAGTTTTATGCCACGTTTGCTAATCAGTTATCTCCTGCTTTGGCATCAGTGTATACAGACTCTCTTAGTAAAGGGTCCCTTCCCACCACCTTGAACCAGGTCTGTGTAACACTGCTGCCAAAAAAGGATAAAAACCCTCTGTAGTGTGCATCTTACAGGCCAATCTTTATTAAACAGTGATTATAAACTATTGGTAAAAGTGTTGGGCCGTCGCTTAGAACAAGTTTTACCCAGCATTATATCTTCAGATCAAACTGGGTTTGTTACAAACAGGCATTCCTTCTTTAATATTTGCCGCCTATTTAATATTGTCGAAACCCCTTCTCAAGCGGATTCTGAGTGCCTTCTCTCTATGAATGCGGAGAAGGCATTCGATCAAGTGGAGTGGACCTACCTTTTTGAAACACTGGAGAAATTTGGGTTTGGCAAGCTGTTTATATCCTGGGTCAAATTAATATATGCCTGCCTGACAAACAACTTCTACTCCAAGCCATTTACCCTAAACCATGGGACCCGACAAGGGTGCCCGCTCAGCCCCCTACTGTTTGTTCTCGCCATTGAGCCATGGCCATTGCAATAAGGTCCAATGGCTCCATTAAAGGTATTACTAAGGCCAATGTCGAACATAAACTATCCCTATCTGCTGACGACCTTTTGTTGTTTGTGTCTGATGTGGACTCATCTATGCCTCATATTTTGACACTTATTATTCAGTTTGGAGAAATTTCGGGGTATAAGATAAATTTACACAAGAGTGAACTGCTGCCATTGAATTTGAATTTTTCAGATCTTACCAGAACTAGAACTCCCTTTAATACTGCCACACATAGTTTTGCTTATTTGGGTGTTATTATAACTAAAAATTCTGACAACCTGGATAACTTGACAAAGGATAACTTTGATAAATCATTACTTCAGGTCCAGCAGGACCTAAAAAATAGTCACCCATCCCCCTCTCCTTGATTGGCAGAGTGAACATGATTAAAATGGTTGTGCTCCCTAAATTTACATACCTTTTTCAGTGTCTTCCTGTCTTTATACCAAGTGCTTATTTTAAAAAACTTGATTCTATTATCTCGGCCCATATTTGGAATGGCAAACAACCACATTCAAGAAAAGACCACTTCCAGAGGTCAAAACAAGATGGTGGTCTGGTTCTTCCAAACTTGCGATACTATTACTGGGCATGTAATCTGTTCTGTTTGTCTTTTTGGGTGTATTACAACTCTAATGATGATGGCCTTGCCTGGGTGGAGGAGGAGAAGTATTTTTGTAGCTCTTCGTCCTTACTGGCTTTGATTGGTGCATCATTACCCCTACCTCTTAATCTTGTAACCATCAGCCCTTTAGTTCGCAACTCCTTAAAAATTTATTTACAATTTAGGAAACATTTTGGCGTTCAGCAAATGAGTCTGTTGACCCCAATTGCATCTAATAACTTTTTTCTTCCTTCACTGCAAGACCCTATATTCAATGTGTGCCTAAGACAGGCTTAAAATGTTTCAAAGATCTTTTTATTGAGAATATGTTTGCCTCCTTTACATAGCTGTCAACCAAATATGATTTGCCAGCTTCTCCTTTATTTAGGTACTTGCAGGCTAGGCACTTTGTTACTTTGTCCATCTCAGGCTTCCCTGACAATATAATTGATGAACTGATGTCTTTTAATCCAACTAGATGTAAAGCAGTCTATCATGTTAAATTCAGTTTCTCGCCTAGATTCCCCTTCTTTTCTAGCAATCAAACTTTCATGGGAACGCGACCTTCAAATCCCAATCAGTGAATCAGTATGGGCTGATGTTTTGAGGAGAATCCATTCATCTTCAATGTGCGCAAGACACTCTCATCCAGTTCAAGGTGATACAGCGGGTACACCTTCATCAATCCAAAATGGCCAGAATTTATCTTCAAACTGATCCGACGTGTGATAGATGTGACGAAGCCACATTAATACACATGTTTTGGCTTTGTCCAAAAATATAAATATATTGGAATGGCACATGTGAAGTACTCTCTGCTGTTCTCGCAGTTAAAATAGCACCAAACCCACTGATGCTGCTTTTTGGGTCATTCCCGACGGATTGGGTTTACCTATCGGAGGTCGCATAGTTGTTGCATTTTTTACTCTACTAGCACGTCGTTAAAATGGAAGGAAGCTGTCCCACCCACAGTCTCACATTGGATTAAAGATGTATTAATTAATCTAAAACTGGAAAAATCAGATATGTGATGAGAGGTTCTGAGAAGAAGTTTTGTGAAACTTGGAAAGCCTCTTTGACTTTCATTCATTCATTCATTTTCCGAACCGCTTATTCCAATTCAGGGTCGCGGGGAAGCTGGAGCCTATCCCAGCTGGCTTTGGGCGACAGGCAGGGTACACCCTGGACAGCTCGCCAGTCCATCGCAGGGCCCTCTTTGACTTTCTTTAATCAAATCTTTTAAAATCTTTTTTCTTCCCTTTTTTTGGCTATCTGGTTGTGATGTATGTTTATTGACCTATGCATTGTCATGTTTCTTTTATATTATACCTTTAAGTGACAGTACATACTGGGATGTTTGTTGTTTGCAGGGTGGGTTTTTATTTTCTCATTAATTTGTATTTTTGTTTTCTATACTGAAAAATTAATACCCGGTCAGGTGCTGAGAGCTTGCACTGACACACTCGCTGAGGTGTTTACTGACATCTTCAACTTGTCACTGAGCTAGTCCTTTGTGCCCATTATCTTCAAGACCTCTACTGTTGTTCCCATCCCAAAGACCCCCCACAGCATCCTGTCTGTCATGGTTCATGCTCTGTCAAGCCTCTTAAGTTCATTTGTTCCACCTAAACCTTCCTGATTGTTCCCTCTCCTCACCTGTGCCTTGCACTACTTAAACCCTCCTGCAGTCTCGGTTTCCCTGCCAGATGGTCAACAGCTCCTGTCTTGTTGATATCCAGCATCTCTTCCATGTTCCTCCTCTCATGTCATCAACCAAGTCACGTCCCTGATGTTACAGTGATGTTCTCTGCTCCGCCCACCTTTGAACTGGGAATTTTAGTTGTTAAAGTAGTGTAATCCAGCCTGGTTACACTACACTTACCGGAGTGTTCACATATATCAGAGTAAGCTTGCCTTGGACAGCAACTTGGCCCCACACCACTCTGGCGGTGTGGGGCCAAGTTGTCTGAAATGGCCCTGAAATATTGTTCACCCCAAATAATTCAGCATCTTTGAATTCTAAATAGTTCAGTCTACTTTCACATAACGTCTGACGATTGTTGCAAAAGTGATCTATCACCTCCAAACATTTTTATCTGCTCAAACAGTTCACACCCCACGTATGTGAAAATGCAAACACTGAGTACACACTACACTACACAATGCTCAGAATATGAAGTTGTAGAAAGAAGCTGCAGGCTGCAAAAGCAAAGCAGAGACCTGCCCATTGCCATGCTCTAGAAACATAAATATTCTGTAAAAGAACATAAAATGAAAATGTGAAATGCTTCATGTACAAACATTATATGATTGTTCAGCCAATTCATTTAGTCTTCTTGCAGGCTCATGGCGACAGAAGCTCATCTGCATCGCAGGCCACATTCTTCCTGGCCAAACGATGAGGGGAAAAGCGTCTGGCATGCTGAATCCACGCCTGGCATGCCTCCACGCCTGTTTATCCCAGGCTGCTGGAGCTTCTCTCTGTCTCTGTGTGGGGGCTGCTTCCATCATAAACCCTCCACCAACACGAAGAGAAGAACTCCAGCTCCAGGAAAAGGAAGCTTGGTGGAAGGAACACAAAGTCTTAGTTCATAATTGACCAATACCTAATCTGGACTACATGATGGAGGCAACATTGTCCCAAACAACAACATACACAGGTTGTACTGCATGCACAAGCTCCTGCAGCCCAAAATGCCAAAAGGATTGTTTAGAGACACTGAAGGAGGGTTATATGGCCCCAAGATGGTGTGATTGTGGACAACCCCACGACTGGATATGGCAATACATTATATGAAGGCAAAATGTAGATGCAACATGTTTCAGTTGTAATAAAACAAAAAGAAAGACAATATATTCCTTTTTATTACTGTCAAACCAACATGTGTAACGGGCTGGACACAGTGGGAACAGGGTCTACATGTTGCGTTGTATAACCATATATCCCATTTTAAAAAGGAAAAAGCATTGCAGCCTCACCCTGAAACAAATTTATCATCTCATTTTTACATACACACGATGCACATAAACATCAACAACAGAGACAGTTTTAGTTTTCTTTTGAGACAGTTTTGTTTTCCTACAAACTCCTGCATCTGTTTGTCCACGTGGACGAAATTGTAAGTTCAAAGGTTATGATGCTTTCATGAGGTCAGCTTTCTACCAGCCAATGTCCTCTTTGGGGCCAGTACAATTTATTCACTCCACTCCTATGCATCAATTTCAAGCTAATATCATCTTCAACATCCAAGAGGATCCTGCAGGGGGCTCATCTTCACCACAGTTAACAATTGGCCAATATTTTCCAGCTTGATGACCTCAGGCTGTGACGGTTGCTCATTACATCACGACAGGGCTGTTCAACTCAGTCCCAGGAGGGCCGCAGCCCTGCAGGTTTTCCACATGTCTCTACAATACCCCTGACCAAATTAAAGAGTCATTGTACAGAACTTCATTGGATCTTGGGTCAATTTAATGTGGGTCAGATGTGTTGAAGTGGGGATACATTGAAAACCTGTAGAGCTGAATAGCCCCACAGTACGACCTTCTGCCAAGTTAACCTCTTTCAGCTCATTTCACCCAGAGTGAAGGATCCCTTTCCCTGCCTGGTAAAGACAATTTATGTCCTGATATTTAATTTTTCCTCGACAGGCTGATGATTCAGTGGATTTTTTTTGTTCCTTTGGGGCAAATGGGGGGTTAGGGTTAGGGGTAACTCCTTGGACTTTCCTCTCAACGTCCACTGATGTCTCCATGTTTTTTAGGTGTTTGTACATGGCCTCTGTGTTGGGACATCCCTTCCATGATGGACAGTGTTGTCAGCTGACAACTCATTTAAGGGTAACCCCAAGACCCCCAATCAGCCCCTTTGTGAACCCCATCCAGAACAGAGTTCACATGGAGAAACAAGAGTATACGTTCTGACTTTCATGTTCTGTAACAAACTCCTGGTGGAGATTCTTAGCAGATGTGTCTGATTTTTAATCTTCTTTTGAGCAACTAGCCTTCGGCTGCCAAACGACCAACATAGTCTCTTTTAATGTTATAATGAGATTAATCAGGTAATCAGTTGCTTTTCATTCATATCTCATGAGCCTTGCATCTGGCTTTTGACTCTCAGAAAAGGCTGAAGTTGCATGTTCAACATTATTTGTTTACAATTTGCCATTTGTTATTTTTCATCCTTCCCTTTGTGAGGTCATTGTGTTTATTTCTGATGTCTCCAATCACTGATTCATGCCACAACCTTCTCCTAATGTTGCTAACCATTTGATGGCAGAGCAGTGCATTCACTGGGGAGTGTGGAGATTTCCTCTCCACTGCCAAGTGCTGACACCTCCTTTGCTTTTCTCTTTTCCCTCTTCAGCCCTTAGTTGTCTGATTTCATCCTTCTGCTCTTCTGCTCGGCACTATATTGCCTAAAACTCAAGAATGTTTTCAACATTTATAATTATTCTAGTCTGTGCAAGTTATTTTTATAGCATTTATATTTAGACATGTTGCCTGTTTTTCAGGGTTTGTAACGCTCCGTGCCTGGTAACACCGCTGCTTTTCCACTGCAGATGGTGCCGTCATTTCCTGACAAATACATGAATGTTATTTTAACAGTCCTTTTAAAGAAAGTAAAAACAAAAACCTAATGTGTAATTAAAAATTACAGAAGTAAATAACATATCAGTAAATGCTGGATATAGTTAATTATCTCCTTATAAAAAAAAAGTAGGACGAGTAGAAATTTAATTTTTATGACTTTTATTTGTAACATGGGTGGAGAAATGTCAGTTTGGTCTGTTTGCAAGAAAATGAGGTTGATTGTTCTTAATAATTAATCACTTGAGTACATGGTAAGTAGTGGAGATGCTGACACTGTTTATATCATCAGAATTGACATAATCAATGACTTTCTGCTGTATTTTCCTCAGTCTGATGGCACCTACATAACGCACACACTGATGGTCTCTTGTTGTGGAGAGAAAACGGCTGCCGTTCCACCCCCATGTGGTGGTTTTTTATTTCTGCTTTTTTACAGTGACTGGAGCTGGAGTCCTTCCCAGCAATTAGAAGGTAAGACACATTAACACCTGGACAGGTCACCAGTCCACTGCAGTCGTCAGTCACACTGTAATTGCTACTCTTTGTCTTGATTTTGCTTCCCTCCGCGTCCTCCTCCACGAGTGCCTCTTACTTGTTCTCTTTGTCTTTGTCCTCTCAGACTTCCTCCGACCATTGTAAAATCTGGCTTTTATTAGTTCCCTCATCAGCAACAGAGGATTAAATCAATTTCCTTTGCTGAAACTTGTACTTAAACTGTGGTCGGGTTGTGTTGCGTGTGTTTACCACTTTGCACTACAGGTGCATCGCAATGCAAATGTGTTTGCAGGCAGTGTCTGACGAGAGGAAACGTCAGGTTTTCGCCACAGGGGGTCTGATTTGACACCTGTGTGTATGCTTCTGACCATTTAGCTTAGACTATGGGGTTTAGTATTTTAGGGTTTTAGGGGTTGTTTTAAACATATTTTATATGCAAAACAGATTGTACTTACTAAATACTAATTAAAACTTCTCTGCAGTAGGTAACCCTGCATCGGAACAGGACATAAAGGGATGCAGTCATGGAGATTTTTGTGCCCGTTTAAAAAGCTGAAGGCTGTCAGCTCTTCAGACTGAACAACCTCAGCAGAACTAATGGAATTACATCAAGCATGTTTTCAAAGCAAAATGAATAAACTTTCATTTTCAAGGACAGCACAAGGAAAGCACGCATCACATTTCATTGTGCACACACTCTGTTTCTCATTCACTATTTTAACTAGCTTATCTGTCAGCTGAAAAGAACATTTTGTTTCAGGGTGTCTCTTGAACTTGCCTATCAACGTTCTTGAATCTGATTATTATCTGCCTCACTGCACCAAAATGTCAAGTAAATATTTTGTCAGCCTTGGCGCTTTGAGTGCCCAGCCCAAACCAACATACTCGGCCCAACTACACCCAAGGACATTTACATTAGGCCAGAAAATCTAATTATTTTCTTGTTTCAGCTCGACCAGGGAAAAGTAAAGTGCATTTAAACATACAGGTCCAAATGAAGCTGAGAAAAGCAACTAAACAGTGAGGTTTAGAATGGCTCTCATGTATACACTTGGTTGCACGCTCCCTAGCCCTGGCACTTTGTGCATGCTCCAGAGTTCCTGTAGAAAAGCAAAGAACAAAAAGGACAGTATCTATCTGATATTTACATGGAACTGCAGATCCACAGTCTTCACCCAGAATGGGCCTTCAGGCGTAGCTGTCATTGCTGAGCAACTTTAGAAATGCACTTGAGTCTCCCTGTGCAGGTTTGACTCCTGCTGATACCGGGTGTCCGATATCAGCAGGAGAGGGTAAACTGTGTAGTTGGAGCTGTCTGAAAAACCTCTCCCACAATGAAAAAAGGCTGTTTTCACCTTCAGCCGTGCTCCAGGTGCCATGTCCTTTATGGGCAATGTTCTTAACTACCTATAGACGTTTTCCACAAGTGTAAGGCTTTATAACCTCCTCCGGATTGATGGATGGCAGCAATCGCCTCCTTAAGACCCTTGCTGACATCATTCCTCTTTGGCATTGTGGAAAAAGGTCACAAGTGAATCTTGCATTCCAGCAAACTACTAAAACTTCTGCTTTTACAGTGTGACTGCCACAGTTAATTTCAATCTGCTGTTTATTTTGTAATGGTTGATTGCCACCAGAGGGCACTGTGGCGCAAAGCGGGCTTTAATATGCAGAAAGAGTTAGAAGAAGCGATCGCAAAAGGTAAAAAGGAAGTTTATAAGTTAAAGCTTTCAGATATAAGTTAAGATGGGAGGAAAGAAAGGAAGAAACAGCTAATTCCTCTCTCGGTACTCAGCCAACAAGGTATTTTTGCCCATTTATTCTATAGTATTCTTTTATCTGTCAATTGTTTGTTTTTCTTTGGGCTAATTATTGTCTTGTTGTCTTTTAGTTTTCACGTTGTGTTTATGGATCAAAGATGATCAATAAATTCATCAGTGACGAAAGCAACTTGCGTCTGTCGGTACCTGGAGGAATTATATACAGAAATGCTCAAACTAGCTAAAAAGCATCTGATAAACAGTTGCTCGCCGCTACTTACCCTTCTAATACCTGCAGAAGTCTGTACCTGACCAAGGCCATAGCTTAAAATTCTCTTGGTGGGCCTTGAGAAGACGTGTCTCACACACATATTTCCCATGGTTTTAGAAAGACATGAACTTAGCTTAACCTCTTAATGGCAAAACAGCTTTTCTGACCACAGTCATGGGTCATCTGACAGACACTTTTCTGCAGTGTTCAACCTCTTGGTGTTCTCCTGTTCCTCTTCTATCCTTTCCTCAACAAACTTTCATTTCCAATGTCTCTACTTGCATCTTTTATATCTCATCCTCTGCTACAAGGAGGCCAAAGCCCATACAAGTTATGTAGATACAACATTTATCTTAACCTGCTTTTAGCATGAAATAGAGCAAATAAGTTTATAGGACACATGTTTATAGGACTCCACAGTCCTCCCCATCAATGCAGACTGGCTGGTTAGGTGTTTTCTCCTGAAATCCACCACCAGCTCCTAGAGAAGACGGTTCTTTTTACTCCAGTCTGAGAAACTTCACAAGGTCTCTGTTTCTCTTCCTGTCCACACATGCCACAACCTCTGTATCATCTGAAAACATCTGTGTGCAGCAGGACTGAGTTGTATCTAAAGTCTGATGTGTTTTGTGTGAAAAGAAAGAGAACTAAAACAGTCCCCTGTGGAGTCCCAGTGCTTCATTCCAGTGCCTTAGAATCTCCCCACCTGGACGTACTGAGGTCCGGATGTCAGATAATCCAGATAATCCATAATCCAGAATGCCAGGGGAGAGGGCCATCCCCATAGTCACAAGTTTGTCTCTCAGTATAGGAGGCCTTATTGTGTTA
The DNA here is from genome assembly GCF_933228915.1 of Telmatherina bonti. Taxonomy (NCBI): domain Eukaryota; kingdom Metazoa; phylum Chordata; class Actinopteri; order Atheriniformes; family Telmatherinidae; genus Telmatherina; species Telmatherina bonti. The sequence goes on from NC_136618.1 coordinate 34,826,194, forward strand.
AAACCACTGGAGAAGTCCAAGAACCTTCTCCAGTAAGATCCTCACATCAGAACCAGGTACACCCAGGTAGATGTATGCTTGGTAAAGAATGTAAAGAACTGCATCTTCAACTTCCAAGTGGGGTGGGCACACTGGAGGGGGTCTAGATCCTCAGCTACCTACAGATTCATGCCACAGACAAGGAGCCTCTACAAGGTCTGCACTATGGGAGATGTCAAAGCCACCAGTCTGTTGTCCATAAATACCATAGATACTAACTAGATTCTGTTAATAAAACCATATTAAACCATTTAGGATTAAATAACTGATTCCTGGCAGGCTGTGTGTTTTTTTCTCCTCATACTGTGCTGCCTGATGTCCGTGCTCTGCTTGTATGTGTGTGTATGGTGCAACCAGACAGATGTCCAGTCATGTGTCTTCTTTACCAACTCCAGTTGGGTTAAAAGGACCCACCGAAGGTAACTCTGCTGCAAGCTGCACAATGGAAGATGCTACAGTGCATCAAGTCTGGAAGGACTGGATTCTGTAAAAACAATCAAGGATCCCTGGATAAATCAGCTGCAGTGTGCAAACTAGCATCACTGGAAGTACATCAGGCCTCACAGCTACAAAGAGGAAAGCAGTAGAATATTAGTTCTCTTCTAAAAGGTGCCGGGACCAAATGGAAGAATTCTGTACTTGTAAGACTGTAGCTATGTTTCCATTAAAGCTTTTTTGCTAAATAAATGTGCAATTTCCTCAATTTCAACAAACTGCAGTTTGCAGGTGTTTCCATTGAATGGTATTCAGGGCATAAGCCGCAGTTCTCATAAAATCTTGTCAGCAGGACGAGAGTTATGGAAGGTAGCCACATGGCCTTATTTTCGGGTTTACTACTTGGTGCGGAGGATTTGCTACGGCTTTTCTAACCTGTTTCCCCTCATTTCCATTTCTAATTCATTATAAAGTCATGCATTTTGCTGATTACTCCATACCATGTTACTTTTACCAGAAATGAATTGGTCACATTATGTATCTGTTTTTTATTGCTATATTTTGTTTCTTTTGTAAATCTAGGGGAATTAACACAGCTAACACAGCTAATGTTTGAAAAATGACGACAAAAGGGTCAATAGGCTGAAATGAATCCTTAAGTCAGTTGTACAAAACAATCTGGCCTCTCGTAGAAGGTACTGCAAGAGCGCTAGGCTGAATGAGGACAATGACAAAGTTTTTTCATCACAGCCCAAAGGCTACTGAGATTCTACACCAGAACCAGCTGCTGGTTGGTCATCCCATATCTAAGTGCTGAGTAACAGCTTAGTAATTAGCTTATGATCCAGTTGTTTCCAGGCACCAAGGGTTTCAAAACACACTGCACATTTCCAGTACCTAAACCCATGTTTCAAAGTACTTTGCAGTATTAACATAGGTCTAACTCTAGGCAAGACGGTATCAATGCCTACCTTTTTTCACCGTCTGTTGTCTCAAACTGGATCCACAAAAACCAACAGAATTTCTAACTGTGAGTGACTTCTCTGTTCATAAGTTCTAAACTAAATTTAAAAGCGGAGTTGTTTTGGGAGCACTGGCCACCAGTAAATTATTACTTTAGCAGTTAGTAGTATAAGTGATGGGATGATTGATGTATGGACATGCTTTGGCTGGTATATGTGTGGGTTTATATGTAATCTCCCTACATGTATCCTGTATGAGCTGGATTATAAGAAGAAATGTCCAGTGTCAGTGAGCTGGGTTTGTACATGGACACTGTGAATGGGGTCTATAAGGGGCTCAATAGATGGTTTTGTGTCAGACCACTGGACATCTGACTGAACTGTTTATACTGTTTTGACTGAACTAAAAAAAAAGGAAAAAACTTGTGTGTATCGTGCATCTCCTCGATTGGGTGGTCAAGGCTGGAAGTCTTCCAGAGCCTCAGATGGGCGTCTGTCTGAATCTGGGGACCTCTTTCCTGAATGCACCTTTATGAAGCTCTCCTAGTACTCCTACTAGGAGAGCCAGTTCTGGTTGCTTCTGTGTTGCCTCTCCGGTGGGTGTTGCAGCCCTTCACATCACTGAAATGCAACAAGGATCGCTGCTGAAGGTTAAAGTCATGGTTGCAGTAAGGATTGCTCATATTACTGCTGTGTTTGTCTGCAAAGTTTACTCAACTTTGTGAGTGCCCAGGTTTGTTAGTGTCAGACACTCAACCATTTGCATTTTCTGAAGAAGAAACCTTTATAAACTCTCAAGCTGCTGAATCGGAACCAGAGATGTGTAAACGTCATTGATGCACCTTTTATTTAGTCCTAAACTCACAACTCTTTTTTCCTTACAGCACAAGTCATCACAAGCACCTGGACTCTGCCAGACCTGAAGACTCAAGACGTTTATCACTGAGGGAATAATAATAAACATTCATGGTGTTGCATAACATCGGGGCTATTTCCGGTCGTTCAGCAGCCGTCATGGCACCAGCTTCCATGCTACAGCTTACACAAGCTGTAAATATTTCAGAGTCTTAGAGGGCAAGTTCGTATCAGCTGCTAATGGTAGCCTGGAGATCAGGTGCTGGGCAGGGTGGTGTGTGTGGCTGCTAATATAGTGGGTGGCAAGAGAGACATTAATCAATAAAACATTAATAGCTGAGCATTGTGTGGCAGCTGTGCAGCTATTCATCACTGTGACTTCTTTTTCTCTGGTGTGCAGCCTTATCTCCCCCACAGAGACGGAAGAGACTGAAAACCTTCAAAGAAATATGCGTGTGTGTGTGTGTGTGTGTGTGTGTGTGTGTGTGTGGTGCCCAGAGCGACATGAGAAAACGACAAGCAGGTAGATAGACTTAATTCCTCAGAGGTCCAGAACTGATGCTGACTGCAGGAAATGAAATGTGTGTGAAACTCATACTCTGAAGAGCTTGCTTGTGGCTGTGAAGCAGACACGTGCACACACCCACACACACGTTCAAGTACAGAAACACAAACACACACACTTCATACAGACCTCACACATAAAGACATTTTCAGACTTGTACTCCTGTTGCTCTTATCTCACTGAGGGCACAGGGAGATGAAACTTTCTCCCAAAAACCTTTCATCACAGATATGTGTGTGTGTGTGTGTGTGTGTGTGTGTGTGTGTGTGTGTGTGTGTGTGTGTGTGTGTGTGTGTGTGTGTGTCTATTAAGAACCCAGGAAGAGCCGTTCTGACTCGCTGTCAGTGGAGTTGCTTGGCTGACCCTCTTGGCAGCTGTTACCTCCTGGGACTCCTCGTCCTCTTAATGATCTGGGTCAGCTCTTGGCAAGGTTTCAGGTGTAACTTTCCTTCCACCTGGCTGAAGACAACAGTATCTTTCTTTCAGTTCTGCTTTCTAATACACAAGATTCACTTCGCTTTGATGTGTCTGATTTCCAACAAAGCAAATCCAAAAAGGATTATTATTAGGAAAAATTTCCAAAGCAAACTGGGTCAAACCAGTAAAATGCAACGATCTGCAAATGTTTCAACACTCATACTGACATAAAGGCAAACTTAAAGTTGATCTATGAGGCACATTTCACTCTAATTTATTTTCATATGTAAGTCCAGGAATGTCTGAGCATTTTTCACAAACCCCTTCATTCATTTTGGATTGATCCTCTCAGATCTTTTCTTCATAGAAACAAAGGCAGAAATTGTAAACAAACCAAAGTCGTTACTGCGGAAATGATGTCAATACCAAACATGCAGCTGTAGGTGGTCGATCCCGGATCGGACCCTGAAAACGAGTGAAGAACAGCAGCAACAAACGCAGCAGGACATACCTGGTAAATAGTCGCTCCAGGTATAGTCTAAAATAATGTTTGCTGTTTGTCACTTGACTTTCATAACCATAAATGTTGCTGTTAAAAGGTGTACATGTGGCAAATGTACAACAATCTAAAGGTATTGTTTCACGTAGCTAGGATGTTTTAGCCTGATCAAAACACAACCAGCAACATTTGTGGGTAATTCAGTTTTACTTACAGCTTGTGTCTCAGATCTGAAACACGGTCCTCGATTGTAGGAACTTATTTCCCGGATAGCAAATAAGATCCACATTATTAGTTTTGAACAAGCACATAAACCACTTGAAAATATGGACTCTGTTTTACCATCGTTCCATGGCTGCAGTGGTTTTATGTTTCATTTTATCTGATTTGTCTGTGGTTTTAACGTACTTTGTATGGCAGAACTCTGGGCGTAGCAGACTGCTGGGGGAACGAATGACACTGGGCGTGGGAGTTCTAGGCTGCAGGTATGCTGTGTTTTTATGCGTTTTTAAAAGCAAACTAGATGTTTTTGTTTAGAGTAATTATGTATGTTTTACATTCTGACACACTGCTACCTGCTGTCCTTTAGATTCAGATGTTTAGTTTTTTATAGATTAGTCCGCTCCGGGTTCGAGCTCTTCCCCCAGGCCACAGGCTGTGGCAAATATGAAAACGGAATAACGATTTATATGTTTTTGTTTATTTTTACATTTGGTTTTTTGGTTACCTTCCCGGTAAAAGAACATTTGTTGTATTCTTTTCATTCTTTTCGTGCTCTGTTGTGTTAAACTGAACATCTGAAGCCATGTTGCTTTATAATAAAGTGAGCAAAAGAGCAGAGTTGCTTTCTTGTTTTTCCAGTTTAATTTCCAGTTTATTTTAATTTAACTTAATTAACTTATATATGTAATTTGAAAACTTAAAGAATCAAAAAAACTTAAGAAGGAAAATTGAGTTGGATCAGCACAATTAAGTATTTGGAATTATGTAGGCCATACTAATCAAATTGAGCTGGCTGAACTATAACTAAGTCTCTGGCTATGTACTTAATAGTAATAAAGTTGCAAATACTTAAAAAGATGCATGCAAATCATTGCCTCAATTTTCTTTAAGTTGAGTCAGTGCATTATTTTTTAGAGATGCAGACTTTACAAAGAAAGCCATAAAACAATCCAGCACAGGGGGGGGGGTCAAACTCAAATTCACAGAGGGTATATATAATATATATATATATATATATATATATATATATATACACACACACACACACACATATATATATATATATATATATATATATAATGGAAATCCTCCATTGTCTCTTCCATCGTTTCATTTGTTTTACTATCAACTAAAAATACCCAGAGACGAGCTGGATATAGTGTTTGGAATTTTATGTCTTCTTTCCTCCTTGTCTCTGCATATTCCCACCGCAAAACCGTGATTGCAGGAGTGTAATCGTGATCAGTATTAATTTTACAATTTTCCACAGGAAGCCTTTATTTTGCCATGTTGGTTTGATAACTTCTTTCATCTTAAGGATGTGGAATCTGACAATGATCGATCTCCGTTGGGCTCCATTTCAAGGTTGCGGTACTGTGTCTCGATGTGCCTCTTCTGTTTGCATGCCCCGGAGTTTGGCATGCCCACATTTTGTCTGTTTTTCCACCAACGGAATAGTTGAACCAGAACCCCTTCAGCTCTTTCAGGAAGGCCATATATCCTCACGTTTTTTCTCTTTACTCGTCCTTCTACATCCGTTAAAGTGGAACTATTATGGGCATTTCAGGCTAATTTATTTTTATTTCTGAGACCAGAAGGGCTGGGATTGATGGAGTTATTGTCCCAAATGGCTTTATTTACTTCAGACCGACCCTCTCCGTAGGCTGTCAGATCAGCCTGCGGGCAAAACGAGTGGATTGAGACTCTTCCGCATTAAGCCCCGCCTCCCGCCACTGCACTACATCGGGAGCGTGCACCACACCTGCTTTCACCGTCATTGTAACGTCTCATAAACAGAAGGATTAGGCTCATATGAACTCAATAAAAAAACAAACTACAATGTCAACACATAGCATCCAGCCCTACATGTTGGAACCTGAATCAGAGCCTGAAAACGAAGTGGAAAACAGCAACCCACAGCAACGAATGCAGCAGGATGTCTCTCTTTGGTAAACTCACCAGCCATCGTTGGAAATAACTTTATCCCACGTTTTCCACCCGCCTGATGTATTTGTACATGCCCTTGTTAACCAGTAGAAGGTAACCAATCACCCAACCTTATCCCCCGGGACGTCACAAGGATTTCCACGTAGAAAAAACTCTCTAAAACCACACGTTTTTCGTCGCCATGGAAACCGAACAGAGAGAGTGCTGGAACTCAAACTCAAACTCAAACATGCGTTTAGGTGATAAAAAACAGTGTTGTTCACATGTCTGATGAGGATTCAACACTGGAACACTGTAGAAAGCTCAGAAAACTCCAAATACCAGAATAGGAACCCTTTAACTTTGCCTGGAGCCATTTTTGTAGTTTTAAAGTTTGTCATTACCTCCTCAGCATTTTCCAGTCATTCCTCATTCCCCAAAATTCTTTCTTCTGCTCCATCAGGCCTCATTTTAATCTTTGTTATCTTTTCTTCTCTGCCCATCTCTCTGTAGTCATCATGGCTAGCTGTTGGTAGGCTGCTGCTAGCTTTGTCTTGTTCTGTTCTTCATCATATTGATCAATTTGCTTAGCAGCTTGTTTTTCAGCTTTCAATGGCATCCCTTTCTTAATACTTCTTTAAATACATAAATACTTTAAAAGATTATATCTTGGAGCAATTTTATTTCACTTTGTTCAAGAGAACAAGCTTATTAGCCTGCCATTACCTGCCAAATGAAACATTGTGAATAACAACCACCATATATATTGACATGTAACAGATTACAAAGGTTTGAACTTAAAAGTTCTTGAGTCAAAGTTTGCAGAAATAATGAACAAGACCTCAAACTTAAGAGTGGACCTCAATCAGAATTATTAAACCAAAGGCACTAATAATCCAATCTGACGTTGGTTAACCTGTTGTTCTTCAGCACAATCTGTCGTTGGTCAATGAAAATCAGTTACCAGCAGATAGAGGTGGAGGCTTATTGCAGCGTTGATCCAGTCTGCTCACACAATGACAGGATTTCTCATTTGCTCACCTGGAAACAATCCTCACAACAAAAGGCTGTGATAACAGTAATTGCAATTCCAAACATCAATAAAGCTCTTATTTATCTCATTTTCCCCTAAGTTGTTTGTGCTTATTGTATTCTCAGGCTTTGGGGAAGGACAGGAAGCAGAAGTAAATTGAACACAGGAATGCAGCTTGCTATTGTCACCATAGATTCATGTTGATGTTTTCCTGCTTGTGAAAGACTCCCTGAGGGTCAAATAATAACAAGGCTTCACATAGCAAGCATCCAGTCTAGGCATGGACCCTTAATATGGGATAGAAATATTTGTGTTGCCTGCAGTGATAAATGGAGGTGAAATGAAATTGGGGAAAACAGAAGACATAATCATAGAAGCAAAATTGGAATGGCACCATTTCAGATATGGGCTTGTCTCCTTTGACTGGTATATTAAAGGGCTCATCACCTGGAAATTGCACTTTTTCAAGTTGAAACGTGTGTATTGGTGTTGGACGGAAGTGTTAACATCTGGAAGCCTTTCTTTTGAAGACTGTCCAGGTTTTCCATCTGGGCACTTTGTTGGCAAATGCGTTTATTTCTTTTATTTGCACCCCGGGATTTCGTCATCCTGGGGAGCTAATTGCATAAACACACCCTCTTCTACGCCTGAATATTTCTCTATTTCTTATTTTTCATGCCTGCTACCACACAGTAAGTACAGTATTAATGATGGTTGGTTTGTCATGATGGTGTTTTATCCGACTACGACATGGCAGTTATCATTTAATCTAACACGGTGACCATCATCTAGCCTGATGCTGCCATCATTTCATCGGGGAGGACATGTAATTGTATTACTGCCTCTTCATTTCCAGTAGCATCAGATTTTATCACTGAACTATTACCATTAACCATTCATTTCTCTGATATTTTCATGTAATGTGTGTAAAACCGGAGCTGTGCAGGACGTAACATTTGCGGATAAATTTTACTGGTAACACTGGGCAGAAATGATCCTCCTGGAGGCTGAAGCTGATGAACTGTCTGTGTTCCAGAGGCTGTAGTGTGTGTAGTCACTATTTACTTTATTACTGCCATAAAGTCCGGTGGTGGAGGGTCCTGCATGTTACCGCTGAGGTGTTGACCCCCACCTGCTTTTATCTGGGTGGTTGCTATGGCAACAGTCTCTGTGGATATGGGGGTCTGACTTTTGGCCTGAGACATGATAAGACCAGGTTATGACTCCTTTAAGTTGAAGCTATGAGGATGTGGAAACATGATCCACGACCTTTCTGTTCACTACTAACCTCAGACAGCAGTACTGCTGACAAAAACGTCAATCTTTTTTACACACTTTGTATTTGTTACAACAATTTTCCTTTACAAAGTCCTCGACAATGCACCATCAGGATTTATCGACTAATTTTAACATGTTCAAAACCTACTTACTGGCATAACAGCATTAAAATAAACAGTGTTAAGAATGGTGTTACTTTTTCAGATATGGGTGATCCAACTAATTACTCCTTTCCTTGTTACGACGTCATGACTGTGAGTTATGATAAAGCATGAGCTTTAACATCAGTTAAAGTGCTGTACAATACATCACATAACATTAGATGTAAACATAGATAAGATGAAAACAAACAAGAACAAATAAAAGTAAATAAGATAAATTCTCTGTTGCTCTATCAGCTCGGAGTGTGTTGGCCCCGGGGGGTCCAGGTTGCTGCTCTGAGTGGGGGTCCGGGGAGGTAGTTGGTTCTGGGACTAGTGCCAGCCTGAGCTGGGCGGTCCCCCTGGGAGGGACGCTGTAGGAGTTAGGGGGGGATTTGTTTAGGAGGAGGGTTTCTGAGGCCAGGAGGATTGGAGATGGAGACGTGTTTTCCTGCAGATGCTCCAGGTGGTGTTGTGTTTCCTTGCAGGTGTAGCAGATGCTAGTCTGTTTAGATTCCTGTTTTACCTTGTGTCTTCTTTACCCCCACCCCTCTTGTCCAGCACTAAAATGTACATTCAGCAATACTGGAATTTATATATAAAGATATTTCAATTATTAAGAGGGGTCCAACATCATAAAGCTCCACTTGGCAGAGCTGATTTGTTCGGGACAACTCAGGAGCCAGACCACCATTCTACTGATAGGATGTTAAAAACCATCAAGTTAAAAACCAAAAATATAAAAGTAATATGGTTAAAATGGAGAATAAGGTCAGTGTTGCTGTGTTCTGCCTGGACCAGATGGAGGCTGAGACTGAAGCAGCATAATGCGGTCAGGCCAGATGTTGCCTCTGAATGAGCTCTCTTTTCCACTGTTAAATTCAGTTCAAAGTTAAGATGCTGACTTCGTCTGACCGGTGGCTTGAGGGGAGAAAACCATCAAGCCTAACTGATGACAACTGATGAAGAGTGAATTGTCCTGCTGAGATAAAAACAAGAACAAAATGCTCATAATACCCAGAAACTGTTTTCTCATGTTGGCTGTATGTAACTTGCTTACTATTCACCTTTCTAGTTTCTGTTAAATGCTGTTTAAGGCGCTTAGTAACACACAGACTGAATACTGGGAGTATTCAGTCTGTGTGTTACTAAGAACTGAATCTAACAAAGGTTTGCCTGTACAAAGACGTGCAAAGTCAGAGTTACTGAAAGCGAGGACTGACCGTTGCACCTTTCAAAGGTGTAAAAGTGTCTGCATCCAGTCAGTACGTCTGCTGCAATGAATATGCAATATGAGGCGTTCTTCTGCGTGTTGGGAGGAGAAAATGTAAATATATTAATGTAGCAGCTGCAATGTGATCCATCACACCTGAGATCAATGTTGCTGATAGAAACTGTGTCTATAACATGTTTCATACAGACGTGCAGACAGTGTGTGTGTCGTTGTACACATGTCTGCAGTTATTGTCACCAGAAGGAGACGTGGAAACAAAGCGAGGAGACACAGAGAACGTCTTTTTCACCGTCATGTGAAGATTTCTGGGATGAAGGAGGAAACAATCATCAGAACATCTGTCTTATCCAGCATTTTGGATCTGTTGGAGGAACTCAGGATGCCAGGTGCCAGGAGACACACACACCTGCAATGACACAAAATACTACAAGTCTGTACTTTTTGCATCTGAGTCAAGGTAGCTGCCACAGCTGTTTCAGACGTTCAGTCTAAGTCCTGAATGCTATGTGGTTTCCATGCACTCTGCAGTCATTAACTAAGACCAAACAAGGCGTTTATTTTGTGTAGCCTCCAAGGCTCTTCCAGGAGGAATAAAACAACTTTTATTTTCCTTTTCTTTTTCTCCTTGGCAGGATTAAATTATGGGCTCTTGATCTCCTCTTGCAGTCAGGGGGTGTCATCCTAGAGGACTGGAGAAAATGACCTTTTGTGACCCGAAAGAGGAGGACGGCTTCGGGTGTATTAGTTTTCTTTTCTTTTTCCCCCCAGATAAACACGCAATTCACATTTACCTCCAGATTTCTCTTTCAGGACCTCCTGCAGACCCCAAACCAGATGGTCTGAACAAAACCTCTAACACAATTTACAGTCCCTTAGGTCAATAGATAGGGAATGTCACATCGAACTAAGCAACTGGCTCTTGTCAAAATGACACCTTTACACCTCCAGATAAGACTCAACGGCGCCAGGAGAGAGACCCGGCAACTCTGCTTTGATCCTCCCCGAATATACATTCTGGGTGACAGATCCACCCCTCTTCCCACAGGAAGAAACTCCAGATGCACTTCTTTGTGTCTTTAAATTTCCTTTCACTAACTGGTTTAATGTAGCCTACATGATTTTTTGTTGATAGGTTTGACTGAAGTTTCCCTCTTTATTCATTCTCATATGTGTTTTAAATCCTTGAACTGATCACACATCAGAATCAATCATGAACACTTTACTACATAATGTTGGTTATATCCTTCCAAGTTTGGAACCCCTGTTAAGCAAATAATAGGAATGGATAAGAATGTAACACTCTTTCAGGATTCATCGGCTGAGGAAGACAAGTCATGCCAATGGATTAATCCACACTTGATAAGAAATATGTGAAATATGCAACAATTGGGTTTCATGTGTAAAAGTAATACTATTGGTAAATGTTCCCTTTTCAAGCAAACAAAACATCTGCATGAGTCCCCAGAATGTTGATTGCCATGCTTAAAGCTAAGAAACAAAGTTAATAATTTGATTATCATGATCATGTTAATGAAATGGGAGAAAGGAACCAGGGCCCGCAGTGAAATAAGACCTGAATCACTCCTACCCTCTTGGTTAACAATCAAAGCTGACCTGATTGGGGAAGACTGACCAGCCTTCTGACTATTAGTGGTTTGTGATTGGTCAGGACCTAGGAGGAAGGGTCCAGTTAAATGGACCCGCGCTCTGGACTTCGGGTTTTTTGTCCTCCCTTGTTCTTCTCTCTCGGCCCTTGACTCTTGATCGCCGTGATTCTTGTACTTTGACTTAATTTCGTTGCCCTCTCTCAACTTTCCGCTGTACGCAGCTGTTTCTTTGTTCTCATAAGTTTACTCCATCTCTCTTCTTTTGTGCGCGTAAGATCTTAACGAGATAAGTTCGAACAGAAAAGTAATATTTGTGTTGAAGGCGAAACAAGCCTTGTTTAAGTTTACCCAGCGAACATTTTTATTTTTCCTTTTTGAGATCAGTAATTCACCAGAACCGCAGTTCCACTAATTTTTGCGTCTGTACAAGTACTGCCTACCCTCAGACAGTACGCGTGGAACACAACCTTTGGAATAATTTGAGTACGAGAAACACCGCCCTTGGCTCTGGGATTCTGCTGGACAGAGATCCCAACCCGTTCATCAGAGCAGCTCCAGACCTACTTCTCCCGACGCCAGAAGGTCCCTTTCCCGGAGACTTGCAGTCCAGGACAGAACCACCCGGTCCGCCGGCTCCATCAACTGACCCAGCGGGAAAAAGTAGGATCTTCATAGCGCTTTGATATCACTTGTGGTGTTCAACAGTACATCAAATTTAACCAAAGTATAAATTTGAATTCTCATCCAAACACAATATCACTAAGTATAATTTTAACAAAGATTTAAGTGAAATAACGATACCGATTTAATCGCTTCAATTCCAACCAGTTCCTTTCTGCCCCATTTCATTCAATTCATTTTTACCTCTCATTATTACTGTCATAAATGAAAATCCCTGTAAACAAATTCACTTGACCATCTCACCAATAACCTCTCCATCATTGCTCATTTTCACCGCTGTATGTTTACCATCATTGTAATAAATATGTATAATCAATTCATCCGTTCTTGTCATAATTTCTGAATGTACAATTTCTGGTTCATTCGTTCTGAGAATTTACTACTTTAAGTGAGACTGTGTTTATTGAATTAAGTATATTTCAGGTTTTCTCATCCTCCTGAATCTTAAGTTAAGTAAAAGTGATGAGTGGTGCTCCGAGGTAATTAAAATTTAATAAGTAGTAATTGATAGAGGCATAGTTTTACTACATTTGGCAGAAACTGAATTTCTTATAATAATAGGAGCAAAAGGCTGCTTCTATAAGCAGCTTGTGGCCCTGCAGACACTCAGCACCTGTATAGAAATGGTGAACACACACATTCGCTGACTGTGTGTCTGTGATGCCAAAGCGTAATTTCCAACATTGTGGTGCATCAGGTCAGTACATGATAGTTTTATTCTGAAAAAGCAGTTTTCTCATCTTCAGGTTGCAAGCAGGTGATTTCTTAGATGTCTGGCCTGTAGGTGGGTCAGTTTATGAAAAAGAAATGCAGTAGTTGAATGAAAAATAAAATACTGACTAAATGCAACATTTTTCTAACAACAACAGCAGTGGCATGAAAAGGATTGTCCTCCTCTGCCAGGTAGTCCAGCTTGGGGCTCCTGCAGGGCCCGCCGTGGCTCAGCTGCTGCAGAACACACTGATAACATCTCACACGACTCTCATTAAACAAGCTGATGATCATGTTTATGATACATGAAGTGCAACAGCGAGAAAGTTTGTGTTCACATGGGAGAGGGATGGTTCTGTTTCGATGCGTGTATCGCTGTGAAAACACAAAACCACAGAGATGATGGTGATTAAATCTTTACCTGCTTTAAGCTTTATGTGCGCGTTAGCATCTGGAGAGAGACTGGAGATGTAAACAGCCCACATGCAGCATCACCGGGTGCAGACATGCTGGGCTGGACTGGTAAAGACTCCTTGTTGGAAAAGGAGAGAGCCATTAGGTGAAGGGCAGCTGCAGCCTGACGGCGGCCAGACAAGCAAGGTTGCAGCACCCCAGCCTTGACATGTTGCAGATGGCAATGGCAGCTCTCCAGGTAAGCATGGCCTGTCACATCAGCCTCCTGGCAGACGCAGCGAACCACGCTACAGCCTCTGCCCTCCGCTCCAGGTTTCAGATACGCTCCAGGAAGCAGTGTGTGTACATATGGAGGTGCAGGAGTCCATATGTTCACTATTCCCTCCTCTTGTTTTGGACTGAAGCATAATGGATTCTGTCATAAATAATTATCAAAGGCTTTCTTCTTTGTTTTTATTTTTAATTAATTTATATGAAAATTATTGTTTGTTCCATATAAGTGAGACTGATGAATTATACAATTTCATTTAATCCAGTGTGAAACGTTTGGTGTGTGTGATGAATAGGCTGCTGTTTGCTGCTGGTTTACACACATTACCACACATACTTGATATATTGTTTTGATTTAGTTTCCTTCGCTGAATGTGTTTTTTGGTTTCTGAGGATTTTATGTCACTTTTTCTTTTTTTGTAGTTTTACAGATTGAAGTTTTAGACTTTTGGGTTAAATTGCTTCAGTTCTTGTTACATCAGTTTTACCTCCAACTATTGATTTATTTTCTCATTTTGTTTGCTTGCTGCTCACTTTGTGCACCAGGATTATTTTAGCAAGCAATCACCTGCTGCGTTCTGTCAGTCATCAGCTCCGTCAGTAGAAAGCCTGCCTGGTTACTTTTGCTCTTCCAGCTCCTGTTCCATGTTGCATGTTGCATGTTCCATGCTACATGCTACATGTTACATGTTACATGTTACACGTTACATGTTATATGTTATATGTTACATGTTACATGTTACATGTTATATGATATATCTTATATGTTACATGTTATATGTTACATGTTATATGATATATCTTATATGTTACATGTTATATGATATATCTTATATGTTACATGTTATGTTATATGTTATATGTTACATGTTATATGATATATCTTATATGTTACATGTTACATGATATATCTTATATGTTACATGTTATATGTTATATGTTACATGTTACATGATATATCTTATATGTTACATGTTACATGTTATATGATATATCTTATATGTTACATGTTATATGTTATATGTTACATGTTACATGTTATATGATATATCTTATATGTTACATGTTATATGTTATATGATATATCTTATATGTTACATGTTATATGTTATATGTTACATGTTATATGATATATCTTATATGTTACATGTTACATGTTATATGATATATCTTATATGTTACATGTTATATGTTATATGTTACATGTTACATGTTATATGATATATCTTATATGTTACATGTTATATGATATATCTTATATGTTACATGTTATATGTTATATGTTACATGTTACATGTTATATGTTATATGTTACATGTTATATGATATATCTTATATGTTACATGTTACATGTTATATGATATATCTTATATGTTACATGTTATATGATATATCTTATATGTTACATGTTATATGATATATCTTATATGTTACATGTTATATGATATATCTTATATGTTACATGTTATATGTTACATGTTACATGTTATATGATATATCTTATATGTTACATGTTACATGTTATATGATATATCTTATATGTTACATGTTATATGCTATATGTTACATGTTACATGTTATATGATATAGCTTATATGTTACATGTTACATGTTATATGATATATCTTATATGTTACATGTTATATGCTATATGTTACATGTTACATGTTATATGATATATCTTATATGTTACATGTTATATGTAACATGTTATATGATATATCTTATATGTTACATGTTATATGTTATATCTTATATGTTACATGTTATATGTTATATGGATCTCATGGTCGGCCTGTTGACACTTCTCCATGCTTTTCAGTTGAGGTAATTTATTTTACTGCTGTGTTTTAGCACTGCTGTTGGTTTTGTTAACTTAACCCTTAAGCCACATCCTCGGAGACAAAATGATTGAGTTTTTGTGCAGATGGTCTCTACGTGTCCACTACTCCAGGGGAAACGCTGCAGTATGAATACCAGGCCAGTAAGAGGCGCTGCAGTGCTGCCACGATGACAGTAAAAGCTGACATACATGGAGCATGCTCAGATGCAATCTACTGGAAGCTGAAAGCAGCAGCAGAAGAAGAAGTCTGATTATTTTGCACAGATCTGGTTTTAGATCTGGATCTGGATCTGTTGTGGAGTCTCAGAACCTTGCAGTTTTCTGGTGAAGTTCGAGTTTAACCCGAAGGGAAGTGGGAGGATTTACTGTGTGGAAGTGAACAAGTTAAGTTAGTGTCTGTTCACGGTCAACCTGTGAAAGAAATCATCAACTGAGCCCTGAAATCATGATGAAAATGTCCCAACATCCCAAGATGGATTACAACTTTTATTTACACAGATATATGTCTAATTTATATATTACAACTATATTATATTATATTATATTATATTATATTATATTATATTATATTATATTATATTATATTATATTATATTATATTATATTATAATATAATTCCTGGGTGACCTTCCCAGGGATGCTAATCAGCTGTTCCTAGCTTAAGTTTGAGTATTAACTTATCTGATTAACCTTTATGGAACAGAAAACTCCAGAATAATGTTTAGTCTACATCAGAGGTCTCCAACTCCGGTCTTTGTGAGCTACCATCCTGCAGGATTTAGTGTTTCCCTGCTACAACACACTTCAATCAAATGAAAAGGTTTTCCAACAACTTGTTGTCTTCTGCATCTGCCTGTTATTGAGTCTTTGTTGTTGGTCAGGTGTGTGGCATCAGGGAAACACTGAAACCTGCAGGATGGTAGCTCTCAAGGATGGAGACCCCTGGTCTGGGTTAACAAAGCTGAACCACTAAACCCGCTGTGTGGGATACCCCCCGGTTCTGAATATGTATATTTATATGCCGGTATGCCGTAACTGAGGGAACTTCATGGGATGATGGGATGTCCAAACTGTTAACTGGTTGCCAGGCAACATGACAACACAGCTGGAAAGACGGATATTTGTCACCAGGTCCAGCTGCACATTCGTCCCAATCTTTCCCTGTTGTCACTTCTTCACTTGGTGAAACGGATCCATTATGAAGTCTTGTTTTTATCCTTCCCTGAAACGCAGCATGCAGGACAGAACTGGTGGAGAATTCACCGCCGGTCATGTGACGGCGGTCCGGTGAAGTGTCCAGGGCGTTTCCGCCTGGTAAAAGGCCGGTCATGTGACGGCGGTCCGGTGAAGTGAAACATCCAAGCGGTGGCAGTTTAGATGGTTTAGTTTTACCTGTTTGACCCGAGCTGGTCTCCATCATCATGATGTCTGGTTAATTCACTAAAACGGCTTCTTCTTTCCTTCATTGAGCTACTTGTTCAGAAACAGCATCAGGTCTGCCAGCAAATGTGTCATAATACCTGCGCTGGAGGGAACTCTGCAGGGATGAAGCACAGACACCTTCTGACCTGCAAGAAACGAAGGTTAGGTATGACAGGCCGCCTTCATGATTTCATGAAGACACTAAGTGCAAGGTGCGTGTTTGTTTGTTTCTTTTAGGGTTTAATAGATCCAAACCTACATGTGTGTAGTAGGTGTGTGCATTAGTCACATGTAGCGTAGGTTGAACACACTGGCTATTATGTGGGTTATTTCCCATCACTGACACCAAAGCTGCAGCAGTCAAATTATTTCCAAACCAGAGAATAAACAAAATGCTGTTTCTGGTTTGACCTTTTTCATGTTTCAGAATGTTTTCCCTCCTTTGTCCCTCTGAAACAGTCCTCCTCTTCCTCCACCTGGAAGCTGCATTCCGCTGTGGGCTCCCCCCGCTCTTCCTCCCAGGTGGTGCTCTGTAGATGAAGAGTTCATGCATGGTCAGTGAGCACCGGAGAGGAGTTAACAGGAAGAGGAGCTGCTACATCTTTTCCTCATTGATTTCCGGCTGCATGTTGCTGTTAGGGTGAGGAAGCCGTCGCCATCTGTGAGTCAGTCTTCTGATTTCTGTTCTCTTACCTGAGAATAAACGAAGGGTAAATACGAGGTTTCCACATCATCATGCCTTGCCTCTGAACCAGCCTCAGTTAATCTCGTCATGATCTACATTACCTTTTGCTAAAATTTTGGAAAAACACGGAAATGTTAAAGCAGAACCCAGAAAAGGCACATAAAGGCTGTAATTATACAGAGCATTAAATATTAATTAGTCACATGCAAGATTTCTGCCAAGTGCACACTCTCTTATCTCATCCACAATATATTCTCTTTCCACGCGTTTGTGGAAAAAGCCCTGAGTGAATCAGAAATGAAACCCTGCCTTGTATAAAGAAAGAACTGCGGGGCAATATTTGATCGAGTCAGACAGCTCCCTGCCTCGCTAATATACAAAGGATTGTGTTGCTGCAGAACTGTGAATATGTAATGTGTTCCCAAGTAACAAAACAAATACAAGAGGGGATACACAATGGAGGGGAAGAGGCAGTGGCACAGACAGCCACCACATGCAAGCAAAGTATATTACACACCTTTGATGTGTGCATCTAGGTGTGTTTGCAGTGGTATGAATGAGGATAGAGTCAGTGTTATCACTTTGTTCCCTTCACAGGCTGAGGACAATGGAGCCTCGGTCCCCATCCCTCTGCAGCTTCTTTAAAGATGAGGCACAGCTCCCGCTGCAGCTGCGTCGTTGCAGGTCACGCTCTGCTGCAGAAAACACTCTTGATGTAACGCTCTGCAATGTTTCTGTTTTATTTAAAGCAGTGTATTGGTTTTAGTGGTTTTACATACATACTGCTTTTACGTTTGCTTTGCCGTCTGCTTTTCACTCTCACAGGCTGAGCTGAATGTCATGTTGACCGTGAACACACATGGGGTTGAAAAGCTCACAGACATGAGCAGTTTTTTTTAAGCTAATGTAGAGAAAAACATAAAACTGGGATTTTCCATTGACAAATGAGCAAGATGCGGAGCTACAGGTGGATATTTTCATTCCTAACAGAGATGAGCAGGAGGGGCTGGATGGAACATGTTTCCTTCCTTTTGCCATTTGGCTGCATGTTGGGACTGCAAGTTTACCATGAAGTCTAGCTGCTGAATGGCGTGCTGTCGGACTTAGTCTGAAAAACGGCTGCTTGGAGAGCTTCTCCCACCAGCTCAGAACCTCTTGGACTGCCGTCTGGACGGGTTTCTGCTGCAACACACCTCCAATGAATCTACCGTGGAGAAGCTTCTGCAGAACTTGAAGCCTTCATTAGAAACGAGACGCTGTGACATTTTCATTCATGTTTTCTTTCTTTTAAAGGTTACAGTTTATCCCCCCCCCCACCTGTCCTTTATTCACCTTCTAATGTCTTCACACCGTCTCCTTCATCCCCTGTTGGCATGTTTCACCAACAGCATCGACGTCTTCATGAATCACAGCGTTTCTTTGTGTGTCGATCACATTTCTCTGCAATAGGTCGAGTTTTCTCTCCATGCTGAAAACCAGCACGTAAAACCATCATCTAAACAGAGTCTGCCGCCCGTTTACACAGTCAGTCCTGGTAAATCACCTGCAAACCATCGTTCAGCCCCACACACAGATTCCACACACACACACATTACTACTGGCAACCTGGGATCTGAGGAGATCTGGACCCAAATGTCAGAACTGTCCTGAAATACACGTCATGTTATCATAACCTTCATGTAAGCATGTCTGTACAGAAAGACATCTAAAATAAAATGCAACATTGCAGTTGATCGTGAAATTTGTTCGAGATACCGGCATGTCCATCATAGTGGATCTGAAGGACGGAGATCTAACGTCTGTGGACTCGGACCACTGCTGGTTGGGACATCGCTCCAGTCTTTCCTGGACTGCCTGCAGGCTGCTTTCACAGTGATGTCCCATCACACACATGAACCGATGTGTCTGAGAGTCAACCCGAAGCCGTATGTATGCTCTGTTGCCATGGTTACCAGTTGGCATTTGAAGCTGCAATCAGGCCGTTTGACCAGAATGTTTCTGTAGGTGTTATACAGCACTTTTTAATTGGCACCCTGCAGCCAATCAGATTCAAGTATTCACCCAGACCGTGGTGTGACGCAGTGTCTCCCAATCCAGGTCCTCAGGACCCCCCGACCTGCATGTTTCTAGGTAACCCTACTTTACCACACCTAAATGAAAACAAGGCTCGTTAACAGGCTGCAAAGAACTTGATGAGGAAGTTAAGTCGTCTGATTCAGGTGTTTTGGAGGAGGATCATGTCTGAAAGATGCAGGGTAGGGGTCTGAGGACCTGGACTGGGAAGCACGGCTGTGATGGGAGACCTGTTCTACTTTTTAATTAGGGTACAAGATGGCAGCTGACAGGTGCAACAGTGGTCTTCGTATACAAAGTACCTTCTGTTGAGGGCACAACAGAAGTAAATGAGAAAACCATTTGTAACCCAATAAGGGATACGTTATGTCAAGCTCAGGTCTGTTTGTCACCATTTCTAAAACCTCCACTTGTCTTCCTCCAGTTTCTACATAAACATACACATTCAGTCTGAGTGGAGAGGTACTTCACCTGAAACACTCGTTCGACTCCCCGATGGACATAGTGGGGCAATGTAGGTTCCAGTATGTACTGAGGGGAGTCCAGGAGTCCACCACTATCCTCAGATTCAGCAGTTTTTAATCCAGTCATTTATAAAAAAAAGTACTTTTTCTTTGTGAGTTCTCAGTGATAAATGTTGAATTAAATATTGATAATTTCAGTAGTGATTATTGGAGGCACTACTTAAACATTTATACCACTTTTAAACAATAACATTTATTTTCTGAAGCGTTTAGTCCAGTTCAGGTTGCAGCAGTTAGCAGGCGACACCTGGACAGTCCATCACAACATTACATTTATTTAGACCATTTGAAATGAAGACTTTCATGTTTTTATGTTGGGACATAATGTGGTGTTATTGTTCTCTTTGTTTTCCACAAACGACCGCTGTAAATACTCGTATAACACACTTTTTCTCTCTGATTAATCCTTTGGAAAGACGAGTTAGATGTCCTTAATAGAATAGATGTAGAACTTTTGATAAACATATTTTGATCTCTAAAAAAAGCAGGACACTCTAGCCGTAAACGAAACACTGGGATGAAGATAACTTACTATAAATTTAAAGTTGGCCTTCTCTGTGGCTGCATGGAACAGATAATTCATTCATTATCCAAACCGCTTAGTCTGATGAAGGGTCACGGGGGAGCTGGAGCCTATCCCAGCAGGCTTTGGGTGAAGGGCAGGGTACACCCTGGACAGCTCGCCAGTCCATCGTAGGGCCACACAGAGACAAAACAACCACTCAGGCAATTATAGAGTAACCTAACATGCCTTTAGATGGTGGGAGGAAGCCAGAGAACCCAGAAAGAACCCACACTTACATGGGAAGAACATACAAACTCCACACAGAAAGGCCACTGACCCATCCCCACCCCACCCCAGCTGAGGATCAAACCACTGACCTTCTTGCTGTGAGGCCACCGTGCAGGCCCGCTCTACAACACATTTCTGATCTAATTTCACAAGTACAGCAAGAACTTCTTCAATTAAAATCTGGAAATAAATGATGATCTGAATGACTGTTCTTCTGTTATTAAATCAACTGGTAGCCTTCCAGCAGCTTTGTGTCTCAACACTCAGGGATCCTCGTACGTCACAGCGCCACTGTCCCACGCTGACCACAGACACACTCCGCCTCCCGTCCATCCCAACCAAGACGGCGAGGGGAAACATGTCGGTGTGATGTCACACAACAGATATACTGTCATGCACTCTTCACGTCAAGTTAAGGACATCCCTGGTGGTCCAGTGAAGAACTATGAAAACCAGATGTTTAAATGAATGTAGAAAACTCCTCCTGACGACCTGGACAGACTGCCTGGACAGACGACCTGGACAGACTGCCTGGACAGACGACCTGGACAGACTGCCTGGACAGACGACCTGGACAGACTGCCTGGACAGACGACCTGGACAGACTGCCTGGACAGACGACCTGGACAGACGACCTGGACAGACGACCTGGACAGACTGCCTGGACAGACTGCCTGGACAGACGACCTGGACAGACTGCCTGGACAGACGACCTGGACAGACGACCTGGACAGACTGCCTGGACAGACGACCTGGACAGACGACCTGGACAGACTGCCTGGACAGACGACCTGGACAGACGACCTGGACAGGCGGCCTGGACAGACTGCCTGGACAGACTGCCTGGACAGACGACCTGGACAGACTGCCTGGACAGACGACCTGGACAGACTGCCTGGACAGACTGCCTGGACAGACGACCTGGACAGACGACCTGGACAGACTGCCTGGACAGACTGCCTGGACAGACGACCTGGACAGACTGCCTGGACAGACGACCTGGACAGACGACCTGGACAGACTGCCTGGACAGACGACCTGGACAGACGACCTGGACAGACTGCCTGGACAGACGACCTGGACAGACGACCTGGACAGGCGGCCTGGACAGACTGCCTGGACAGACTGCCTGGACAGACGACCTGGACAGACTGCCTGGACAGACGACCTGGACAGACGACCTGGACAGACTGCCTGGACAGACGACCTGGACAGACGACCTGGACAGACTGCCTGGACAGACGACCTGGACAGACGACCTGGACAGGCGGCCTGGACAGACTGCCTGGACAGACTGCCTGGACAGACTGCCTGGACAGACTGCCTGGACAGACGACCTGGACAGACGACCTGGACAGACGACCTGGACAGACGGCCTGGACAGACTGCCTGGACAGACGACCTGGACAGACGACCTGGACAGACGACCTGGACAGACTGCCTGGACAGACGACCTGGACAGACGACCTGGACAGACTGCCTGGACAGACTGCCTGGACAGACGACCTGGACAGACTGCCTGGACAGACTGCCTGGACAGACTGCCTGGACAGACGACCTGGACAGACGACCTGGACAGACTGCCTGGACAGACTGCCTGGACAGACTGCCTGGACAGACGACCTGGACAGACTGCCTGGACAGACGACCTGGACAGACGGCCTGGACAGACTGCCTGGACAGACGACCTGGACAGACGACCTGGACAGACTGCCTGGACAGACGACCTGGACAGACGACCTGGACAGACTGCCTGGACAGACGACCTGGACAGACGACCTGGACAGACTGCCTGGACAGACGACCTGGACAGACGGCCTGGACAGACTGCCTGGACAGACGACCTGGACAGACGACCTGGACAGACGACCTGGACAGACTGCCTGGACAGACGACCTGGACAGACGACCTGGACAGACTGCCTGGACAGACTGCCTGGACACACGACCTGGACAGACTGCCTGGACAGACTGCCTGGACAGACTGCCTGGACAGACGACCTGGACAGACGACCTGGACAGACTGCCTGGACAGACGACCTGGACAGACTGCCTGGACAGACGACCTGGACAGACTGCCTGGACAGACGACCTGGACAGACGGCCTGGACAGACGGCCTAGACAGACTGCCTGGACAGACGGCCTGGACAGACGGCCTGGACAGACGGCCTAGACAGACTGCCTGGACAGACGGCCTGGACAGACGACCTGGACAGACGACCTGGACAGACTGCCTGGACAGACGACCTGGACAGACTGCCTGGACAGACGACCTGGACAGACTGCCTGGACAGACGACCTGGACAGACGACCTGGACAGACGACCTGGACAGACGACCTGGACAGACGACCTGGACAGACTGCCTGCACAGACGACCTGGACAGACGACCTGGACAGACTGCCTGGACAGACTGCCTGGACAGACGACCTGGACAGACTGCCTGGACAGACGACCTGGACAGACGACCTGGACAGACTGCCTGGACAGACTGCCTGGACAGACGACCTGGACAGACTGCCTGGACAGACGACCTGGACAGACGACCTGGACAGACGACCTGGACAGACTGCCTGGACAGACTGCCTGGACAGACGACCTGGACAGACTGCCTGGACAGACGACCTGGACAGACGACCTGGACAGGCGGCCTGGACAGACTGCCTGGACAGACTGCCTGGACAGACTGCCTGGACAGACTGCGTGGACAGACGACCTGGACAGACTGCCTGGACAGACGACCTGGACAGACGACCTGGAAAGACGACCTGGACAGACGGCCTGGACAGACTGCCTGGACAGACGACCTGGACAGACGGCCTGGACAGACGACCTGGACAGACTGCCTGGACAGACGACCTGGACAGACTTCCTGGACAGACTGCCTGGACAGACGACCTGGACAGACTGCCTGGACAGACTGCCTGGACAGACTGCCTGGACAGACGACCTGGACAGACGACCTGGACAGACTGCCTGGACAGACTGCCTGGACAGACTGCCTGGACAGACGACCTGGACAGACTGCCTGGACAGACGACCTGGACAGACGACCTGGACAGACGACCTGGACAGACTGCCTGGACAGACGACCTGGACAGACTGCCTGGACAGACTGCCTGGACAGACGACCTGGACAGACTGCCTGGACAGACGACCTGGACAGACGACCTGGACAGACTGCCTGGACAGACGACCTGGACAGACGGCCTGGACAGACTGCCTGGACAGACGACCTGGACAGACGACCTGGACAGACGACCTGGACAGACTGCCTGGACAGACGACCTGGACAGACTGCCTGGACAGACGGCCTGGACAGACGGCCTGGACAGACGGCCTAGACAGACTGCCTGGACAGACGGCCTGGACAGACGACCTGGACAGACGGCCTGGACAGACTGCCTGGACAGACGACCTGGACAGACTGCCTGGACAGACGACCTGGACAGACGACCTGGACAGACTGCCTGGACAGACTGCCTGGACAGACGACCTGGACAGACGACCTGGACAGACGGCCTGGACAGACGGCCTGGACAGACGGCCTGGACAGACGACCTGGACAGACGGCCTGGACAGACGACCTGGACAGACTGCCTGGACAGACGACCTGGACAGACTGCTTGGACAGACGACCTGGACAGACGGCCTGGACAGACGACCTGGACAGACGACCTGGACAGACTGCCTGGACAGACGACCTGGACAGACGACCTGGACAGACTGCTTGGACAGACGACCTGGACAGACTGCCTGGACAGACGACCTGGACAGACGACCTGGACAGACGGCCTGGACAGACGGCCTGGACAGACTGCCTGGACAGACGGCCTGGACAGACTGCCTGGACAGACGACCTGGACAGACTGCTTGGACAGACGACCTGGACAGACTGCCTGGACAGACGACTTGGACAGACGACCTGGACAGACTGCCTGGA
Organism: Telmatherina bonti; assembly: GCF_933228915.1. Taxonomy (NCBI): domain Eukaryota; kingdom Metazoa; phylum Chordata; class Actinopteri; order Atheriniformes; family Telmatherinidae; genus Telmatherina; species Telmatherina bonti. Next base: position 34,850,764 of record NC_136618.1, read on the forward strand.
TAGATGGCCTGGACAGACGACCTGGACAGACTGCCTGGACAGACGACCTGGACAGACTGCCTGGACAGACTGCCTGGACAGACGACCTGGACAGACGGCCTGGACAGACGGCCTGGAAAGACGACTTGGACAGACTGCCTGGACAGACGACCTGGACAGACGACCTGGACAGACGGCCTGGACAGACGGCCTGGACAGACGACTTGGACAGACGGCCTGGAAAGACGACTTGGACAGACGACCTGGACAGACGACTTGGACAGACTGCCTGGACAGACGACGTGGACAGACGACCTGGACAGACTGCCTGGACAGACGACTTGGACAGACGGCCTGGAAAGACGACTTGGACAGACGACCTGGACAGACGACGTGGACAGACGACCTGGACAGACTGCCAGGACAGACGACTTGGACAGACGGCCTGGAAAGACGACTTGGACAGACAACCTGGACAGACGACCTGGACAGACTGCCTGGACAGACTGCCTGGACAGACGGCCTGGACAGACGGCCTAGACAGACTGCCTGGACAGACGACTTGGACAGACGGCCTGGAAAGACGACTTGGACAGACGGCCTGGACAGACGACTTGGACAGACGACCTGGACAGACTGCCTGGACAGACGACCTGGACAGACGACTTGGACAGACTGCCTGGACAGACGACCTGGACAGTTGACTTGGACAGACGACCTGGACAGACGGCCTGGACAGACGACTTGGACAGACGACCTGGACAGACTGCCTAGACAGACGACTTGGACAGACGACCTGGACAGACTGCCTGGACAGACAGCCTGGACAGACGACCTTGACAGACGGCCTGGAAAGACGACTTGGACAGACGGCCTGGACAGACGGCCTGGACAGACTGCCTGGACAGACGACTTGGACAGACGACCTGGACAGACTGCCTGGACAGACGGCCTGGACAGACGACCTTGACAGACGGCCTGGAAAGACGACTTGGACAGACGGCCTGGACAGACGACCTGGACAGACGACCTGGACAGACGGCCTGGACAGATGACCTGGATAGACGGCCTGGACAGACGACCTGGACAGACGACCTGGACAGACTGCCTGGACGGACCACCTGGACAGACGACTTGGACAGACGACCTGGACAGACTGCCTGGACAGACGGCCTAGACAGACTGCCTGGACAGACTGCCTGGACAGACTGCATGGACAGACGGCCTGGACAGACGGCCTGGACAGACTGCCTGGACAGACGGCCTGGACAGACTGCCTGGACAGACTGCTTGGACAGACGACCTGGACAAACGACTTGGACAGACGGCCTGGACAGATGACTTGGACAAACGACTTGGACAGACGGCCTGGACAGACGACCTGGACAAACGACTTGGACAGACGGCCTGGACAGATGACTTGGACAGACGACCTGGAAAGACTGCCTGGACAGACGAACTGGACAGACGACTTGGACAGACTGCCTGGACAGACGACCTGGACAGACTGCCTGGACTGACGGCCTGGACAGACTGCCTGGACAGACGACCTGGACAGACGACCTGGACAGACTGCTTGGACAGACGACCTGGACAGACTGCCTGGACAGACGACCTGGACAGACGACCTGGACAGACGGCCTGGACAGACGGCCTGGACAGACGGCCTGGACAGACTGCCTGGACAGACGGCCTGGACAGACTGCCTGGACAGACGACCTGGACAGACTGCTTGGACAGACGACCTGGACAGACTGCCTGGACAGACGACTTGGACAGACGACCTGGACAGACTGCCTGGATAGATGGCCTGGACAGACGACCTGGACAGACTGCCTGGACAGACGACCTGGACAGACTGCCTGGACAGACTGCCTGGACAGACGACCTGGACAGACGGCCTGGACAGACGGCCTGGAAAGACGACTTGGACAGACTGCCTGGACAGACGACCTGGACAGACGACCTGGACAGACGGCCTGGACAGACGGCCTGGACAGACGACTTGGACAGACGGCCTGGAAAGACGACTTGGACAGACGACCTGGACAGACGACTTGGACAGACTGCCTGGACAGACGACGTGGACAGACGACCTGGACAGACTGCCTGGACAGACGACTTGGACAGACGGCCTGGAAAGACGACTTGGACAGACGACCTGGACAGACGACGTGGACAGACGACCTGGACAGACTGCCAGGACAGACGACTTGGACAGACGGCCTGGAAAGACGACTTGGACAGACAACCTGGACAGACGACCTGGACAGACTGCCTGGACAGACTGCCTGGACAGACGGCCTGGACAGACGGCCTAGACAGACTGCCTGGACAGACGACTTGGACAGACGGCCTGGAAAGACGACTTGGACAGACGGCCTGGACAGACGACTTGGACAGACGACCTGGACAAACTGCCTGGACAGACGACCTGGACAGACGACTTGGACAGACTGCCTGGACAGACGACCTGGACAGTTGACTTGGACAGACGACCTGGACAGACGGCCTGGACAGACGACTTGGACAGACGACCTGGACAGACTGCCTAGACAGACGACTTGGACAGACGACCTGGACAGACTGCCTGGACAGACAGCCTGGACAGACGACCTTGACAGACGGCCTGGAAAGACGACTTGGACAGACGGCCTGGACAGACGGCCTGGACAGACTGCCTGGACAGACGACTTGGACAGACGACCTGGACAGACTGCCTGGACAGACGGCCTGGACAGACGACCTTGACAGACGGCCTGGAAAGACGACTTGGACAGACGGCCTGGACAGACGACCTGGACAGACGACCTGGACAGACGGCCTGGACAGATGACCTGGATAGACGGCCTGGACAGACGACCTGGACAGACGACCTGGACAGACTGCCTGGACGGACCACCTGGACAGACGACTTGGACAGACGACCTGGACAGACTGCCTGGACAGACGGCCTAGACAGACTGCCTGGACAGACTGCCTGGACAGACTGCATGGACAGACGGCCTGGACAGACGGCCTGGACAGACTGCCTGGACAGACGGCCTGGACAGACTGCCTGGACAGACTGCTTGGACAGACGACCTGGACAAACGACTTGGACAGACGGCCTGGACAGATGACTTGGACAAACGACTTGGACAGACGGCCTGGACAGACGACCTGGACAAACGACTTGGACAGACGGCCTGGACAGATGACTTGGACAGACGACCTGGAAAGACTGCCTGGACAGACGAACTGGACAGACGACTTGGACAGACTGCCTGGACAGACGCCCTGGAAAGACTGCCTGGACAGACGAATTGGACAGACTGCCTGGACAGACGACTTGGACAGACGACCTGGACAGATCGCCTGGACAGACGACTTGGACAGACAACCTGGACAGACTGCCTGGACAGACGGCCTGGAAAGACGACTTGGACAGACGGCCTGGACAGACGACCTGGACAGACGACTTGGACAGACTGCCTGGACAGACGACCTGGACAGTCGACTTGGACAGACGACCTAGACAGACTGGCTGGACAGACGGCCTGGACAGACGACCTGGACAGACTGCCTGGACAGACGACTTGGACAGACGACCTGGACAGATGGCCTGGACAGACTGGCTGGACAGACGGCCTGGACAGACGAATTGGACAGACTGCCTGGACAGACGACTTGGACAGACGACCTGGACAGACGGCCTGGACAGACGACTTGGAAAGATGGCCTGGACAGACGACCTGGACAGACTGCCTGGACAGACGACTTGGACAGACGGCCTGGACAGACGGCCTGGACAGATGACTTGGACAGACTGCCTGGATAGACGACCTGGACAGACTGCCTAGACAGACTGCCTGGACAGACGACTTGGACAGACGACCTGGACAGACGACTTGGAAAGATGGCCTGGACAGACGACCTGGACAGACTGCCTGGACAGACGACTTGGACAGACGGCCTGGACAGACGGCCTGGACAGATGACTTGGACAGACTGCCTGGACAGACTGCCTGGACAGACGGCCTGGACAGACTGCCTAGACAGACTGCCTGGACAGACGACTTGGACAGACGACCTGGACAAACTGCCTAGACAGACTGCCTGGACAGACGGCCTGGACAGACGACTTGGACAGACAGCCTGGACAGACTGCCTGGACAGACGGCCTGGACAGACTGCCTAGACAGACTGCCTGGACAGACGACTTGGACAGACTGCCTGGACAGACGACTTGGACAGACGACCTGGACAAACGACTTGGACAGACGGCCTGGACAGATGACTTGGACAGACGGCCTGGACAGACGACCTGGACAAACGACTTGGACAGACTGCCTGGACAGACGACTTGGACAGACGGACTGGAAAGACGACTTGGACAGACGGCCTGGAAAGACTGCCTGGACAGACGACCTGGACCGACTGCCTGGACAGACGACTTGGACAGACGGCCTTGAAAGACGACTTGGACAGACGACCTGGACAGACGACTTGGACAGACTGCCTGGACAGACGGCCTGGAAAGACTTCCTGGACAGATGACCTGGACAGACGACCTGGAAAGAAGACGTGGACAGACGACCTGGACAGACTGCCTGGACAGACTGCCTGGACAGACGACTTGGACAGACGGCCTGGAAAGACGACTTGGACAGACGACCTGGACAGATGACTTGGACAGACTGCCTGGTCAGACGACGTGGACAGACGACCTGGACAGACTGCCTGGACAGACGACTTGGACAGACGCCCTGGAAAGACGACTTGGACAGACGGCCTGGACAGACGACTTGGACAGACGACCTGGACAGACTGCCTGGACAGACGACCTGGACAGTCAACTTGGACAGACGACCTGGACAGATGGCCTGGACAGACTGGCTGGACAGACGGCCTGGACTGACGAATTGGACAGACGACCTGGACAGACGGCCTGGACAGACTGCCTGAACAGACGACCTGGACAGTCGACTTGGACAGACGACCTGGACAGATGGCCTGGACAGACTGGCTGGACAGACGGCCTGGACAGACGAATTGGACAGACTGCCTGGACAGACGACTTGGACAGACGACCTGGACAGACGACTTGGACAGACGGCCTGGACAGACGACCTGGACAGACTGCCTGGACAGACTGCCTGGACAGACGGCCTGGACAGACGACGTGGACAGACGACCTGGACAGACTGCCTGGAAAGACGACTTGGACAGACGGCCTGGAAAGACGACTTGGACAGACGGCCTGGACAGACGGCCTGGACAGACTGCCTGGACAGACGACTTGGACAGACGGCCTGGACAGACTGCCTGGACAGACGGCCTGGACAGACGACTTGGACAGATGACTTGGACAGACGGCCTGGACAGACGACCTGGACAGACGACCTGGACAGACGACCTGGACAGACGACTTGAAAAGACGACTTGGACAGACGACCTGGACAGACGGCCTGGACAGACGACTTGGACAGACGGCCTGGACAGACGACCTAGACAGATGGCCTGGACAGACGACTTGGACAGACGGCCTGGAAAGACGACTTGGACAGACGACCTGGACAGACGACTTGGACAGACTGCCTGGACAGACTGCCTGGACAGACGACTTGGACAGACGGACTGGAAAGACGACTTGGACAGACGACCTGGACAGACGACGTGGACAGACTGCCTGGACAGACGACTTGTACAGACGGCCTGGAAAGACGACTTGGACAGACTGCCTGGACAGACGACGTGGACAGACGACCTGGACAGACTGCCTGGACAGATGACTTGGACAGACGGCCTGGAAAGACGACTTGGACAGACGACCTGGACAGACGACTTGGACAGACTGCCTGGACAGACGACTTGGACAGACAACCTGGACAGACGACCTGGACAGACGACTTGGACAGACGCCCTGGAAAGACAACTTGGACAGACGGCCTGGACAGACGACCTGGACAGACGACCTGGACAGACTGCCTGGACAGACGACCTGGACAGACGACTTGGACAGACTGCCTGGACAGACGACCTGGACAGTCGACTTGGACAGACGACCTGGACAGATGGCCTGGACAGACTGGCTGGACAGACGGCCTGGACAGACGACTTGGACAGACGGCCTGGACAGACGACTTGGACAGACGGCCTGGACAGACGACTTGGACAGACGGCCTGGACAGACGACCTGGACAAACGACCTGGACAGACTGCCTGGACAGACTGCCTGGACAGACGACTTGGACAGACGACTTGGACAGACGGCCTGGACAGACGACCTGGACAAACGACTTGGACAGACTGCCTGGACAGACTGCCTGGACAGACGACTTGGACAGACGACTTGGACAGACGGCCTGTACAGATGACCTGGACAAACGACTTGGACAGACGGCCTGGACAGATGACTTGGACAGACGGCCTGGACAGACGACCTGGACAAACGACTTGGACAGACTGCCTGGACAACTCCATGAAGACACTGTCCAGGCAGAACCCCCTCTTCTTGCTTCTGGCTCTGCTGTGACATCAGAGCTGCAGACATCATGCCGCCGGCGGGACGTTGTGCTGTAATGACGGCTCCTCAGCATCTATAACTCACTGTACGCGGTGAACTGCATGCTCATGACTGTCATTATGGAGGATGAATGACGGTGCATTTTCTCAGATGGTAGCCTTCATCAAGCACAAACAAACAGGCTGAACATATAAAAGGATGTTGGGAAGGTTGCCAGTTTGTTTGTCACTCTGTTTTTTGCCTGAGACAAGTTTTACTGATGCCAGCTGCAGTCGACAGAACACTGTCGTCATCTCTGCGGGGGTTTGAACCTCCCCACTGACAGCAAACTTAGTGCTGAGGTTGTGAGTCAGAACCAAGCTGTAGCGTCGGTGTACTTGTAAACACAGTTCGTTACATAACTGCCAACTGGATGGATGCGTGTGAGCTTTAGTGAAACTAATGTCCATCAACACTTAAACATGGTGACGAAGCTTCATAAAGGTTGAAAAAATTACTGGCATAATCACTTAGTATGAAGAAAAAAACAAAACAAGACTGAAATGTCATCTTAATGCAAACATTGATGTTTAGAAATGCTTTTGTAGCTGAATGTGACATCCGTGCATGAACTCGCTGTTAGCTTGGTGTTAGCTTCTGTCATGCAACATAAAAACAAGCAGGAATGAAAATGTTGCATTTTCTTCTGATGTATTGTAATTTATCAGGGACAGTAACAGATGCTCTGCTGACTATGTCCCGAGTGAGGCGGGGGATGTTGAGTCTGAATGGGCTGTGTGTGAGGTGGCTCGGGCATCTGGTCAGGATGCCTCCTGGACCTCCCTGGTGAGGTGTTCCAGGCACGTCCCTCTGGGAGGAGACCCCAGGGAAGACCCAGGACACGCTGGAGGGATTATATCTCTCGGCTGGCCTGGGAACGCCTCGGGATCCCCCCGCAGAGTTGGCAAATGTGGCTGGGGAGAGGAAAGTCTGGGCTTCCCTGCTTAGGCTGCTGCCCCCGCGACCCGACCCCAGATAAGCGGCATTAAGATGGATGGATGGATGGATGGAGTAACAGATGCATCACTTTGTGCATCTACACCAAGCGGCAACCTAAAAGGCAGTAAAAAGAGAAGCCACATGGAAGTGTATAAAACTGCAGTTCCCCTTTCATCCACTAGGGGCTGCAAAACAGAGCAAATCCCCAAAGACTCCCATGTTAAAAAGACCAACTTCCCAGCAGGAATAAACATGTTTACTGTCATGTTTTTGCCACCCTGATCTCCTGGCGCTCATCATTGGTAACTCGATCCACCTGCTGGCTTCCTAATTGCCTCTGCTACCTCATTCAGTTCACCTGGTTTCCTTTTCTCTCACTGCCTACTTAAGCTCCCTCCAATCCCTCCTTTTCTGCCAGATAATAATCAGACCTATGTCTAGTTTTGTTCCAGCGTTCTACGGATTGTTCCTCAGTTGCCGACCTTCTGCTTCATGCCCCTGGATTATCCTCCTTGCCTTGCCCTCGACGGACACCGCTACCTTTCGGATCTTCTGGTTACCGACCCTGCCTGTCTTTGGATCTCTGAGCCTTGTCTTTGCCTGGATGAGTATTTTGCCATCCTGTTTACCTCCCAGCTGTTGCCTGGTTTCTTCTGCAGACCATTCCCCTGGACTGATCTTCTGTTCATACTCCACCAATAAACTGGTCATTTGTCCAGAACTCCCTGTGTGTGGCTGAATTACGGATCCTCAGGGTAACTCATTACAGTTTACAGTAGAAATAAACATGTTTACAGCAGGAATAAACATGTTTACAGCAGGAATAAACATGTTTACAGCAGGAATAAACATGTTTACAGCAGGAATAAACATGTTTACAGCCTGGTACAAAAATCCATTTTAGGTTTAATAGGTCAGGTTTACCTTCATGACAACTGTGGGGGGAGTGAATTTTTTTCTAACTCGCCTGTTTAAAAGTAATTTAATCTCGAAGTTTGGCATATTTAGGGGCGTGTCCTTTTGATTGACAGGTACCCGATCTCCCACTTCAAGTCAGAAGAACGTGGAACAACCGCGGTTTTTAGCCGGTTAACAATGTGACTTAGCTTTAGCCCGCTTACCTCCGTTAGCTGGTTAGCTCCTGTTATCTCCGGGTTAGCGCCGTTAGCTCTTAGCCACAGAAAGCTCGGAGTTCGCTCGATGTCAATCATCCACCATGACGCTCACAGCCCCCCTCTCAGCTCCACCTCTTTGCCCATATTTGTATTTTCTGGGTGGCCCCTGCCAAGGTGGTGGTGGTAGGAACCGCCCACCGAGCTTCAATTCAGCTCTTTAGAGTCCTACGGGTGACGACACGGAGGCTCCGCCCATCTTTTATATACAGTCTATGATCTACACACCATAATCATGATTGTGAAGCAATTTTCCAATTAAGTTGAGCATGTCTGACGGGGTTAACCCCCACTGTGTCCACACCTCAGCAGAGAGCTGTGGACTGATTCCTCGCCCAGAAGCCGACCCGACTGTGAGGTTATGCGTTGTGTGCATGTCTGCAGACTGTGGTCGTCTACGTGGACGTGCAAACATGCAGCGAGTCATAAACTGACAGAATCCTATTAAAAGATGGCCAAAGCCGCCCCGCTGAGTCCAGTCAGGAAGAGAATCCTGAATTCATGTCATTAGTTTAAACTACAACCCGTTTCCAACAGCTGGGACGCTGCAGGTGAACCAGAATGTGGAGCAAACTAACGTCTCATTCAGTGTCTGTTCTATTATTAATAGCAGAACATAGAAAACATTACTATTCAGAATACTGCAGAGAAACATCATTGTTGAAAGGGAGACATTTCCACTCTGCAGAGACACAGTAAGACGGAATTAGAAGCTGTTTCAGGTCCACGGTGGTCCTCCTCTCACGGCGGTCTGGACCGAGGAGACCAGGAATGTTTGGGTCTGATAGAGGTATCCATGCTTTCACAATGCTCCGGATGATTTGAGCTGCTGAGACGTGGACTACCGAGCCCGCCGCTGACAGATGGACCAGATCACATGCACCCCCCGCCAGAAGAAAGGGTTATGCTCCGCTTTGGACATCTTCTGTATCTTCTGGAGAGATAACTGCAGGGAAGGGAGAAGTGGAAGGTGGTAGCATGCAGCCAGGCATCCACCTGCAGGCGCTCGGCCAGGTCAGCTCCAACTCTGCTGTGATACGTAAAATTTTATACGTAACATGTTAATGAACCAAGGCAGCATAACTCTGCAATCTTTCACTTAGAAAGTGATCCAGCGCCGTTGGTGCTACGCAGTTTATCACCTAGGCTGTAAAGTGACTTCCTGAGTCCGTCGGCTCAGAGGAAGCATCAACACTTTGCCGCCGGCGTTTTTTTCTTTGAAGATTATGGCAACCATAAAGCCGGAGGATGGGAGGGTGTGTGAATGTGAGTTAATACCTGAGTGGCAGTGAAATATAGAGAGCATGAACAGCAGCTGGCCTTCCGTGTCGCCAGGATGTTGTTATATGCTCCCGACGTACCGCAGACGCAGCAGATGTTCTCATTAGCTCGTGAAAAACAGTTTTACAGACTTTTATTAAAAAAGAGAAATAATGTTATCAGCTTGTCCTGAAGTATGTGATGCCTTCACTCCTCCGGTGCCAACGTCCTTCATCTGCAGGAGACTTAGTAGGTTCTGTATGGAAAGGAAGCTCTTTTGACAGCATATAGTCATTTTTTCTATTCTATTGATGTTGATTTGATGTAAATATTTGTCTTTTTCTAGAAAACAAATGCTTCATCATCAGGATGAATAATAAAACATGACAACAGGTAAATCTGGCTCTCTGCAGGTGGACTTTCTTTATTAAAACCAACTAAGATTCTGAACCCTCAGTGCAAATCCTTGTGATTAATGCTCTGTAAGTCACCTGCCGGCTCTGCATGCAATCTGCCAACACACCTCAGATTTTTACCTCATAAACTGCAGCAAGTCTGCAGGGAAGCAGTAACAAAGCAAACAAATGCTGCTTCCCTTGTTCCGACAACCACGAGCCTTATAGAGACCCTGAAGTAAATGTGAAGCAAACACACAACTCTGCTCTAAGTTTTATTAAATGGGAAGAAGAAGTCTGCCAACCTTGAGACGGATCTCCAGGGAGACTTGTGGGCAGATCATTCGGATTTGCAAGGAGCAACACTGCAATAAATAAATTACTCCTCCATTACACGTCATTTAAATGTACTTATGAAATATAAACTCCGATAATGCCCCCGGTGAGTGCTAGACCAGACGAATGGCTCATTACTCTCCATTCAGTATTATGGAGCGAGCTGTAATTGGTCGAGGTGAAGCTGGTTTGAACTATTTCAAAAACACTTGGAAATGACGCTGACGTCATGCTTACTAGCTGTGGAAAGAGAAGAGAAACCCAACGGAGGAACATGCAGTCAGGCCTCCAACAGGACGTTGTCTGGGAGGATCAGACGGCCGCCTGCAGGATGTCTTGATCTGCTCTGCCCGGTCACTTTCCAACACTCAGAGAGAGATGAAAAGTTCAGGCTGCTGTTTAGGATTCAGCACACAGCCTCGTCAGACAGTCGCCCCGTGATTGCAATCCCAGTTTGGGGAGATGAACCTCAGCTGAAAAGTGAAGATGAAAACTTTTCTTCTGGACAACTATGCAATCAGCTTTTCCATCACAACAGCACCTGGAATACAAATAGTGGAGAAAATGGATCCCAGATCTAAAAAATAAAGAGCTTATTGTGTTTCCCAAGTCGGAACATTTCATGTGTGTTAAACCTTCTTAGTGCTGCGTCTCAGGTTTTTCTTGCTCCATCACCGTATAAACAGAAAAACCCGACAAGCAGCCATTCCAGGAGTGATGGATGGGATCTATTCCCTCCAAGAAGAAACTCAGCCGCTGGAAAAATTGGACTCATCAAACATTTGCTGTAAATTTCATTGACCGCTGTCATCAAGCTTGTACTCCTCCACTCCACTGTCCCACCTGTTGTTCCGATTCTCCCTGACCGTCCCACAGGACGGGGTCACGGGGCGTTGCGGCCTCCGGCGGCGTCGCGGCCTCCGGGGGGCGGTTTTGTTCGTCTGCTTATCAGCCTGGCTGGATTTTCATGTCTCGCCGTCCAGATCACAGAGGTACGAAAGCTCATGCTTGCTACATGCTAATGTCAGATAGCGGCTCCAGACTGCTGTATGGCTGGAATAAAACACCTTCGCTTGTTCCCACAGAGCGGCTCCAGACTGCTGAGATTCTTTTCCTTCTGCTCAACAAAAGCTTTCAGCTAAAATCCAGGATGGTTCCTAACATGATTCCCTTTTGGACATTTTCAACATTCTTGGCCTGACATAGAGGTGGAAGTGAAGGACATGACTTTGGACAATGGCAAGTCAGCAATAAACCTCCAAACCAGCGTCTGAGAAGATCTGCTCCACTGCAGCAGGACCCATCTGTTCAGACAGCAAAAGGACTTTTTCTACAAGCAAAAGCCTCTGAAGTGGAACTAATAAACAGGTTTATCTGTGTTCATAACCCAAAAGAAATCTTGGAATTCCAACAAACAGGCTGCCATAAATGGAAAGGTCCAAATGAAGAATTTAATGAACCATTGTAGAGATGAAGCTGTTGGAGTCATGTTTACCGTGTGTTTTGGGTGTGTGAAGACATATGTGTTATTCCACTTGGTTACTATGCTATTAGAGGCAGGGCTACAGATGTTTTTACTATGTTGCCTAAAATCCCTTTCACACCCGACTGCTGCCATGCAACCAGATGCTTGAACACAAAAATAAAGACATGTAGTCACCTGTGGAACGGACAGGACTGGAAATATGCCCCCCCCCCCACTCGTCTTGAACAAGCATGGTGTGTTTCTGTGCTTGGGAGGAGAGGCTTCGGGGGGGGGGGGGGGTTCTGAAGAAGGGGCTTTGGTCTTTTCAAACTGGTTTGCTCAAACCGTCTTCCCAGGATCTCCTACTGCACCTTTAACTGTTATCTTTGGGGGGGGGGGGGGCATGAAAATGGAAAAGCAGCGTTCAGTCTGAAGGTGAAAATGAAATGCTTTTTGGGTGATCTATTATTCATTTTATTTATGAGTCAAATAAGCAGCTTTGACCTTGGAATGAAAGGCGAATTTCTGCATTTTCATTTTTAAATTTGACATTTTGAATTGAATTTGTGCCTGTTTGCCGGGGCATGGTCGGAAAATGGAATCCTAAATGTCATTATCGTTATTTCAATCAAGTTATAAAATAAACCATCTGAAAGACAAAAAGGAAAACAGTCATCTGGATTCTGAAAATAAAAAGTAATTTTAATTTGAATTGTTTTTATTCATATGGTTTGACAGTGGATTAACCCACGCGCCTGGAGGACCAGGAATCCAACAGCGCTGGCATCTCTCCTGCCTGCCGCCGCTCGTCTCTGTGCCGTGACACGATGTTTAAAACCAAATGATTTTATCATTTCTGTTTTATTTCTTTTTTTTTTTTTCTCTCTTTAAACCTGTCCTGTCCAGCATCTCAGCATACAGAACAATCTGCGTGCCATATTTTTGCCAGACAGATTTGCTCTGTCAAGGGAGACATCTCATGTAACTAGCTGCCCTTGATAATCTGAATATTTTTATTATGATGATAATTATTTTATTTTATTTATTTATTTATTTATTTTCCTTTTATCATTTTGCAATCAACGTCAGTCTTAATATGGCCGAGCTGGACCTGGCAGGTAAAGAGGAAAGAAAAGAGGAAATGAAAGGAGAAAAAGAGAGAGAGAAAAGAAAGGCGTGTCTAAGCTGCTAAAGTTACAGTATTTGCAAAGCAATATAAATTACTGAAAAAATACAACAAGACATAAGTAGGATAGTGACAATATTCAAAAACAGACAAAAAAATGAAAAATAAAAGTAAAAAAAGTAAATGAATGAATAAAATAACAATTACAATACCAACCGTTATTAAACATACCTACAGAGAGTCATCAGCAACATTTAGTAGGAAGCAGATGGGAGGATGAGCGCATGTGGGCGTGCACGTGTGAGTGTTCAACCTGTGATCATGCAATCAAAGATCAGCTGAGTGCTTGTAGGGGAGCACGACCACGACCCGAGGCGTAGGGGAGGAAGCCAAGGCCCCCAGGGCCCGGCAAGCCCACCGCGCACAGAGCCCGGGCAGGCAAAGCAGAGAGAGCCTCCGTCCCCCGAGCCCAGAGCAGTGGAAGCCTCCAGGCAGGCGCCACCCGGCGCCACGAGGCAGGGGCACCGGGTAGCACAGGGCGACGGCAAGCCGGCCCGGCGGGCGCCGGGTGCTGAAGCGCGGGCCGCACAGAGAGCCGGCAGCCCACAGGCCCCAGGACCACCCGTCCCCCCCGGCAGAGCCCCGGCCAAGACCCAGCAGGCCCCGCCCACCCAGAGCGAAACCATCGTGGGCCGGCGCCACCACGATACCAGGGGCGGGATCCCCAAGGACAAGGACACGTCCGTAGACCCTCCCCCCAACAACCCCTCCCCACAACCCTCCCGCTGCTTCCTATCCCCCCTCTCCAGCACCCTCCCCATCCCTCTCCCTCCCAAGCCCTACCGTTCCCAACACTCCCCCCCCTTCCTCCAACCCCCACCCCTCCCTGCCCCACCCCTCCCTCCCTCCCACACACCTCCTCCCATTCAATCCTCCCTCTCCGTCCCAATCGCCCCCCCCAGCGACAGCCGGAGCCGGAGGACTGCAGGCCCCAGACCTGAACTCCCCACATTCACACACCCACACACACACACTTATGCAGCCAACCAGAGACCCTGCCGGCCCCCCCATGCGCCCCAGGCATCGCCCAGGACAGAGGGCCCCCCGCAGCACCCCGTCCCCAACCCCCAGGCCAGCACCAAGCTCGCCCCCCGTACCCCGAGTGCTCCCCATGAAGAGGGGACATAGGAAGACCCCTGCCCCCCCCATCCGCCCGCCTCTGTGGTGTGTGCATGGGTGGGTCGTGGTTGTAAAAAAAGGGGTGGCCGTTGGGGGGGGTGGGACAAGCTGCTGCCAGACAGCCAGACCCCCCCTCCCCAGCATTCCCTTGTTTATGTGAGTGTCTGTGTGTGTGTGTGTTAAGTGTGTGTGCTGCTTGTGTAAATGTAATTGTGTCAAAGTTGTGAGTAAAATCGAGGGGAGAAAGACCCCGATGGGAGGGGTCCTGTCCACCGCTGTAGCTCCTGTCCCCCCCCCCCCCCATGGCCAAGGCGCCTGTCCCCTATAAACCCTAAATGTATATTGGTGTCTATGTTGCAATTAAAATTTAGTGGGGCAGGTGGTCGCCGGGGTCCAGCGGAAAATGCTCCTTAGGGTTCCCGGGACCACCGACTTCACCCCCCCACCGTGCCCTATATGCTGTATGTATGATGTCGGGTGGTGAAAGAGCCGGAGGGAGGATCCCCTCCGCCATGGACCCTATTCCTACCCCACCCATTCCCAACCATCCCCCTCCCTCCCACGCCCCCCCCCCCCCCCCCCCCCCCCCCATCCACCCCCTCCTCTGCACATCCACACATCCAGGTTAGAGGTGTGTTAGGGGTGTGTGTTAGAGGTGTGTTAGGGGTGTGTGTTAGAGGTGTGTTAGGGTTGTGTGTGAGGGGTGTGTGTTAGGGCTGTGTGTGTTAGGGGTGTGTGTTAGGGCTGTGTGTGTGAGGGGTGTGTGTTAGGGGTGTTTCAGAGGTGTGTTAGGGGTGTATGTTAGAGGTGTGTTAGGGGTGTGTGTTAGAGGTGTGTTAGGGGTGTGTGTTAGGGGTGTGTTGGGGTGTGTGTTAGGGTTGTGTGTTAGGGTTGTGTGTTAGGGTTGTGTGTTAGGGGTGTGTGTTAGAGGTGTGTTAGGGGTGTGTGTTAGGGGTGTGTGTTAGAGGTGTGTGTTAGGGTTGTGTGTTAGGGTTGTGTGTTAGGGGTGTGTTAGGGGTGTGTGTGTTAGGGGTGTTTTAGAGGTGTGTGTTAGGGGTGTGTGTGTTATGGGTGTGTGTTAGAGGTGTGTTAGGGGTGTGTGTTAGGGGTGTGTGTGTTATGGGTGTTTTAAAGGTGTGTGTTAGGGGTGTGTGTTAGAGGTGTGTTAGGGGTGTGTGTTAGAGGTGTGTTAGGGGTGTGTGTTAGGGGTGTGTTATAGGGGTGTGTGTTAGAGGTGTGTGTTAGAGGTGTGTTAGGGGTGTGTGTTAGGGGTGTGTTATAGGGGTGTGTGTTAGGGGTGTGTGTTAGAGGTGTGTTAGGGGTGTGTGTTAGGGGTGTGTGGGTTAGGGGTGTTTTAGAGGTGTGTGTTAGGGGTGTGTGTTAGAGGTGTGTTAGGGGTATGTGTTAGGGGTGTGTGTTAGGGGTGTGTTAGGGGTGTGTGTAAGAGGTGTGTTAGGGGTGTGTGTTAGAGGTGTGTTAGGGCTGTGTGTTAGAGGTGTGTTAGGGGTGTGTGTTAGAGGTGTGTTAGGGGTGTGTGTTAGGGGTGTGTGTTAGAGGTGGGTTAGGGGTGTGTGTTAGGGGTGTGTGTTAGAGGTGTGTGTTAGGGTTGTGTGTTAGGGTTGTGTGTTAGGGGTGTGTTAGGGGTGTGTGTTAGGGGTGTGTGTTAGAGGTGTGTGTTAGGGTTGTGTGTTAGGGTTGTGTGTTAGGGGTGTGTTAGGGGTGTGTGTTAGGGGAGTGTTAGGGGTGTATGTGTTATGGGTGTTTTAAAGGTGTGTGTTAGGGGTGTGTGTTAGAGGTGTGTTAGGGGTGTGTGTTAGGGGTGTGTTAGGGGTGTGTGTTAGGGGTGTGTTATAGGGGTGTGTGTTAGGGGTGTGTGTTACAGGTGTGTTAGGGGTGTGTGTTAGGGGTGTGTTATAGGGGTGTGTGTTAGGGGTGTGTGTTACAGGTGTGTTAGGGGTGTGTGTTAGGGGTGTGTGTGTTAGGGGTGTTTTAGAGGTGTGTGTTAGGGGTGTGTGTGTTATGGGTGTGTGTTAGAGGTGTGTGTGTTAGGGGTGTTTTAGAGGTGTGTTAGTGGTGTGTGTGTCATGGGTGTGTGTTAGGAGTGTGTGTTAGAGGTGTGTTAGGGGTGTGTGTGTGAGTGGTGTGTGTTAGGGCTGTGTGTGTTAGGGCTGTGTGTGTTAGAGGTGTGTGTGTTAGGGGTGTTTCAGAGGTGTGTGTTGGGGGTGTGTGTGTTACGGGTGTGTGTTAGGTGTGTGTGTGTTAGAGGTATGTTAGAGGTGTGTGTTAGGGGTGTGTGTGTTATGGGTGTGTGTTAGGGGTGTGTGTTAGAGGTGTGTTAGGGGTGTGTGTTAGGGGTGTGTTATGGGTGTGTGTTAGGGGTGTGTGTGTTATGGGTGTGTGTTAGGGGTGTGTGTTAGAGGTGTGTTAGGGGTGTGTTAGCGGTGTGTGTTAGAAGTGTGTTAGGGGTGTGTGTTAGGTGTGTGTGTGTTAGGGGTGTGTTAGGGGTGTGTGTTAGGGGTGTGTGTGTTAGGGGTGTTTCAGAGGTGTGTGTTGGGGTTGTGTGTGTTATGGGTGTGTGTTAGGTGTGTGTGTTAGAGGTGTGTTAGGGGTGTGTGTGAGTGGTGTGTGTTAGGGCTGTGTGTGTTAGGGGTGTTTCAGAGGTGTGCGTTGTGGGTGTGTGTGTTATGGGTGTGTGTGTTAGAGGTATGTTAGGTGTGTGTTAGGGCTGTGTGGGTTAGGGGTGTTTCAGAGGTGTGTGTTGGGGGTGTGTGTGTTATGGGTGTGTGTTAGGTGTGTGTGTTAGAGGTATGTTAGAGGTGTGTGTTAGGGCTGTGTGTGTTAGGGGTGTGTGTGTTATGGGTGTGTATTAGGGGTGTGTGTTAGAGGTGTGTTAGGGGTGTGTGTTAGGGGTGTGTTATGGGTGTGTGTTAGGGGTGTGTGTTAGGGGTGTGTGTGTTATGGGTGTGTGTTAGGGGTGTGTGTTAGAGGTGTGTTAGGGGTGTGTGTTAGGGATGTGTTAGCGGTGTGTGTTAGGGGTGTGTGTGTTAGGGGTGTGTGTTAGGTGTGTGTGTGTTAGGGGTGTGTTAGGGGTGTGTGTGTTAGGGGTGTTTCAGAGGTGTGTGTTGGGGGTGTGTGTGTTATGGGTGTGTGTTAGGTGTGTGTGTTAGAGGTATGTTAGGGGTGTGTGTTGGGGGTGTGTGTGTTATGGGTGTGTGTTAGGTGTGTGTGTTAGAGGTATGTTAGGGGTGTGTGTTAGGGCTGTGTGTGTTAGGCGTGTGTGTGTTATGGGTGTGTGTTAGGGGTGTGTGTGTCTTATGGGTGTGTGTGTGTTATGGGTGTGTGTTAGGGGTGTGTGTTAGAGGTGTGTTAGGGGTGTGTTATGGGTGTGTGTTAGGGGTGTTTGTTAGAGGTGTGTTAGGGGTGTGTTAGGGGTGTGTGTTAGAGGTGTGTTAGGGGTGTGTGTTAGGGTTGGGTGTTAGGGGTGTGTTAGGGGTGTGTGTTAAGGGTGTGTGTTAGAGGTGTGTTAGGGGTGTGTGTTAGAGGTGTGTTAGGGGTGTGTGTTAAGGGTGTGTGTTAGAGGTGTGTTAGGGGTGTGTGTTAGGGCTGTGTGTGTTAGGGGTGTGTTAGGGGTGTGTGTGTTAGGGGTGTGTGTTAGAGGTGTGTTAGGGGTGTGTGTGTTAGGGGTGTGTGTTAGGGGTGTGTTAGGGGTGTGTGTGTTAGGGGTGTGTGTTAGGGGTGTGTGTTAGAGGTGTGTTAGGGGTGTGTGTGTTAGGGGTGTTTTAGAGGTGTGTGTTAGGGGTGTGTGCGTTAGGGGTGTGTGTGTTATGGGTGTGTGTTAGGGGTGTGTGTGTTAGGGGTGTGTGTGTTATTGGTGTGTGTTAGGGGTGTGTGTGAGGGGTGTGTGTTAGGGCTGTGTGTATTAGGGGTGTTTCAGAGGTGTGTGTTGGGGGTGTGTGTGTTAGGGGTGTGTGTTAGGGGTGTGTTAGGGGTGTGTGTGTTAGGGGTGTGTGTTAGGGGTGTGTGTTAGAGGTGTGTTAGGGGTGTGTGTTAGGGCTGTGTGTGTTAGGGGTGTTTTAGAGGTGTGTGTTAGGGGTGTGTGCGTTAGGGGTGTGTGTGTTATGGGTGTGTGTTAGGGGTGTGTGTGTTAGGGGTGTGTGTGTTATTGGTGTGTGTTAGGGGTGTGTGTGAGGGGTGTGTGTTAGGGCTGTGTGTATTAGGGGTGTTTCAGAGGTGTGTGTTGGGGGTGTGTGTGTTATGGGTGTGTGTTAGGTGTGTGTGTTAGGGGTGTTTTACAGGTGTGTGTTAGGGCTGTGTGTGTTAGGGGTGTGTGTGTTATGGGTGTGTTTTAGGGGTGTGTGTTAGAGGTGTGTTAGGGGTGTGTGTGTTATGGGTGTGTGTTAGAGGTGTGTTAGGGTTGTGTGTGAGGGGTGTGTGTTTGGGCTGTGTGTGTTAGGGGTGTGTGTTAGAGGTGTGTTAGGGGTGTGTGTTAGAGGTGTGTTAGGGGTGTGTGTTAGGGGTGTGTGTGTTAGGGGTGTGTGTTAGAGGTGTGTTAGGGGTGTGTGTTAGGGCTGTGTGTGTTAGGGCTGTGTGTGTTAGGGGTGTTTTAGAGGTGTGTGTTAGGGGTGTGTGTGTTATGGGTGTGTGTTAGAGGTGTGTTAGGGGTGTGTGTTAGGGCTGTGTGTGTTAGGGGTGTTTTAGAGGTGTGTGTTAGGGGTGTGTGTTAGAGGTGTGTTAGGGGTGTGTGTTAGAGGTGTGTTAGGGGTGTGTGTTAGGGGTGTGTGTGTTATGGGTGTGTGTTAGAGGTGTGTTAGGGGTGTGTGTTAGGGCTGTGTGTGTTAGGGGTGTTTTAGAGGTGTGTGTTAGGGGTGTGTGTTAGGGGTGTGTGTGTTAGGGGTGTGTGTTAGGGGTGTGTGTGTTATGGGTGTGTGTTAGAGGTGTGTTAGGGGTGTGTGTTAGGGCTGTGTGTGTTAGGGGTGTTTTAGAGGTGTGTGTTAGGGGTGTGTGTGTTATGGGTGTGTGTTAGGGGTGTGTGTTAGAGGTGTGTTAGGGGTGTTTTAGACGTGTGTGTTAGGGCTGTGTGTGTTAGGGGTGTGTGTGTTAGGGGTGTGTGTTAGGGTTGTGTGTTAGGGGTGTGTGTGTTAGGGGTGTGTGTTAGGGGTGTGTGTTAGGGAGGTGTGTGTTAGGGGTGTGTGTGTTTTGGGTGTGTGTTACGGTTGTGTGTTAGGGGTGTGTGTTAGGGAGGTGTGTGTTAGGGGTGTGTGTTAGGGGGGGTCTGTGTTAGGGGTGTGTGTGTTATGGGTGTGTGTTAGGGGTGTGTGTTAGGGCTGTGTGTGTTAGGGGTGTGTGTTAGAGGTGTGTTAGGGCTGTCTGTGTTATGGGTGTGTGTTAGAGGTGTGTGTGTTATGGGTGTGTGTTACGGTTGTGTGTTAGGGGTGTGTGTTAGGGAGGTGTGTGTTAGGGGAGTGTGTTAGAGGTGTGTTAGGGCTGTCTGTGTTAGGGGTGTGTGTCTTAGGGGTGTTTCAGAGGTGTGTTTTGGGGGTGTGTGTTAGAGGTATGTTAGGGGTGTGTGTTAGGGTTGTTTTAGAGGTGTGTGTGAGGGGTGTGTGTTAGGGCTGTGTGTGTTAGGGGTGTGTGTTAAGGGTGTATGTGTTATGGGTGTTTTAAAGGTGTGTGTTAGGGGTGTGTGTTAGGGTTGTGTGTCAGACGTGTGTTAGGGGTGTGTGTTAGAGGTGTGTGTTAGAGGTGTGTTGGGGTGTGTGTGAGGGGTGTGAGTTAGGGCTGTGTGTGTTATGGGTGTTTTAAAGGTGTGTGTTGGGGGTGTGTGTGTTATGGGTGTATTAAAGGTGTGTGTTAGGGGTGTGTGTTAGAGGTGTGTTAGGGGTGTGTGTTATTGGTGTGTGTTAGGGGTGTGTGTTATTGGTGTGTGTTAGGGGTGTGTGTGTTAGGGGTGTGTGTGTTAGGGGTGTGTGTGTTAGGGGTGTTTCAGAGGTGTGTGTTGGGGGTGTGTGTGTTATGGGTGTGTGTTAGGTGTGTGTGTTAGAGGTATGTTAGAGGTGTGTGTTAGGGCTGTGTGTGTTAGGGGTGTGTGTGTTATGGGTGTGTATTAGGGGTGTGTGTTAGAGGTGTGTTAGGGGTGTGTGTTAGGGGTGTGTTATGGGTGTGTGTTAGGGGTGTGTGTTAGGGGTGTGTGTGTTATGGGTGTGTGTTAGGGGTGTGTGTTAGAGGTGTGTTAGGGGTGTGTGTTAGGGATGTGTTAGCGGTGTGTGTTAGGGGTGTGTGTGTTAGGGGTGTGTGTTAGGTGTGTGTGTGTTAGGGGTGTGTTAGGGGTGTGTGTGTTAGGGGTGTTTCAGAGGTGTGTGTTGGGGGTGTGTGTGTTATGGGTGTGTGTTAGGTGTGTGTGTTAGAGGTATGTTAGGGGTGTGTGTTAGGGCTGTGTGTGTTAGAGGTATGTTAGGGGTGTGTGTTGGGGGTGTGTGTGTTATGGGTGTGTGTTAGGTGTGTGTGTTAGAGGTATGTTAGGGGTGTGTGTTAGGGCTGTGTGTGTTAGGCGTGTGTGTGTTATGGGTGTGTGTTAGGGGTGTGTGTGTGTTATGGGTGTGTGTGTGTTATGGGTGTGTGTTAGGGGTGTGTGTTAGAGGTGTGTTAGGGGTGTGTTATGGGTGTGTGTTAGGGGTGTTTGTTAGAGGTGTGTTAGGGGTGTGTTAGGGGTGTGTGTTAGAGGTGTGTTAGGGGTGTGTGTTAGGGTTGGGTGTTAGGGGTGTGTTAGGGGTGTGTGTTAAGGGTGTGTGTTAGAGGTGTGTTAGGGGTGTGTGTTAGAGGTGTGTTAGGGGTGTGTGTTAAGGGTGTGTGTTAGAGGTGTGTTAGGGGTGTGTGTTAGGGCTGTGTGTGTTAGGGGTGTGTGTTAGGGGTGTGTTAGGGGTGTGTGTGTTAGGGGTGTGTGTTAGAGGTGTGTTAGGGGTGTGTGTGTTAGGGGTGTGTGTTAGGGGTGTGTTAGGGGTGTGTGTGTTAGGGGTGTGTGTTAGGGGTGTGTGTTAGAGGTGTGTTAGGGGTGTGTGTTAGGGCTGTGTGTGTTAGGGGTGTTTTAGAGGTGTGTGTTAGGGGTGTGTGCGTTAGGGGTGTGTGTGTTATGGGTGTGTGTTAGGGGTGTGTGTGTTAGGGGTGTGTGTGTTATTGGTGTGTGTTAGGGGTGTGTGTGAGGGGTGTGTGTTAGGGCTGTGTGTATTAGGGGTGTTTCAGAGGTGTGTGTTGGGGGTGTGTGTGTTAGGGGTGTGTGTTAGGGGTGTGTGTTAGGGGTGTGTGTTAGAGGTGTGTTAGGGGTGTGTGTTAGGGCTGTGTGTGTTAGGGGTGTTTTAGAGGTGTGTGTTAGGGGTGTGTGCGTTAGGGGTGTGTGTGTTATGGGTGTGTGTTAGGGGTGTGTGTGTTAGGGGTGTGTGTGTTATTGGTGTGTGTTAGGGGTGTGTGTGAGGGGTGTGTGTTAGGGCTGTGTGTATTAGGGGTGTTTCAGAGGTGTGTGTTGGGGGTGTGTGTGTTATGGGTGTGTGTTAGGTGTGTGTGTTAGGGGTGTTTTACAGGTGTGTGTTAGGGCTGTGTGTGTTAGGGGTGTGTGTGTTATGGGTGTGTTTTAGGGGTGTGTGTTAGAGGTGTGTTAGGGGTGTGTGTGTTATGGGTGTGTGTTAGAGGTGTGTTAGGGTTGTGTGTGAGGGGTGTGTGTTTGGGCTGTGTGTGTTAGGGGTGTGTGTTAGAGGTGTGTTAGGGGTGTGTGTTAGAGGTGTGTTAGGGGTGTGTGTTAGGGGTGTGTGTGTTAGGGGTGTGTGTTAGAGGTGTGTTAGGGGTGTGTGTTAGGGCTGTGTGTGTTAGGGCTGTGTGTGTTAGGGGTGTTTTAGAGGTGTGTGTTAGGGGTGTGTGTGTTATGGGTGTGTGTTAGAGGTGTGTTAGGGGTGTGTGTTAGGGCTGTGTGTGTTAGGGGTGTTTTAGAGGTGTGTGTTAGGGGTGTGTGTTAGAGGTGTGTTAGGGGTATGTGTTAGAGGTGTGTTAGGGGTGTGTGTTAGGGGTGTGTGTGTTAGGGGTGTGTGTTAGAGGTGTGTTAGGGGTGTGTGTTAGGGCTGTGTGTGTTAGGGCTGTGTGTGTTAGGGGTGTTTTAGAGGTGTGTGTTAGGGGTGTGTGTGTTATGGGTGTGTGTTAGAGGTGTGTTAGGGGTGTGTGTTAGGGCTGTGTGTGTTAGGGGTGTTTTAGAGGTGTGTGTTAGGGGTGTGTGTGAGGGGTGTGTGTTAGGGCTGTGTGTATTAGGGGTGTTTCAGAGGTGTGTGTTGGGGGTGTGTGTGTTATGGGTGTGTGTTAGGTGTGTGTGTTAGGGGTGTTTTAGAGGTGTGTGTTAGGGGTGTGTGTGTTATGGGTGTGTGTTAGAGGTGTGTTAGGGGTGTGTGTTAGGGCTGTGTGTGTTAGGGGTGTTTTAGAGGTGTGTGTTATGGGTGTGTGTTAGGGGTGTGTGTTAGAGGTGTGTTAGGGGTGTTTTAGACGTGTGTGTTAGGGCTGTGTGTGTTAGGGGTGTGTGTGTTAGGGGTGTGTGTTAGGGTTGTGTGTTAGGGGTGTGTGTGTTAGGGGTGTGTGTTAGGGAGGTGTGTGTTAGGGGTGTGTGTGTTTTGGGTGTGTGATACGGTTGTGTGTTAGGGGTGTGTGTTAGGGAGGTGTGTGTTAGGGGTGTGTGTTAGGGGGGGTCTGTGTTAGGGGTGTGTGTTTTATGGGTGTGTGTTATGGGTGTGTGTTAGGGGTGTGTGTGTTAGGGGTGTGTGTGTTATGGGTGTGTGTTAGGGGTGTGTGTGTTATGGGTGTGTGTTAGGGGTGTGTGTGTTATGGGTGTGTGTTACGGTTGTGTGTTAGGGGTGTGTTAGGGAGGTGTGTGTTAGGGGTGTGTGTTAGGGGGGGTCTGTGTTAGGGGTGTGTGTGTTATGGGTGTGTGTTAGGGGTGTGTGTTAGGGCTGTGTGTGTTAGGGGTGTGTGTTAGAGGTGTGTTAGGGCTGTCTGTGTTAGGGGTGTGTGTTAGAGGTATGTTAGGGGTGTGTGTTAGGGTTGTTTTAGAGGTGTGTGTGAGGGGTGTGTGTTAGGGCTGTGTGTGTTAGGGGTGTGTGTTAAGGGTGTATGTGTTATGGGTGTTTTAAAGGTGTGTGTTAGGGGTGTGTGTTAGGGGTGTGTGTTAGGGTTGTGTGTCAGACGTGTGTTAGGGGTGTGTGTGAGGGGTGTGAGTTAGGGCTGTGTGTGTTATGGGTGTTTTAAAGGTGTGTGTTGGGGGTGTGTGTGTTATGGGTGTATTAAAGGTGTGTGTTAGGGGTGTGTGTTAGAGGTGTGTTAGGGGTGTGTGTTATTGGTGTGTGTTAGGGGTGTGTGTTATTGGTGTGTGTTAGGGGTGTGTGTGTTAGGGGTGTGTGTGTTAGGGGTGTGTGTTTGGGGTGTGTGTGTTAGGGGTGTGTGTTTGGGGTGTGTGTGTTAGGGGTGTGTGTTAGGGGTGTGTGATTTAGGGGTGTGTGTTAGGGGTGTGTGTGTTATTGGTGTGTGTTAGGGGTGTGTGTTAGGGGTGTGTGTGTTATTGGTGTGTGTTAGGGGTGTGTGTGTTAGGGGTGTGTGTTAGGGGTGTGTGTGTTAGGGGTGTGTGTTTGGGATGTGTGTGTTAGGGGTGTGTGTTTGGGGTGTGTGTGTTATGGGTGTGTGTTAGGGGTGTGTGTTAGGGGTGTGTGTGTTAGGGGTGTGTGTGTTAAGGGTGTGTGTGTTAGGGGTGTGTGTTTGGGGTGTGTGTGTTAGGGGTGTGTGTTTGGGGTGTGTGTGTTATGGGTGTGTGTGTTAGGGGTGTGTGTTAGGGGTGTGTGTGTTATTGGTGTGTGTTAGGGGTGTGTGTGAGGGGTGTGTGTTAGGGCTGTGTGTATTAGGGGTGTTTCAGAGGTGTGTGTTGGGGGTGTGTGTGTTATGGGTGTGTGTTAGGTGTGTGTGTTAGGGGTGTTTTACAGGTGTGTGTTAGGGCTGTGTGTGTTAGGGGTGTGTGTGTTATGGGTGTGTTTTAGGGGTGTGTGTTAGAGGTGTGTTAGGGGTGTGTGTGTTATGGGTGTGTGTTAGAGGTGTGTTAGGGTTGTGTGTGAGGGGTGTGTGTTTGGGCTGTGTGTGTTAGGGGTGTGTGTTAGAGGTGTGTTAGGGGTGTGTGTTAGAGGTGTGTTAGGGGTGTGTGTTAGGGGTGTGTGTGTTAGGGGTGTGTGTTAGAG
This sequence comes from Telmatherina bonti, assembly GCF_933228915.1. NCBI lineage: Eukaryota > Metazoa > Chordata > Actinopteri > Atheriniformes > Telmatherinidae > Telmatherina > Telmatherina bonti. Next base: position 34,875,406 of record NC_136618.1, read on the forward strand.
GTGTGTTAGGGGTGTGTGTTAGGGCTGTGTGTGTTAGGGCTGTGTGTGTTAGGGGTGTTTTAGAGGTGTGTGTTAGGGGTGTGTGTGTTATGGGTGTGTGTTAGAGGTGTGTTAGGGGTGTGTGTTAGGGCTGTGTGTGTTAGGGGTGTTTTAGAGGTGTGTGTTAGGGGTGTGTGTGAGGGGTGTGTGTTAGGGCTGTGTGTATTAGGGGTGTTTCAGAGGTGTGTGTTGGGGGTGTGTGTGTTATGGGTGTGTGTTAGGTGTGTGTGTTAGGGGTGTTTTAGAGGTGTGTGTTAGGGGTGTGTGTGTTATGGGTGTGTGTTAGAGGTGTGTTAGGGGTGTGTGTTAGGGCTGTGTGTGTTAGGGGTGTTTTAGAGGTGTGTGTTATGGGTGTGTGTTAGGGGTGTGTGTTAGAGGTGTGTTAGGGGTGTTTTAGACGTGTGTGTTAGGGCTGTGTGTGTTAGGGGTGTGTGTGTTAGGGGTGTGTGTTAGGGTTGTGTGTTAGGGGTGTGTGTGTTAGGGGTGTGTGTTAGGGGTGTGTGTTAGGGAGGTGTGTGTTAGGGGTGTGTGTGTTTTGGGTGTGTGTTACGGTTGTGTGTTAGGGGTGTGTGTTAGGGAGGTGTGTGTTAGGGGTGTGTGTTAGGGGTGTGTGTGTTATGGGTGTGTGTTATGGGTGTGTGTTAGGGGTGTGTGTGTTAGGGGTGTGTGTGTTATGGGTGTGTGTTAGGGGTGTGTGTGTTATGGGTGTGTGTTAGGGGTGTGTGTGTTATGGGTGTGTGTTACGGTTGTGTGTTAGGGGTGTGTGTTAGGGAGGTGTGTGTTAGGGGTGTGTGTTAGGGGGGGTCTGTGTTAGGGGTGTGTGTGTTATGGGTGTGTGTTAGGGGTGTGTGTTAGGGCTGTGTGTGTTAGGGGTGTGTGTTAGAGGTGTGTTAGGGCTGTCTGTGTTAGGGGTGTGTGTTAGAGGTATGTTAGGGGTGTGTGTTAGGGTTGTTTTAGAGGTGTGTGTGAGGGGTGTGTGTTAGGGCTGTGTGTGTTAGGGGTGTGTGTTAAGGGTGTATGTGTTATGGGTGTTTTAAAGGTGTGTGTTAGGGGTGTGTGTTAGGGGTGTGTGTTAGGGTTGTGTGTCAGACGTGTGTTAGGGGTGTGTGTGAGGGGTGTGAGTTAGGGCTGTGTGTGTTATGGGTGTTTTAAAGGTGTGTGTTGGGGGTGTGTGTGTTATGGGTGTATTAAAGGTGTGTGTTAGGGGTGTGTGTTAGAGGTGTGTTAGGGGTGTGTGTTATTGGTGTGTGTTAGGGGTGTGTGTTATTGGTGTGTGTTAGGGGTGTGTGTTTGGGGTGTGTGTGTTAGGGGTGTGTGTTTGGGGTGTGTGTGTTAGGGGTGTGTGTTAGGGGTGTGTGATTTAGGGGTGTGTGTTAGGGGTGTGTGTGTTATTGGTGTGTGTTAGGGGTGTGTGTTAGGGGTGTGTGTGTTATTGGTGTGTGTTAGGGGTGTGTGTGTTAGGGGTGTGTGTTAGGGGTGTGTGTTTGGGGTGTGTGTGTTAGGGGTGTGTGTTTGGGGTGTGTGTGTTATGGGTGTGTGTTAGGGGTGTGTGTTAGGGGTGTGTGTGTTAGGGGTGTGTGTGTTAAGGGTGTGTGTGTTAGGGGTGTGTGTTTGGGGTGTGTGTGTTAGGGGTGTGTGTTTGGGGTGTGTGTGTTATGGGTGTGTGTGTTAGGGGTGTGTGTTAGGGGTGTGTGTGTTAGGGGTGTGTGTTAGGGGTGTGTGTGTTAGGGGTGTGTGTTAGGGGTGTGTGTTAGGGGTGTGTGGTATGGGTGTGTGTTAGGGGTGTGTGTGTTAGGGGTGTGTGTTAGGGGTGTGTGTTAGAGGTGTGTGTTAGGGGTGTGTGTGTTAGGGGTGTGTGTGTTAGGGGTGTGTGTTAGGGGTGTGTGTGTTAGGGGTGTGTGTTAGGGGTGTGTGTTAGGGGTGTGTGTGTTAGGGGTGTGTCTTAGGGGTGTGTGTTAGGGGTGTGTGTGTTAGGTGTGTGTGTTAGGGGTGTGTGTTAGGGGTGTGTGTTAGGGGTGTGTGTGTTAGGGGTGTGTGTTAGGGGTGTGTGTGTTAGGGGTGTGTGTTAGGGGTGTGTGTGTTAGGGGTGTGTGTTAGGGGTGTGTGTGTTAGGGGTGTGTGTTAGGGGTGTGTGTTAAGGGTGTGTGTTAGGGGTGTGTGTGTTAGGGGTGTGTGTTAGGGGTGTGTGTGTTAGGGGTGTGTGTTAGGGGTGTGTGTGTTAAGGGTGTGTGTTAGGGGTGTGTGTGTTAGGGGTGTGTGTTAGGGGTGTGTGTGTTAGGGGTGTGTGTGTTAGGGGTGTGTGTTAGGGGTGTGTGTGTTAGGGGTGTGTGTTAGGGGTGTGTGTTAAGGGTGTGTGTTAGGGGTGTGTGTGTTAGGGGTGTGTGTTAGGGGTGTGTGTTAGGGGTGTGTGTGTTAGGGGTGTGTGTGTTAGGGGTGTGTGTTAGGGGTGTGTGTGTTAGGGGTGTGTGTTAGGGGTGTGTGTGTTAGGGGTGTGTGTTAGGGGTGTGTGTTAGGGGTGTGTGTGTTAGGGGTGTGTGTTAGGGGTGTGTGTTAGGGGTGTGTGTTAGGGGTGTGTGTGTTAGGGGTGTGTGTTAGGGGTGTGTGTGTTAGGGGTGTGTGTGTGTTAGGGGTGGTGTGTTAGGGGTGTGTGTGTTAGGGGTGTGTGTTAGGGGTGGGTGTGTGTTAGGGGTGTGTGTGTAGGGGGTGTGTGTTAGGGGTGTGTGTTAGGGGTGTGTGGTTAGGGGTGTGTGTTAGGGGGTGTGTGTTAGGGGTGTGTGGTGTTAGGGTGTGTGTTAGGGGTGTGTGTTAGGGGTGTGGTGTGTAGGGGTGTGGGTGTGTGTTAGGGGTGTGTGTGTTAGGGGTGTGTGTTAGGGGTGTGTGTGTTAGGGGTGTGTGTTAGGGGTGTGTGTTAGGGGTGTGTGTGTTAGGGGTGTGTGTTAGGGGTGTGTGTTAGGGGTGTGTGTGTTAGGGGTGTGTGTTAGGGGTGTGTGTTAGGGGTGTGTGTGTTAGGGGTGTGTGTTAGGGGTGTGTGTGTTAGGGGTGTGTGTTAGGGGTGTGTGTTAGGGGTGTGTGTGTTAGGGGTGTGTGTTAGGGGTGTGTGTGTTAAGGGTGTGTGTTAGGGGTGTGTGTGTTAGGGGTGTGTGTTAGGGGTGTGTGTGTTAGGGGTGTGTGTGTTAGGGGTGTGTGTTAGGGGTGTGTGTGTTAGGGGTGTGTGTTAGGGGTGTGTGTTAAGGGTGTGTGTTAGGGGTGTGTGTGTTAGGGGTGTGTGTTAGGGGTGTGTGTTAGGGGTGTGTGTTAGGGGTGTGTGTGTTAGGGGTGTGTGTTAGGGGTGTGTGTGTTAGGGGTGTGTGTTAGGGGTGTGTGTGTTAGGGGTGTGTGTTAGGGGTGTGTGTTAGGGGTGTGTGTGTTAGGGGTGTGTGTTAGGGGTGTGTGTTAGGGGTGTGTGTGTTAGGGGTGTGTGTTAGGGGTGTGTGTGTTAGGGGTGTGTGTGTTAGGGGTGTGTGTTAGGGGTGTGTGTGTTAGGGGTGTGTGTTAGGGGTGTGTGTGTTAGGGGTGTGTGTTAGGGGTGTGTGTGTTAGGGGTGTGTGTTAGGGGTGTGTGTTAGGGGTGTGTGTTAGGGGTGTGTGTTAAGGGTGTGTGTTAGGGGTGTGTGTGTTAGGGGTGTGTGTTAGGGGTGTGTGTTAGGGGTGTGTGTGTTAGGGGTGTGTGTTAGGGGTGTGTGCGTTAGGGGTGTGTGTTAGGGGTGTGTGTGTTAGGGGTGTGTGTTAGGGGTGTGTGTTAGGGGTGTGTGTGTTAGGGGTGTGTGTTAGGGGTGTGTGTTAGGGGTGTGTGTGTTAGGGGTGTGTGTTAGGGGTGTGTGTGTTAGGGGTGTGTGTTAGGGGTGTGTGTGTTAGGGGTGTGTGTTAGGGGTGTGTGTTAGGGGTGTGTGTGTTAGGGGTGTGTGTTAGGGGTGTGTGTGTTAGGGGTGTGTGTGTTAGGGGTGTGTGTTAAGGGTGTGTGTTAGGGGTGTGTGTGTTAGGGGTGTGTGTTAGGGGTGTGTGTGTTAGGGGTGTGTGTTAGGGGTGTGTGTTAAGGGTGTGTGTTAGGGGTGTGTGTGTTAGGGGTGTGTGTTAGGGGTGTGTGTGTTAGGGGTGTGTGTTAGGGGTGTGTGTGTTAGGGGTGTGTGTTAGGGGTGTGTGTGTTAGGGGTGTGTGTTAGGGGTGTGTGTGTTAGGGGTGTGTGTTAGGGGTGTGTGTTAGGGGTGTGTGTGTTAGGGGTGTGTGTTAGGGGTGTGTGTTAGGGGTGTGTGTTAGGGGTGTGTGTTAGGGGTGTGTGTGTTAGGGGTGTGTGTTAGGGGTGTGTGTGTTAGGGGTGTGTGTTAGGGGTGTGTGTGTTAGGGGTGTGTGTGTTAGGGGTGTGTGTTAGGGGTGTGTGTTAGGGGTGTGTGTGTTAGGGGTGTGTGTGTTAGGGGTGTGTGTTAGGGGTGTGTGTTAGGGGTGTGTGTGTTAGGGGTGTGTGTGTTAGGGGTGTGTGTTAGGGGTGTGTGTTAGGGGTGTGTGTTAGGGGTGTGTGTTAGGGGTGTGTGTGTTAGGGGTGTGTGTTAGGGGTGTGTGTGTTAGGGGTGTGTGTTAGGGGTGTGTGTTAGGGGTGTGTGTGTTAGAAACCCTCACCAGAATCTCTCAGCTGTACATGTCTGCTTCAGCCAACAGGAAGCCCAACAGACTCGTCCCACAGGTGAGCTTCATGACGGAGCCGGATGCTGTCTTCATTTCCCAGGACCCTCCTGGGTCTGTGTGAGGGTCTGTTCTGTATACGGCTCAGAAAATACCTCGGGTACAGCAGCGAGGTATTCTCACTAAGACTTTCAAAGGAAGGTATTTGGACCGGCGTGATGATCTGTCTCGGTGCAGCATTTTGCCGTTATTGCATTACAACCTGCAGTATTGATCCTGTAAGAGCTCCTTGACCTCGTTTCACAAACAGACGCAGTGACATTGTGCTGGCAAATTAAAATTCAAATCAATCTCTCCTCGCCTCCAAAGGGAAAGACCTCAAACACCAGGCGTCGTCTTCCCCGTGGAATGCTAAAGAAGTTCATTTCCACAGGTAGAGGAGCAGATAGCAGCGACAGTTTATCTGCAAACAGTCAGATGTCAGCAGAAGGACTTCATCAGCACATTAAAGAGAAACAAGATTACTAATCTGCTTAAATCTGAGACTGACAAACACTATCGACGGATCAATAAAGGACTTCAGTCAAGCATGTCGGGAAAGTAGATCACTGTCCCCGTAACAAGAACCCCCCCCCCATAAAGATGTTAGAAAAACACTGCAATTTTATAAACTGCTCACTTAAGAAAATAACAGGTTGAATGTGTGTGTGTGTGTGTGTGTGTGTGTGTGTGTGTGTAAGCAGCATGCTGGTTTCAGCCTGGTGTAGTATCCTGAACATTTTAGTCATAATGGAGGAAACGCTGATAACTAGGTAGATTGGGGGAGGAGGGGGGGGGGGGGGGGGGGGTACTAATGGAGGATGATCTTTATTAATAGATTTTATTATTAATAGTTGTCAAGACTTCACTTTCCAGTGACAATTATGTGTTTGTGCTCATTCTCAGAAAAACTGGACTGGATACCCATAAGGAGTCACAGAGGAGTCATGAACAAAAACCAGTTTATTCCAAGATGAGGAATAGGAGATGAGGCTAACCCCCAGGATCCACTGAACGCACAAGCGCTGCAGTGCGGCTTCACAACGGATCGCGGCAACACCAGTAAAAAGGACTGGTTTTACCAGGTGCTGTGGTGCTTTTCTGAAGTTTCCCACTGCCTGAAGTACCGCTGCGAGGACAACGTTAAGGACCGTTAGGTATGAGCAGCTGAGAGCCCTGTTTGGTCAGGAGGGAGGCAAGCGGTCGTGATTGTGATGAACCAGTTGAGGTACTTAGCCAGGAAGATAGGCCATGCTGGGGGTCCAAAAACACGGTCTGTGTCAGCAAAAGGCGGGTCGGTAGCTTGAGATGGTGTCTTGAATGCTGAACAACAACTAGACATGGTCCAGGTGGTCTAGAGAGTGAAGAGAGTTAAGGTACGTTGGGAGTCATGACAAAATAGCCATGTGGACTGAATAAGGCTGACGAGCACAGGGACCATGGTGGAGGCAGTCAGGAGGCCCCAGGTGGACAGAGTCCTGCCAGTTCAGGGAAGAAAAACCTGTAAAGACTGAAAAAGTCACGTCCACTTTAGAGAAATCACACAAAATTATTGTAAATTAGATCATGAAAAAAATGAAAATACAGAATAAAGCCTGAAATCAACAGATATTCTCTCATTAGGAAAGAGTTTGACATGAAAGAAGGAGGGATAAATTTTACTCTCATTTACAGAGTGGTTTGGATTTAATTTAAACTGTGATTTGCCAGCTTGGTTATTAGGGGAGAGGCTTCTTCCCGCTGCGATGGAGCTGCAGGTGGCGAGTAGATCTGTTCGCCTTGGAGGTATGTAAACAGACTGCTTTGTTTAGAAATGCAGTCAGAGTTTAATCTGTTGGAGTCAAGAAGCACAGAGGTGGCAGTAGCTACAAACTGGATACAGGTAACAACAAAATAATAACATCCAAATATAGCTTTACTGAAAAGCCAACTCCGTGTCAGAATTAGTTTTTATAAGAAGAGGGAAAAAAATGGGAAATAATGTGAAAAACACAAACAAAAAAACACATCTTGACTAAAAACAAGATGAAGTTTAAACATCTTCTTTTGAACAACGTGAATCTGTGAAGTTTCCTGCCGTCAGGAATCAGAGCGTTGCTTGACGTAGTCCACCAGAAGACACGTAGACGCGGTCCACCAGAAGACACGTGGACGCGGTCCACCAGAAGACACGTGGACGCGGTCCACCAGAAAACGCGTAGATGCGGTCCACCAGAAAACGCGTTGACACGTAGACGCGGTCCACCAGAAGACACGTAGACGCGGTCCACCAGAAGACACTTTGACGTGTAGACGCGGTCCACCAGAAGACACGTAGACGCGGTCCACCAGAAGACACGTAGACGTGGTCCACCAGTAGACACTTTGACGTGTAGACGCGGTCCACCAGAAGACACGGAGACGTGGTCCACCAGTAGACACTTTGACGTGTAGACGCGGTCCACCAGAAGACACGTAGACGTGTAGACGCGGTCCACCAGAAGGCACTTTGACGTGTAGACGCGGTCCACCAGAAGACACTTTGACGTGTAGACGTGGTCCACCAGAAGGCACTTTGACGTGTAGACGCGGTCCACCAGAAGGCACTTTGACGTGTAGACGCGGTCCACCAGAAGACACATAGACGCCGTTCACCAGAAGGCACTTTGACGTGTAGACGCGGTCCACCAGAAGACACATAGACGCCGTTCACCAGAAGGCACTTTGACGTGTAGACGCGGTCCACCAGAAGACACGTGGACGCGGTCCAGCAGAAGACACATAGATGCCGTTCACCAGAAGACACTTTGACGTGTAGACGTGGTCCACCAGAAGACACATAGACGCCGTTCACCAGAAGGCACTTTGACGTGTAGACGCGGTCCACCAGAAGGCACTTTGACGTGTAGACGCGGTCCACCAGAAGACACGTGGACGCGGTCCAGCAGAAGACACATAGACGCCATTCACCAGAAGGCACTTTGACGTGTAGACGCGGTCCACCAGAAGACACTTTGACGTGTAGACGCGGTCCACCAGAAGGCACTTTGACGTGTAGACGCGGTCCACCAGAAGACGCGTAGACGCGGTCCACCAGAAGACACGTAGACGCTGTCAACCAGAAAACGCGTAGACAGGTAGACGCGGTCCACCAGAAGACACGTAGACGCTGTCCACCAGAAGACGTGTAAACGCGTAGACGCGGTCCACCAGAAGACACGTAGACGCGTAGACGCGGTCCACCAGAAGACGCGTAGACGCGGTCAACCAGAAGACGCGTAGACTGGTAGACGCGGTCCACCGGAAGACACGTGGACGCGGTCCAGCAGAAGACACGAAGACGCCGTTCACCAGAAGACACTTTGACGTGTAGACGCGGTCCACCAGAAAACGCGTAGACGCGGTCCACCAGAAGACGCGTAGACGCGGTCCACCAGAAGACGCGTAGACGCGGTCCACCAGAAGACACGTGGACGCGGTCCAGCAGAAGACACGTAGACGCCGTTCACCAGAAGGCACTTTGACGTGTAGACGCGGTCAACCAGAAGACACTTTGACGTGTAGACGCGGTCAACCAGAAGACACTTTGACGTGTAGACGCGGTCCACCAGAAGGCACTTTGACGTGTAGACGTGGTCCACCAGAAGGCACTTTGACATGTAGACGTGGTCCACCAGAAGACGCGTAGACTGGTAGACGCTGTCAACCAGAAAACGCGTAGACGCGGTCCACCAGAAGACGCGTAGACGCGGTCCACCAGAAGACGCATAGACGCGGTCCACCAGAAGACGCGTAGACTGGTAGACGCGGTCCACCAGAAGACACGTGGACGCGGTCCAGCAGAAGACACGTAGACGCCGTTCACCAGAAGGCACTTTGACGTGTAGACGTGGTCCACCAGAAGGCACTTTGACGTGTAGACGCGGTCCACCAGAAGACACGTAGACGTGGTCCACCAGAAGGCACTTTGACGTGTAGACGCGGTCCAAAAGAAGACACTTTGACGTGTAGACGCGGTCCACCAGAAGGCACTTTGACGTGTAGACGTGGTCCACCAGAAGGCACTTTGACGTGTAGACGCGGTCCACCAGAAGGTCCTTTGACGTGTAGACGCGGTCCACCAGAAGGCACTTTGACGTGTAGACGCGGTCCACCAGAACGCACTTTGACGTGTAGACGCGGTCCACCAGAAGGCACATAGACGCCGTTCACCAGAAGGCACTTTGACGTGTAGACGCGGTCCACCAGTAGACACGTAGACGTGGTCCACCAGAAGGCACGTAGACGTGTAGACGCGGTCCACCAGTAGACACGTAGACGTGGTCCACCAGAAGGCACTTTGACGTGTAGACGCGGTCCACCAGAAGACACTTTGACGTGTAGACGCGGTCCACCAGAAGGCACTTTGACGTGTAGACGCGGTCCACCAGAAGGCACTTTGACGTGTAGACGCGGTCCACCAGAAGGCACTTTGACGTGTAGACGCGGTCCACCAGAAGGCACTTTGACGTGTAGACGCGGTCCACCAGAAGGCACTTTGACGTGTAGACGCGGTCCACCAGAAGGCATTTGACGTGTAGACGCGGTCCACCAGAAGGCACTTTGACGTGTAGACGCGGTCAACCAGAAAACGCGTAGACGCAGTCCACCATAAGACGCGTAGACGCGGTCCACCAGAAGACGCGTAGACTGGTAGACGCGGTCCACCAGAAGACACGTGGACGCGGTCCAGCAGAAGACACGTAGACGCCGTTCACCAGAAGACACGTAGACGCGGTCCACCAGAAGGCACTTTGACGTGTAGACGCGGTCCACCAGAAGGCACTTTGACGTGTAGACGCGGTCCACCAGAAGGCACTTTGACCTGTAGACGCGGTCCACCGGAAGGCACTTTGACGTGTAGACGCGGTCCACCAGAAGGCACTTTGACGTGTAGACGCGGTCCACCAGAAGGCACTTTGACGTGTAGACGCGGTCCACCAGAAGGCACTTTGACGTGTAGACGCGGTCCACCAGAAGGCCCTTTGACGTGTAGACGCGGTCCACCAGAAGGCACTTTGACGTGTAGACGCGGTCCACCAGAAGGCACTTTGACGTGTAGACGCGGTCCACCAGAAGGCACTTTGACATGTAGACGCGGTCCACCAGAAGGCACTTTGACGTGTAGACGCCGTTCACCAGAAGGCACTTTGACGTGTAGACGCGGTCCACCAGAAGACACGTAGACGTGGTCCACCAGAAGGCACTTTGACGTGTAGGCGCGGTCCACCAGAAGGCACTTTGACGTGTAGACGCGGTCCACCAGAAGACACGTAGACGTGGTCCACCAGAAGGCACTTTGACGTGTAGACGCGGTCCACCAGAAGGCACTTTGACGTGTAGACGTGGTCCACCAGAAGGCACTTTGACGTGTAGACGCGGTCCACCAGAAGGCACGTGGACGCGGTCCAGCAGAAGACACGAAGACGCCGTTCACCAGAAGACACTTTGACGTGTAGACGCGGTCCACCAGAAAACGCGTAGACGCGGTCCACCAGAAGACGCGTAGACGCGGTCCACCAGAAGACGCGTAGACTGGTAGACGCGGTCCACCAGAAGACACGTGGACGCGGTCCAGCAGAAGACACGTAGACGCCGTTCACCAGAAGACACGTAGACGTGGTCCACCAGAAGGCACTTTGACGTGTAGACGCGGTCCACCAGAAGGCACTTTGACGTGTAGACGCGGTCCACCAGAAGGCACTTTGACGTGTAGACGCGGTCCACCAGAAGGCACTTTGACGTGTAGACGCGGTCCACCAGAAGGCACTTTGACGTGTAGACGCGGTCCACCAGAAGGCACTTTGACGTGTAGACGCGGTCCACCAGAAGGCACTTTGACGTGTAGACGTGGTCCAGCAGAAGACACATAGACGCCGTTCACCAGAAGGCACTTTGACGTGTAGACGTGGTCCACCAGAAGGCACTTTGACGCGTAGACGCGGTCCACCAGAAGACGCGTAGACGCGGTCCACCAGAAGACGCGTAGACTGGCAGACGCGGTCCACCAGAAGACACGTGGACGCGGTCCAGCAGAAGACACGTAGACGTGTTCCACCAGAAGGCACTTTGCCGTGTAGACGCGGTCCACCAGAAGGCACTTTGACGCATAGACGCGGTCCACCAGAAGACACGTGGACGCGGTCCAGCAGAAGACCCATAGACGCCGTTCACCAGAAGGAACTTTGACGTGTAGACGTGGTCCACCAGAAGACACTTTGACGTGTAGACGCGGTCCACCAGAAGGCACTTTGACGTGTAGACGCGGTCCACCAGAAGGCACTTTGACGTGTAGACGCGGTCCACCAGAAGGCACTTTGATGTGTAGACGCGGTCCACCAGAAGGCACTTTGACGTGTAGACGCGGTCCACCAGAAGACGCGTAGACTTGGTCAAGCAGAAGAAACGTGGACGCGGTCCAGCAGAAGTAACGTGGACGCGGTCCAGCAGAAGGAACGTGGACGCGGTCCAGCAGAAGGAACTTTGACGTGTAGACGCGGTCCACCAGAAGGCACTTTGACGTGTAGACGTGGTCCACCAGAAGACACTTTGACGTGTAGACGTGGTCCACCAGAAGACACGTAGACGCCGTCCACCAGAAGACACTTTGACGTGTAGATGCGGTCCACCAGAAGGCAGTTTGACGTGTAGACGTGGTCCACCAGAAGGCACTTTGACGTGTAGACGCGGTCCACCAGAAGACACTTTGAGGTGTAGACGTGGTCCACCAGAAGACACGTAGACGCCGTTCACCAGAAGACACTTTGACGTGTAGATGCGGTCCACCAGAAGGCAGTTTGACGTGTAGACGTGGTCCACCAGAAGGCACTTTGACGTGTAGACGCGGTCCACCAGAAGACGCGTAGACGCGGTCCACCTGAAGACACGTGGACGCGGTCCAGCAGAAGGAGCTTTGACGTGTAGATGCGGTCCACCAGAAGGCACTTTGACGTGTAGACGTGGTCCACCAGAAGGCACTTTGACGTGTAGCCGTGGTCCACCAGAAGACACGTGGACGCCGTTCACCAGAAGGAACTTTGACGTGTAGACGTGGTCCACCAGAAGACACTTTGACGTGTAGACGCGGTCCACCAGAAGGCACTTTGACGTGTAGACGCGGTCCACCAGAAGGCACTTTGACCTGTAGACGCGGTCCACCAGAAGACACTTTGACGTGTAGACGCGGTCCACCAGAAAACGCGTAGACGCGGTCCACCAGAAGACGCGTAGACGCGGTCCACCAGAAGACGCGTAGACTGGTAGACGCGGTCCACCAGAAGACACGTGGACGCGGTCCAGCAGAAGACACGTAGACGCCGTTCACCAGAAGACACGTAGACGTGGTCCACCAGAAGGCACTTTGACGTGTAGACGCGGTCCACCAGAAGGCACTTTGACGTGTAGACGCGGTCCACCAGAAGGCACTTTGACGTGTAGACGCGGTCCACCAGAAGGCACTTTGACGTGTAGACGCGGTCCACCAGAAGGCACTTTGACGTGTAGACGCGGTCCACCAGAAGGCACTTTGACGTGTAGACGCGGTCCACCAGAAGGCACTTTGACGTGTAGACGCGGTCCAGCAGAAGACACATAGACGCCGTTCACCAGAAGGCACTTTGACGTGTAGACGTGGTCCACCAGAAGGCACTTTGACGCGTAGACGCGGTCCACCAGAAGACGCGTAGACGCGGTCCACCAGAAGACGCGTAGACTGGCAGACGCGGTCCACCAGAAGACACGTGGACGCGGTCCAGCAGAAGACACGTAGACGTGTTCCACCAGAAGGCACTTTGCCGTGTAGACGCGGTCCACCAGAAGGCACTTTGACGTGTAGACGCGGTCCACCAGAAGACACTTTGACGTGTAGACGCGGTCCACCAGAAGGCACATTGATGTGTAGACGCGGTCCACCAGAAGACACTTTGACGTGTAGACGCGGTCCACCAGAAGACACTTTGACGTGTAGACGCGGTCCACCAGAAGACGCGTGGATGCGGTCCAGCAGAAGACACATAGACGCCGTTCACCAGAAGGCACTTTGACGTGTAGACGCTGTCCACCAGAAGGCACTTTGACGTGTAGACGCGGTCCACCAGATGGCACTTTGACGTGTAGACGCGGTCCACCAGAAGGCACTTTGACGTGTAGACGCGGTCCACCAGAAGGCACTTTGACGTGTAGACGCGGTCCACCAGAAGGCACTTTGACGTGTAGACGCGGTCCACCAGAAGGCACTTTGACGTGTAGACGCGGTCCACCAGAAGGCACTTTGACGTGTAGACGCGGTCCACCAGAAGGCACTTTGACGTGTAGACGCGGTCCACCAGAAGGCACTTTGACGTGTAGACGCGGTCCACCAGAAGGCACTTTGACGTGTAGACGCGGTCCACCAGAAGGCACTTTGACGTGTAGACGCGGTCCAGCAGAAGACACTTTGACGTGTAGACGCGGTCCAGCAGAAGACACTTTGACGTGTAGACGCGGTCCAGCAGAAGACACTTTGACGTGTAGACGCGGTCCACCAGAAGGCACTTTGACGTGTAGACGCGGTCCACCAGAAGACACTTTGACGTGTAGACGCGGTCCACCAGAAGACACTTTGACGTGTAGACGCGGTCCACCAGAAGACACTTTGACGTGTAGACGCGGTCCACCAGAAGGCACTTTGACGTGTAGACGCGGTCCACCAGAAGGCACTTTGACGTGTAGACGCGGTCCACCAGAAGACACTTTGACGTGTAGACGCGGTCTACCAGAAGATACTTTGACGTGTAGATGCGGTCCACCAGAAGACACTTTGACGTGTAGACGCGGTCCACCAGAAGACACTTTGACGTGTAGACGCGGTCCACCAGAAGGCACTTTGACGTGTAGACGCGGTCTACCAGAAGACACTTTGACGTGTAGATGCGGTCCACCAGAAGGCACTTTGACGTGTAGACGCGGTCCACCAGAAGACACTTTGACGTGTAGACGCGGTCCACCAGAAGGCACATTGATGTGTAGACGCGGTCCACCAGAAGACACTTTGACGTGTAGACGCGGTCCACCAGAAGACACTTTGACGTGTAGACGCGGTCCACCAGAAGACGCGTGGATGCGGTCCAGCAGAAGACACATAGACGCCGTTCACCAGAAGGCACTTTGACGTGTAGACGCGGTCCACCAGATGGCACTTTGACGTGTAGACGCGGTCCACCAGAAGACACGTAGACGTGGTCCACCAGAAGGCACTTTGACGTGTAGACGCGGTCCACCAGAAGGCACTTTGACGTGTAGACGCGGTCCACCAGAAGGCACTTTGACGTGTAGACGCGGTCCACCAGAAGGCACTTTGACGTGTAGACGCGGTCCACCAGAAGGCACTTTGACGTGTAGACGCGGTCCACCAGAAGGCACTTTGACGTGTAGACGCGGTCCACCAGAAGGCACTTTGACGTGTAGACGCGGTCCACCAGAAGGCACTTTGACGTGTAGACGCGGTCCACCAGAAGGCACTTTGACGTGTAGACGCGGTCCACCAGAAGACACTTTGACGTGTAGACGCGGTCCACCAGAAGGCACGTAGACGTGTAGACGCGGTCCACCAGAAGGCACTTTGACGTGTAGACGCGGTCCACCAGAAGACACTTTGACGTGTAGACGCGGTCCACCAGAAGACACTTTGACGTGTAGACGCGGTCCACCAGAAGACACTTTGACGTGTAGACGCGGTCCACCAGAAGGCACTTTGACGTGTAGACGTGGTCCACCAGAAGACGACTTCCTTGTCCTGTTAGTCTTCAATACGTCCTTATTTTGTTGAGCCTTCTGTTGTTTGTGGCGCTAGGGGGGGATTAAGCCGTTAAAGTGCACACATCACACATCCAGTTCCATTTGCTAAAGTTAATTAAAGGAGGATTTGTGGTGATTAATAGCTTAAATCTGAGTGCACACTGATAAACTGTTGTGTTTGCCACATTTCTGTAAACAGCTCAGCACAACAGTTTCAGTAAATTCTAGATTTTAGCTTCTAGCTTCCGTTTTATCAAATGAAACTTCTAAACCTTGATATGATGATGTTTTCACAATCAGACTCTGACATCACATACCTGGAGATAAAAACCATCCAGACCTGATCCAGTAGTTCAGAAGTTTCTTCTAGCGGCTCTCTGAGAAGCAATGGAGGACCTGATGAAGCTCCGACAGCTGTGTTGTTGTGAAGCAGAAACACGTTTCTCTCGGTGGAAAGGTGACTGGAGGTTGGTTGGAATTTCCTCTAACTCAGCCTTCACTGTGATGACTGGGAGACAAGATGAAGATGGGTCTAGTGTTAATGAAAAGTGTCAATAAACTGATGTTTCCTCACTTTAACAGACTACGGAGACATCCCTAACTTCTACATATTGTAAACGTTTTACTCTCCTTGGACATGTGGAGGAAACACTTTGTTAGGGTTACTTTCCACAGCTGCAGGTCTGACACCAACCCTGCCGACACGGATTTACAAGCTCTGAATGACCTGAAAGCTCTGCGAGCTGACTCATTAACCATGAATGCTACAGTGAAGATCCACTCTTCAGCTGAATCCTCTAGTAAAACCTGGAGCCAGATGATACTTTTGGAGGTCTGTAAACCTGGATTTTCATGCAGGTCCTTGAGCACCAACAAGCAGATTCTATAAAATATGTCTGCAAAGGTTGTGGTGGAGATGAGGAACCAAACAGGAGCCAGAGATGCAGAATATAGAAGTTAATTAATCCTAAAAGCACTAAACTTAAGGCAAGACAACACAGGAGGTGAACAGAAACTGGGGTATGAATACGGGGAAACCAAACAAGACACAGGGGAAATAGATGACACTAACGAGAGCAGGTGAATCTAACAAGCAGGAAACAAGACGAGGGAACTAAACACGGAAAAACTACAGAAGAAAACAGGAAACCAGAACTGAAGATACAAAACACACATCATGACATTGGCTATGGTTACTTGATGTTTTTTCATTTGGAATTAATAATTCTGAATTAACGTATTCTCCTACAAGTTTACATGAAAATAATAATTCCTAATGAAGGTTTACATAAAACACGTCTTAACTTAACTCCTCTTTAGAGCGGCGGGTTGGGAAGGGTTCTGATTGGACAGAGGGTGCACATGACGTATGAGGTATACCGGAAATAAACAAAGTTGGCTCCCTGCTTCTCGTCTTTTCAGTGGTAACTTATAAAAACTACATAAGTACCAGTTTTACTGATATTTTTATTATAAATGTGAAGTAGCAGCTCAACACGAGCATACTACTTCACTTTCTGCAGCAACAGAAGAAAGACAGACCACCAAACACGGGAGGTAAAACAACGTGTTTGGGACAGGACAAGGGAACGAGCCTTGTCCTGTCCCGATCAGAACCGCTTACATCTCAATTAAGTTTAATCCTGAATGGAAATTAGCATTAGTAATTAAGTGTTTACATGGTCGTTTTTCATTTAATTAAAACTCCATGTAAATGTAGCAACTGTCTGTCGGACCTGAACACAGAGGGGCTGAACTGGTTTGGAAAGTGTGAAGTTTACTCGCACCAAACAGCTAATCAACAGTCCCACGGCAGCAGCAGCTAGCTTGTTTCCAGACAACGAACAATGTGACGTCACTGGGAATGGTTTACATTTAGATGTTCTTTTAAGAAGATGGAGCTGGACCGGCTTGCTGGCTCTGGTACTGTCTTCATGGTGCTTTCTGCAGACAGTTTACATGATGTATGTTAAAGGATCAGTGTTTCTGCCCGTGACGTCTCACATGGAGGATTATGAAGAGCAGTTTCCTCTGTTGGTTTCAGTTAAATAGCCTGAAGATTAGATTAGACGTTAGATTACATATGGTGCTTTAAGGCCGTCTACGGGCTGACAGAAGATGTTGCAGTCAGTCTACCAAGCCTTCAGAAGCCACAGAGTGAAGAGTCTTGCCCAAAGGCACAACAGCAGATGGACTGGGATGAACTGGGATTCATCACTTAGCTGGTCTCCCACCTCAGCCCCTGATACCTGAAGATGGTCTTCATCATCCATGACTGGAGATGGGCCCCAGTAGTCACCAGTTTGAGCCGCATTGCTGTGAGAGGATATGACCTGTATCTGGGATGTTGGCAGGGTTCTCGTTACAGGCCCCGTTCCACTGAATGTCCACTCAGAGTGGGTGTCGTTCGCCCACAGGAACAGGAAAGGTTCCTGTCAGAAGTCATTACAACACCTCCCACTCACACTTTACAGAAGAAGTCAGTAGAGTGGGGAGGCTAGGTGTGTGTGTGATTATTGTAAAATATGTCCCACAGTGCAGAAGAAGGTTTTGGTACTTCGGACCTCGTCTTTTTTCACACTTTTGACCGTACAAGTTAAACCAAACATGGTCTGTGATGGTCCCTTGGTGGGATTTCTGGTGGCTCCTTCCATCACAAACAATTTCACACATAATTTTATTCACTTAAACACAGCAGAACACATGAATTCAAGGAGAAATGACACATTAAAGAAAACAGAAGAAACAAGTGACATAATATACCATATAAATAAGGTAAACAAAGATAATGTTCTAGTTCCATGCAAAACCGAGAACATAAAAATAATTTACATGATATGAATAAAAAATACCAATTAAATAAGGTACAGCATAAAATACGAGACAACAAAGCCACTGCAGATGTGACAAGGCGCCTTCACCGTGCATGTTCCACAAAGTACAACAAAGGAAACTCTGAGACCTCCTGATTCAGCATTTTCACAGTGATTTTCCTGCTGACTGAAGCCCTCAACAACATCTCAACTAAGTCTTTACTTGTTCTGATGCAGGTGGTGGAATTACTGCATACATGGCTCCATGTTAAAATGGAAGGAAGAACACTGGTGGTGTGTAATACATAATGCAGCTGTTAGACTGGAGGACAGAAATGTATTTCCAGGTCAGCAGTATCATCACACCAGTTTAAAGTAGGTTTTAAGTGATTTCCTAGACAGAGAAAATATTGATAACGTTTCTGGAAGAGTCTTTGTCTCTGTGCAAGAACAACTGTTTGATTTAGACACATCCTTGTTTTGCAATCTGAAGGCATCTGGACCACCTGTTCAGATTTAGCTTTAGCTCTGCTAAATGATGTGATGCAGTCAGACAGTTTATATTTGCATTGTTTCATCCTACATCATTGTTAGGTTAATTGGTTACTCTAAATTGCCCCTAGGAATGAGTGTGAGCGTGAGTGGTTGTTCGTCTCTCTGTGTGGCCCTGCGATGGACTGGCGAGCTGTCCAGGGTGTACCCTGCCTGTCGCCCAAAGCCAGCTGGGATAGGCTCCAGCTTCCCCGCGACCCTGAATTGGATTAAGCGGTTTAGAAAATGAATGAATGAATGAATGAATCATCCTTCATCATGTCTGAAGAACATCCAGTCAGGTGTTCTGGAGAAAGTGTGGATGTTAAACCCTCTCAGCAACAAGAATTCTCCTCAGAGTGACTTCCCAGTTTGCATCCCACTGAGGCGATCTCGTCATCCTGCTAATGTTATGCAGTTCTGTTAACCTGATGTTACTATGAGGCTACGTGGCAGAGCTACTTTAGTTTTATGCTAGCACCAGATTGGTTTTAGATGATGTGGGGAAACCATGTTAGTTTTCAGTTACTTTACACATCATCTCAGTTAATCAATGTTTTACTGCAGAGCTACAAAACTATCAAGATGCTCAAAGATTAGTTTAGTGCTGACTAAGCTAGCACTAAGATCCAGTTTTATGAAACCGGCTGTGAGCAAATGTGGAGAAATATATCCTGTAACCAGTCTGATTTTATAAGAATATGAACATATATAAGAATGCAGGGAAAGGAAGCTAGATCCAGTTGACCAACACCACCAAACCACAGACTGGGTCTGATCCTCTACTGCCACATTAAGCTCCACATACCAAACTAAAACAGCCAACACACCTTCCTGTTTCATTCCTAGAGATGTTTTATTTAGATAGATAGATAGATAGATAGATAGATAATAGATAGATAGATAGATAATAGATAGATAGATAGATAGATGCAGTGGTGTGGTCCAGTAAACCCACCTCTACCTCACATGACGCTGCTTTTACAGTTCCAAACATCTCTACACATGTAGCTACATCATCCAGCAGCTAGGCTAAGGTTAGCTATGCTACACTGGTGCAGTTAGCCATCAGCTGCGTTAACTTTAGCCTGAACATAGACATAATAAAGCTATTTATGTATATGTCTATGAGCCTGTCTCTCCTCTGTGTGCCAGTACTGGTTCAGTCCTATCAGAACTCTTCCTCCCTGAAACCGGAGAGCAGAAATTATGTGACGATGAGCAGAAACGCTGATGGATATTTTAAGTAGACTAAATTGAGTCTTACATGTCACTCTTTCTGAAACTGCTACTTTGTATCTCATTTTAAAACAAAGACAAATAATTGAGAGAATACCCACTTCTTGATGGACAACTACACCACTGGACAGACGGACGGACAGATAGGTTAAAATCACAATAAAAACACCATAAAGATGCTGACAGATGACAAATGTACTTGTGGGAGTGAGATTCAGGAGGTGTTCTGAAATGGTCTGATGGGGATGAAAGATGTCCTGAAACGCTTGGTTCTGCTGCGCGAGGTGCCTGCTGCTTCATCTGTGGAGGGGGGGGTCTGCTGTCGTCCATCATAGCTGTTCCCATTGTCCAGTCTCCTGCCGTGCACCGAGCCCCTCTGTTAGACCAGTCTGTCCAGCCTCTTGCAGTTCCTGTCTGTAAGGTTGCTCCCCCTTCACCATATGTATAAACTGAACATAAAAACCTTCACATGCCTGAACATAAAAACATAGGACTAATGGAGACATACTCTATTCTTCTTAGGGGATAAAAAAAAAGTGGCTTTAAAGTGTAAAAAGGTGGAGAAAAGGAAAGGGGAAATGTAACAGGATGGAGAAGACGTTGGAGGACATGAAGTCGTGCATCTTGTGGCCAGCAGTGATGGTAAATCTGAAGGATTTTAATGCTCAGCAGTGTTTTGTCCCTCTGTGGTTTCATCACAGCCTGGAACAACATATTGATAGTTTCCACCTCAAAGTGTTTATTGACCTGCAGCCAACTTGGATGAGAATAATCTGAGGAGGCATCAGATAGATCATATAAATGAAACTGTCTGAAACAATTCATGCCGATATTTCCTACTAGTCTATGTTACAGTACAAGCCGATGAAGCTCAACAAACAGCTAATGGCAGCTTGTTTATTGAGTGTAATGCATATTATTGGTCTAAATACCAGCTCAGACTCTCCTGGCTTCACACCACAAACCCAAAACAAGCAGTAATGGCAGCCTGACACAAGCTTTCGCTTTAAAACATCCAGACTGAAGCCACGTACGCATCTACCCCAACGGTACGACAGCAGAAGGATGTTGTGTTTGTGCTGCAGAAGCTACCGGGCATATGAGGACTCACAGAAACAACCCTTCCCTTCAGCTCCATCCTCACATCACGTGGTTATAAATGAGAAAATCATGTGCAAACGAAGCTTGTCTGCTGCTTGATGAACAGAGGGTCAAAGGGATGTTTCACAGGGGATCCGGTACGTCCTCCTGAGTTCGACAGTCTACTGTCTCAGTGCGCGACATGCGAGCTCAGTCAGGATGTGTTCCTGTGAAACGGCTGCCAGTTTAAAGGGAGATGCCCTACAGCATTCCCAGCTGCTCCAATCAGGTGTGTATGAAGCTCTAGATAGATGGACTCGGTTGTAGTTAAAAAAAAACAAACAAACATGTTTTTGCAAAGTCTATGCAGGAAATGAGGGTACTGGTAGATTCTGGTGCAGGTAGGCCTGGTGCTGGTAGATTCTGGTGCTAGTAGGCCTGGTGCTGGTAGATTCTGGTGCTGGTAGGCCTGGTGCTGGTAGATTCTGGTGCTGGTAGGCCTGGTGCTGGTAGATTCTGGTGCTGGTAGGCCTGGTGCTGGTAGATTCTGGTGCAGGTAGGCCTGGTGCTGGTAGATTCTGGTGCTGGTAGGCTTGGTGCTGGTAGATTCTGGTGCTGGTAGGCTTGGTGCTGGTAGATTCTGGTGCTGGTACCTGGTGCTGGTAGATTCTGGTGCTGGTAGGCCTGGTGCTGGTAGATTCTGGTGCAGGTAGGCCTGGTGCTGGTAGATTCTGGTGCTGGTACCTGGTGCTGGTAGATTCTGGTGCTGGTAGGCCTGGTGCTGGTAGATTCTGGTGCTGGTACCTGGTGCTGGTAGATTCTGGTGCTGGTAGGCCTGGTGCTGGTAGATTCTGGTGCTGGTAGGCTTGGTGCTGGTAGATTCTGGTGCTGGTACCTGGTGCTGGTAGGCCTGGTGCTGGTAGATTCTGGTGCTGGTAGGCTTGGTGCTGGTAGATGCTGATGCTGGTAGACTTGGTGCTGGTAGATGCTGATGCTGGTAGATGCTGGTGCTGGTAGGCCTGGTGCTGGTAGGCCTGGTGCTGGTAGATGTTGGTGCTGGTAGGCCTGGTGCTGGTAGATATTGGTGCTGGTAGATATTGGTGCTGGTAGATGCTGGTGCTGGTAGGCCTGGTGCTGGTAGATGCTGGTGCTGGTAGGCCTGGTGCTGGTAGATTCTGGTGCTGGTACCTGGTGCTGGTAGATTCTGGTGCTGGTAGGCTTGGTGCTGGTAGATGCTGGTGCTGGTAGGCCTGGTGCTGGTAGATTCTGGTGCTGGTACCTGGTGCTGGTAGATTCTGGTGCTGGTAGGCCTGGTGCTGGTAGATTCTGGTGCTGGTAGGCCTGGTGCTGGAAGGCCTGGTGCTGGTAGATGCTGGTGCTGGTAGGCCTGGTGCTGGTAGATGTTGGTGCTGGTAGGCCTGGTGCTGGTAGATGCTGGTGCTGGTAGGCCTGGTGCTGGTAGATTCTGGTGCTGGTAGGCCTGGTGCTGGTAGATTCTGGTGCTGGTAGGCTTGGTGCTGGTAGATTCTGGTGCTGGTACCTGGTGCTGGTAGATTCTGGTGCTGGTAGGCCTGGTGCTGGTAGATTCTGGTGCTGGTAGGCTTGGTGCTGGTAGATTCTGGTGCTGGTAGGCTTGGTGCTGGTACCTGGTGCTGGTAGATTCTGGTGCTGGTAGGCTTGGTGCTGGTACCTGGTGCTAGTAGATTCTGGTGCTGGTAGGCTTGGTGCTGGTAGATGCTGGTGCTGGTAGACTTGGTGCTGGTAGATGCTGGTGCTAGTAGGCCTGGTGCTGGTAGATGCTGGTGCTGGTACCTGGTGCTGGTAGATTCTGGTGCTGGTAGGCTTGGTGCTGGTAGATGCTGGTGCTGGTAGATGCTGCTGCTGGTAGGCCTGGTGCTGGTAGATGCTGGTGCTGGTAGGCCTGGTGCTGGAAGCCCTGGTGCTGGTAGATGTTGGTGCTGGTAGGCCTGGTGCTGGTAGATGCTGGTGCTGGTAGGCCTGGTGCTGGTAGATTCTGGTGCTGGTACCTGGTGCTGGTAGATTCTGGTGCTGGTAGGCTTGGTGCTGGTAGATTCTGGTGCTGGTACCTGGTGCTGGTAGGCCTGGTGCTGGTACATTCTGGTGCTGGTAGGCCTGGTGCTGGTAGATTCTGGTGCTGGTACCTGGTGCTGGTAGATTCTGGTGCTGGTAGATTCTGGTGCTGGTAGGCTTGGTGCTGGTAGATGCTGGTGCTGGTAGACTTGGTGCTGGTAGATGCTGGTGCTGGTAGGCCTGGTGCTGGTAGATGCTGGTGCTGGTAGGCCTGGTGCTGGAAGGCCTGGTGCTGGTAGATGCTGGTGCTGGTAGGCCTGGTGCTGGTAGATGTTGGTGCTGGTAGGCCTGGTGCTGGTAGATGCTGGTGCTGGTAGGCCTGGTGCTGGTAGATATTGGTGCTGGTAGATATTGGTGCTGGTAGGCCTGGTGCTGGAAGGCCTGGTGCTGGTAGATGCTGGTGCTGGTAGGCCAGGTGCTGGTAGCCTGGTGCTGGTAGATGCTGGTGCTGGTAGGCCAGGTGCTGGTAGCCTGGTGCTGGTAGATTCTGGTGCTGGTACGCCTGGTGTTGGTAGGCCTGGTGCTGGTACGTCTGGTGCTGGTAGATATTGATGCTGGTAGATTCTGGTGCTGGTAAGCCTGGTGCTGGTAGATGCTGGTGCTGGTAGGCCTGGTGCTGGTAGACCTGGTGCTGGAAGGCCTGGTGCTGGTAGATGTTGGTGCTGGTAGGCCTGGTGCTGGTAGATTCTGGAGCTGGTAGGCCTGGTGCTGGTAGATTCTGGTGCTGGTAGATTCTAGTGCTGGTAGGCCTGGTGCTGGAAGGCCTGGTGCTGGTAAATGCTGGTGCTGGTAGGCCTGGTGCTGGAAGGCCTGGTGCTGGTAGGCCTGGTGCTGGTAGATTCTGGAGCTGGTAGGCCTGGTGCTGGTAGATTCTGGTGCTGGTAGATTCTAGTGCTGGTAGGCTTGGTGCTGGTAGATTCTGGTGCTGGTAGACTTGGTGCTGGTAGATGCTGGTGCTTTTGGGCTTGGTGTTGGTAGATGCTGGTGCTGGTAGGCCTGGTGCTGGTAGGCCTGGTGCTGGTAGATATTGGTGCTGGTAGATTCTGGTGCTGGTAAGCCTGGTGCTGGTAGGCCTGGTGCTGGTAGGCCTGGTGCTGGTAGACCTGGTGCTGGTAGGCCTGGTACTGGTAGATATTGCTGCTGGTAGATTCTGGTGCTGGTAAGCCTGGTGCTGGTAGGCCTGGTGCTGGTAGGCCTGGTACTGGTAGATATTGCTGCTGGTAGATTCTGGTGCTGGTAAGCCTGGTGCTGGTAGGCCTGGTGCTGGTAGGCCTGGTACTGGTAGATATTGCTGCTGGTAGATTCTGGTGCTGGTAAGCCTGGTGCTGGTAAGCCTGGTGCTGGTAGGCCTGGTGCTGGTAGATATTGGTGCTGGTAGGCCTGGTGCTGGTAGATGCTGGTGCTGGTAGATGTTGGTGCTGGTAGATATTGGTGCTGGTAGGCCTGGTGCTGGTTGGCCTGGTGCTGGTAGATATTGGTGCTGGTAGGCCTGGTGATGGTAGATTCTGGTGCTGGTAGGCCTGGTGCTGGTAGATGCTGGTGCTGGTACGTCTGGTGCTGGTAGATATTGGTGCTGGTAGATTCTGGTGCTGGTGGGCCTGGTGCTGGTAGGCCTGGTGCTGGAAGGCCTGGTGCTGGTAGATGTTGGTGCTGGTAGGCCTGGTGCTGGTAGATGCTGGTGCTGGTAGGCCTGGTGCTGGTAGGCCTGGTGCTGGAAGGCCTGGTGCTGGTAGATGTTGGTGCTGGTAGGCCTGGTGCTGGTAGATGCTGGTGCTGGTAGGCCTGGTGCTGGTAGATTCTGGTGCTGGTAGATTCTAGTGCTGGTAGGCCTGGTGCTGGAAGGCCTGGTGCTGGTAGATGCTGGTGCTGGTAGGCCTGGTGCTGGTAGATGCTGGAGCTGGTAGGCCTGGTGCTGGTAGATTCTGGTGCTGGTAGGCCTGGTGCTGATAGATTCTGGAGCTGGTAGGCCTGGTGCTGGTAGATTCTGGTGCTGGTAGGCTTGGTGCTGGTAGATGCTGGTGCTGGTAGACTTGGTGCTGGTAGATGTTGGTGCTTTTGGGCTTGGTGCTGGTAGATGCTGGTGCTGGTAGGCCTAGTGCTGGTAGGCCTGGTGCTGGTAGATGCTGGTGCTGGTGGGCTTGGTGCTGGTAGATGCTGGTGCTGGTAGGCCTGGTGCTGGAAGGCCTGGTGCTGGTAGATGTTGGTGCTGGTGGGTCTGGTGCTGGTAGATGCTGGTGCTGGTAGGCTTGGTGCTGGTAGATGCTGGTGCTGGTGGGCTTGGTGCTGGTAGATGCTGGTGCTGGTAGGCCTGGTGCTGGAAGGCCTGGTGCTGGTAGATGTTGGTGCTGGTAGGCCTGGTGCTGGTACGTCTGGTGCTGGTAGATATTGGTGCTGGTAGATATTGGTGCTGGTAGATTCTAGTGCTGGAAGGCCTGGTGCTGGTAGATGTTGGTGCTGGTAGGCCTGGTGCTGGAAGGCCTGGTGCTGCTAGATTCTGGTGCTGGTAGGCCTGGTGCTGGTAGATTCTGGTGCTGGTAGTCCTGGTGCTGGAAGGCCTGGTGCTGGTAGATGTTGGTGCTGGTAGGTCTGGTGCTGGTAGATGCTGGTGCTGGTTGGCTTGGCGCTGGTAGATGCTGGTGCTGGTGGGCTCTGGTGCTGGTAGATGCTGGTGCTGGTAGGCCTGGTGCTGGAAGGCCTGGTGCTGGTAGATGCTGGTGCTGGTAGGCCTGGTGCTGGTAGATGTTGGTGCT
The DNA here is from genome assembly GCF_933228915.1 of Telmatherina bonti. Classification (NCBI taxonomy): domain Eukaryota; kingdom Metazoa; phylum Chordata; class Actinopteri; order Atheriniformes; family Telmatherinidae; genus Telmatherina; species Telmatherina bonti. The sequence goes on from NC_136618.1 coordinate 34,900,432, forward strand.
GGTAGGCCTGGTGCTGGTAGATGCTGGTAGGCCTGGTGCTGGTAAGCCTGGTGCTGGTAGGCCTGGTGCTGGTAGATATTGGTGCTGGTAGATTCTGGTGCTGGTAAGCCTGGTGCTGGTAGGCCTGGTGCTGGTAGATTCTGGTGCTGGTGCTGGACCGGGTCAGCGTGAACGCCAACGTATAACGTGTAAATGACCAGCTGAGCTGTGCTCCAACAGAAGTTGTGCCGTTCCGCTGGTGTTCATGTGTGTTTTATGGCTGTCACACCAGTCCACAGACCTTTTTACAGCAGCAGGACGGATTTATTCCAGTACCTGGTAAAGAAACTTCATGCTGATTATGCTCAAGGCTAACATTCATTTGCATTCAGGAGAAACAAGAATTGTGGATTGATGCCCTGCTGGGGGGGCAGTGCTGTTTCCCACCGTGCCTGAAAGAATACGACTGCCTTTAGTTTTCTGTTAGAAGATGTGGATGAAGCCTCGGTCTGCCGACGGTCTCATCTGCTCTCTCACAACACTTTGTTTTAATGTCTACAACGGCCATCATGCACCACCGAGACACAAACCTAGACCGAAGGGTCTACGATCATCACGGTGACCCAGCTCACATTTCAGCAGAATCCAACTGGATATTTATCAGCATACTGGGAATCGTGACTGTGTTCCCTGTCTGAGTCATGGAAATACAAGACGGCATCGTAGGAAGGAGGGAAGGAAAGATGAGAAAATACCCTGAAGATCATCATCACACCGACTTTTACCAACCAGATGGAGCCCCGAGAAAAGACTGGAGAAAGACCAGAGTCCAGACCAGAGACCAGAGACCAGACACGACACCAGAGTCCAGACCAGAGACCAGACCGGACACCAGACTCCAGACCAGAAACCAGAGATCAGACCGGACACCAGAGTCCAGACCAGAGACCAGACCGGACACCAGAGTCCAGACCGGAGACCAGAGACCAGACCAGAGACCAGAGTCCAGACCAGAGACCAGAGATCAGACCGGACACCAGAGTCCAGACCGGACACCAGAGTCCAGACCAGAGACCAGACCGGAGACCAGAGACCAGACCAGAGACCAGAGTCCAGACCAGAGACCAGACCGGACACCAGAGTCCAGACCAGAGACCAGAGACCAGACCGGACACCAGAGTCCAGACCAGAGACCAGACCGGAGACCAGACCGGACACCAGAGTCCAGACCAGAGACCAGACCGGACACCAGAGTCCAGACCAGAGACCAGACCGGACACTAGAGTCCAGACCAGAGACCAGACCGGACACCAGACTCCAGACCAGAGACCAGACCGGACACCAGACTCCAGACCAGAGACCAGAGATCAGACCGGACACCAGAGTCCAGACCGGACACCAGAGTCCAGACCAGAGACCAGACCGGAGACCAGAGACCAGACCAGAGACCAGAGTCCAGACCAGAGACCAGACCGGACACCAGAGTCCAGACCAGAGACCAGACCGGACACCAGAGTCCAGACCAGAGACCAGACCGGAGACCAAACCGGACACCAGAGTCCAGACCAGAGACCAGACCGGACACCAGAGTCCAGACCAGAGACCAGACCGGACACTAGAGTCCAGACCAGAGACCAGACCGGACACCAGAGTCCAGACCAGAGACCAGACCGGACACCAGAGTCCAGACCGGAGACCAGACCGGACACTAGAGTCCAGACCGGAGACCAGACCGGACACTAGAGTCCAGACCGGAGACCAGACCGGACACCAGAGTCCAGACCAGAGACCAGACCGGACACCAGAGTCCAGACCAGAGACCAGAGTCCAGACTGGACACCAGAGTCCAGACCAGAGACCAGAGTCCAGACCGGAGACCAGAGACCAGACCAGAGACCAGAGACCAGAGTCCAGACCGGAGACCAGAGACCAGACCAGAGACCAGAGACCAGAGTCCAGACCGGAGACCAGAGACCAGACCAGAGTCCAGACCAGACCGGACACCAGATTCCAGACAAGAGACCAGAGTCCAGACCAGAGTCCAGACCAGACACCAGAGTCCAGACTGGAGACCAGACCAAAGACCAGATACCAGACCGAAGACCAGAGTCCAGACCAGAGACCAGAGTCCAGACCAGACTGCTTTATTTAAAGCACTTTGAAGTGTTTTGAACATGAAATGTGAACATGAACATCGGTAAATTGTTTTTTATCATCGTTTATTGGTCATTGGGTCCAGTTTGGTTCATTTAGTCTGCTTTTGTCCTGTAGCGTCTTCTCCTACGTTGTCCTTTCCTAGAACACATCACCAGCTCCAGCATGAAATGTGATGCTGTCTTGGCTGCTGGAGGTAATTTGCAGAGTAACGTTGCAGTGCAGTGAGGATGATGATCTGCTGAGGCTTCAGCTTTTACTTGTTCTCATGAAATGAACACAGACTAGAACTTTCTAACATTTACGTCACATACAAGTGAAAACATCGTCCAGAATATAATTTGCACTTTCACACGTCATGCTGACGTTACACTGGAACTTTTAATGCATAAAAGGAAAGAGTTCTGCAGGAGTTAATACAGAGCAGAAGAAAGCCGCTGTTCCTTTCTAATCACTGCTGGTTAAAATGACAATGTGAGACAGAGCTTCTCCTTTTCACACAAACACACTGCTGGATAGAAGAAAGCCAAGACAGTGTCTGAATCAAAGATTGATTTTGACAACGGTTAGAAAAAAACAGGAAATCCTGCATATAATAAATAAGATGGCGGCCTAAAACAATTTTCCCTTCAGAGTGCAGCGTTTTTATCACCACATTTCCTTTGTCATTCATCTGCTCCACAAGCTATTTCAGGATTAAAATTGATACTATTAGAGATCAAATCCACATTACTCATCCTTCTACTTATAATGTTGAGCCTGTTGTGGTCTCCGAAGCATCCTTAGAACCAGGATCTGACTTGTGTCTAAATAGTTTCTGTCCTGTCCAACCCTCTGAATTAACTAAAATAATAGCTTCATCTAAACCATCCACCTGTATCTTAGACCCTCTCCCAACGAGCCTCTTTAAGGACATTCTGCCTTTAATTAATACATCACTACTAAATCTTATCAATATGTCTTTAGTGACAGGATATGTACCACAATCTTTTAAAACTGCTGTAATCAAGCCTTTACTTAAAAAGCAATCTCTGGATCCAGAGGTGATAGCAAATTATAGACCTATATCTAACCTCCCGTTTATGTCCAAAATTCTGGAGAAAATAGTTTCAGCTCAGCTACATGCCCACCTGAGCAGAAATAATTTATGCAAGGAGTTTCAGTCAGGATTTAGAGCTCATCATAGCACTGAGACAGCATTGGTGAAAGTTACTAATGACCTTCTTATGGCCTCAGACAAAGGACTTGTGTCCGTACTTATCTTGCTTGATCTTAGTGCTGCATTTGATACAGTCGATCATAACATTCTGTTACAGAGACTAGAACAGGTGATTGGAATTACAGGTACAGCGTTAAGCTGGTTTAAATCATATTTATCTGATAGACTTCAGTTTGTTCATGTAAATGACAAGTCCTCCTCACAAACTACAGTAAGTCATGGAGTTCCTCAAGGTTCTGTACTTGGACCAATACTCCATCCATCCATCCATCTTCTGCCGCTTATCCGGGGTCGGGTCGCGGGGGCAGCAGCCTAAGCAGGGAAGCCCAGACTTCCCTCTCCCCAGCCACATTTGCCAACTCTGCGGGGGGGATCACGAGGCGTTCCCAGGCCAGCCGAGAGATGTAATCCCTCCAGCGTGTCCTGGGTCTTCCCCGGGGTCTCCTCCCAGAGGGACGTGCCTGGAACACCTCACCAGGGAGGCGTCCAGGAGGCATCCTGACCAGATGCCCGAGCCACCTCAATTGGTTCCTCTCGATGCGAAGGAGCAGTGGCTCTACTCTGAGCCCCTCCCAGATGACCGAGCTCCTCACCCTATCTCTAAGGGAGAGCCTGGCCACCCTGCGGAGGAAACTCATTTCAGCCGCCTGTATACGAGATCTCGTTCTTTCGGTCACGACCCACAGCTCATGACCATAGGTGAGGGTAGGAACGTAGATCGACTGGTAAATCGAGAGCTTCACCTTCTGGCTCAGCTCCTTCTTCACCACGACAGACCGGCGCAGAGTCCGCATTACTGCAGACGCCGCACCGATCCGTCTGTCGATCTCGCGCTCCATCCTTCCCTCACTCGTGAACAAGACCCCGAGATATTTACCCCCGACCTGGAGAGGGCAATCCACCCTATTCCGACTGAGGACCACGGTCTCAGATTTTGAGGTGCTGATTCTCATCCCAGCCGCTTCACACTCGGCCGCGAATCGCTCAAGCGAGAGCTGGAGATCACGACCAGATGAAGCCAACAGGACCACGTCATCCGCAAAAAGCAGGGACCCAATCCTGAGGCCACCAAGTCGGATCCCCTCAACACCTCGGCTGCACCTAGAAATTCTGTCCATATAAGTTATGAACAGAATCGGGGATAAAGGGCAGCCTTGGCGGAGTCCAACCCTCACCGGAAACGGATCCGACTTACTACCGGCAATGCGGACCAAGCTCTGACACCTGTCGTACAGGGACCGGACAGCTCGTACAAGGGGGTCCGGTACCCCATACTCCCAGAGTACCCCCCACAGGAGCCCCCGGGGGACACGGTCGAATGCCTTCTCCAGGTCCACAAAGCACATGTAGACTGGTTGGGCAAACTCCCATGCCCCCCCCCAGGACCCCAGAGAGGGTATAGAGCTGGTCCACTGTTCCGTGACCAGGACGAAAACCACATTGCTCCTCCTCAATCCGGGATTCGACTATCCGGCGGACCCTCCTCTGCAGGACCCCTGAATAGACCTTACCAGGGAGGCTGAGGAGTGTGATTCCCCTGTAATTGGAACACACCCTCCGGTCCCCCTTCTTAAAAAGGGGGACCACCACCCCAGTCTGCCAATCCAGCGGTACTGCCCCCGATGTCCATGCGATGCTGCAGAGGTGTGTCAGCCAGGACAGCCCCACAGCCTCCAGAGCCTTAAGGAACTCCGGGCGGATCTCATCCACCCCCGGGGCGTTGCCGCCAAGGAGCATTTTGACCACCTCAGCGACTTCAGCCCCAGAGATAGGAGAGTCCACCCCTGAGTCCACCAGCTCTGCTCCCTCATGGGAAGACGTGTTGGTAGGATTGAGGAGGTCTTCGAAGTATTCCCTCCACCGACCCACAACGTCCCGAGTTGAGGTCAGCAGCTCCCCACCTCCACTGTACACAGTATTGATGGAGCACTGCTTCCCCCTCCTGAGCCGCCGGATGGTGGACCAGAATCTCCTCGAAGCCGTCCGGAAGTCTTTCTCCATGGCCTCGCCGAACTCCTCCCATGCCCGAATTTTTGCCTCGGCAACAGCCGAAGCCGCATGCCGCTTAGCCCGCCGGTACCCATCAGCTGCCTCCAGAGTCCCACAGGCCAAGAAGGCCCGATAGGACTCCTTCTTCAGCTTGACGGCATCCCTCACTGCTGGTGTCCACCAACGAGTCCTGGGATTACCGCCACGACAGGCACCAACTACCTTACAGCCACAGCTCCGGCCGGCCGCCTCAGCAATAGAGGCATGGATCACAGCCCATTCGGACTCAATGTCCCCCGCCTCACTCGGGACATGTTCGAAGCTCTGCTGAAGGTGGGAGTTGAAGCTCGCTCTAACAGGGGACTCAGCCAGACGTTCCCAGCAGACCCTCACAACACGTTTGGGCCTGCCAGATCTGACCGGCTTCCTCCCCCACCATCTGAGCCGACTCACCACCAGGTGGTGATCAGTTGACAGCTCCGCCCCCCTCTTCACCCGAGTGTCCAAGGCATGTGGCCGCAGGTCCGACGATACGACTACAAAGTCGATCATTGAACTGCGGCCCAGGGAATCCTGATGCCAGGTGTACATATGGACACTCTTATGCTGGAACATGGTGTTCGTTATAGACAATCCATGACGAGCACAGAAGTCCAATAACAAAACACCATTTGGGTTCAGAGGGGGGGGACCATGCCTCCCAATCACTCCCCTCCAGGTCTCACTGTCATTGCCCACATGAGCATTGAAGTCCCCCAGCAGAACAATGGAGTCCCCAGAAGGAGCACCCTCCAGCACTCCCTCCAAGGACTCCAGAAAGGGTGGGTACTCTGAACTGCTGTTCGGTGCATAAGCACAGACAACAGTCAGGACCCGTCCCCCCACCCGGAGGCGGAGGGAAACTACCCTTTCATCCACCGGGGTAAACCCCAACGTGCAGGCACCAAGCTGGGGGCTGATGAGAATGCCCACACCTGCTCGGCGCCTCTCACCATGAGCAACTCCAGAGTGGAAGAAGGTCCAGCCCCTCTCGAGGGTACTGGTTCCAGAGCCCAAGCCATGCGTCGAGGTGAGTCCAACTATATCTAGTCGGAACCGCTCAACCTCGCGCACAAGCTCAGGCTCCTTCCCCACCAGAGAGGTGACGTTCCACGTCCCTAGAGCCAGCTTCTGCAGCCGGGTATCGGACCGCCAGGGTCCCCGCCTCTTGCTGCCGCCCAGCTCACATTGCACCCGACCCCTACGGCTCCTCCCGCAGATGGTGAGCCCACGGGAGGTGGGGCCCATGTAACCCTTTCGGGCTGAGCCCAACCGGGCCCCATGGGTGAAGGCCCGGCCACCAGACGCTCGCTCTCGTACCCCGCCTCCAGGCCTGGCTCCAGAGGGGGGTCCCGGTAACCCGCGTCCGGGCAAGGGAACATTCATGCCCAGGTTAGTCGTCATCATAGGGGTCTATGATCATAACATTCTGTTACAGAGACTAGAACAGGTGATTGGAATTACAGGTACAGCGTTAAGCTGGTTTAAATCATATTTATCTGATAGACTTCAGTTTGTTCATGTAAATGACAAGTCCTCCTCACAAACTACAGTAAGTCATGGAGTTCCTCAAGGTTCTGTACTTGGACCAATACTCTTCACGCTATATATGCTCCTTTTTGGCAAAATTATTAGACAGCATGGAATAAACTTTCATTGTTATGCAGATGATACTCAACTATACTTATCCTTTAAACCAGATGAAACAAATCAGCCCGATAGGCTACAAAATTGTCTCATAGACATAAAGACTTGGATGTCTAGAAATTTTCTCCTCTTAAACTCAGATAAGACTGAAGTAATTCTCTTTGGATCTGAAAAACTCAGAGCTAAATTTTCCAGTTTTGTAATGAATCTGGATGGCATTACTTTAGCTTCCAGTGCTACAGTGAGAAACCTTGGAGTAATATTTGACCCTGACCTGTCCTTTGGTCCACATATTAAGCAGGTTACTAAAACAGCCTTCTTTCATTTACGTAATATAGCCAAAATTAGGGACATTCTGTCTTAGAGTGATGCAGAAAAACTGGTTCACGCTTTTGTTACTTCGAGACTAGATTACTGTAACACTCTATTACTGGGCTGTCCTAAATATGCCCTGAAAACCCTTCAGCTGATCCAGAATTCTGCAGCCAGAGTCCTGACCAGAACCAGCAGGAGAGATCATATTTCTCCAGTTTTAGCCTCTCTTCATTGGCTGCCTGTTAAATCTAGAATAGAATTTAAAATCCTTCTCCTTACATATAAAGCCCTCCACAACCAGGCACCACTATATATCAAAGACCTCATTGTTCCTTATATACCAAGCAGAGTACTTCGTTCGCAGACTGCAGGCTTACTTGTGGTTCCTAGAGTCTCAAAGAGCTGAGCAGGAGGCAGAGCCTTTGGTTATCAGGCCCCTCTCTTATGGAATAAGCTCCCAGTTAGTGTTAGGGAAGCAGACACCCTCCCTTTTCTCTTTACCCCCCCCCCATAACAGTGTTGCATCATTAACATGTATGTCTCCTGTCTCAGCAGGTCTCCCTGGCCGGGAGTAGCAGTTCCTGTTGTCTGTTGTCTTTCTGTCCTCTTCCCCCCACACAGCAGAGGCAGATGGCTGCCTGTCCTTCAGCCGGGTTCTGCCGGAGGTTTCCTTCCTGTTAAAAGGGAGTTTTTTCCTTCCCACTCTCGCCAGTGTGCTTGCTCAGGATGGGAGATGGAGTTGGACTCAACTCAATCTGTTGGTTTCCTTATATAGGCTGTTATGAATTGGCTTTCATTATGTTTCCTTCTCTGTCTGTAAAGCGTCTTGAGATGGCATTGCCGTGATTTGACGCTATATAAATAAAGTTGAATTGAAGACAGAAAATCTGCGCTTAGAGGAGCCGGCTGTGAAGTTGGAGAACTAGTTTAAAAGTTGTAGCAGACGTATTTTCATCACTTATCTCACTTTCTCTGTAATTAGCACATTTTCCCAACATGTAACATAACTGTGAAAACCTGTAATGGCTGACTGTGAGGACCCAGAAATTCAACCACACAGGAATGTTAGTAGAAAAGAAAACAGAAAAAAGCCAGAGGACGGGTCTGATAAGACTGGTCTGGTCCTGTGGATCAGATGGAAGCTGAAAAATCCACAAGGTCAGGGATCAGGCAATGGTCAGTATCCGGAAGCAAACGCTACTTATCAAGACAACAGGCGTGGTTTGAGGTCCAGAGGTAAGACGTGGGTCCACATTCAGAAGTCCAGAACAGGCAGGAAGAATCCGATAAGGCAAGGCAAGAGGTCAAAGCCGAGCATCAAAACTGGTCGGCAATCTAGAAGGCAGTCAGGGTTTCAACAGGGCAGGAAGCTGTGCTGATGACCTGGCGGATCAGCAGGGAATGAGGTGGGGTTATATAGGTGGAGACCAGGTGGCATTGGTGAAAACCAGGTGGAATGGGTTGTCCTGACTGAGTGGAAACTATGGCAGCGTGGCATCAGATGATCCCAGGCAAACTGATTACCCAGGCAGAGAACATGACAAAACCTGAATATTAAACCTGAATCTGTATGGCAGAGATCACATTTCTGTCTGAATATGACATAAACCTTTTCTGATCAATGACCTTCAAACCCTGGTAGAGGGACATGCTCTGTACTGGGATAGACTGGATGATATGGGCTGCAGCTAAACGTGGCAGCCGCAGTCCGTCCGTCCGTGTTACCAGTCAAGTTTAAAGCAGGGAAATGTGCTAAAATGAGGAAATTTAAATGAATAATGAAAACTTCTTCATATAATCTTAGTGGAGTTTTATTAAGATTCACTTGGAGGCAGTTTGTATTTCTTTGTTAGATCTTCGGGAAGTGTGGCGTTTATTTGGTTTTAACTTGTTTTTGGTCTCTGCGTGCTCCGGAGGGAAATATCGGCTCTTTAGCTGATAAACTCGATGGAGATTCTATCACACTGTGCGGCTGCTTGCTGCCTCATGAGGTTATTACATTTATGAAAAGCACTGATGAAACCAGAAGATTACCAAGTCATTTTAGAGCAAACTGTGATACACAGCAAATTAGGTTTAAGGTGGCGGCTTGACTTCTTTCTGCGAAACAACAAGCTAAACACACACACACACACACACACACACACACACACACACACACACACACACACACCCAGCAGCACCAGGGACTGATTGACAGTCTGCAGCCGGCAGCAGGTTCTGATGGAAATCAGGTTAAAACCCTTCGCAGAAAGATTAAACAGAATCATACATTCCTTGGAACTTGAAATATGTTTGGATAGGTCAAACATTTGTATTGCTCTGTTAACACCCAACGTCCTACGAGAACAGATGGCGCCCAGTGGCGCCAAAGTGGCCATTTTGGAGAGCTGTCTGGAATAAAATGTCTCATTTTGTTCTGTTTCACTGCAAGGCAGAGTAGGAGACGTTTTCAGCAGCATTTTTTACTATATTGCTTAAAATCCTCTTCACATGCCGACAGCAGTCAGCTAATTAAACACACACACACACACACACACACACACACACACACACACACACACACACACACACACACACACACACACACACACACACACACACAGAATGTCTTGTCACCGGAGGAACAGACGTACCTAAAAACACCTTCCGGTTGTTCTACCTGGCGCGTTCTAAACGACTGGATGGTCTTACGTCTACCAAATGTAACTATCCCTGTCCCTCCCCCTCACCCCCCCTCACCCTCTCGCTGCACCCATCGTGCTCTCAGAGGCTTGGAGATCTTGTAAAGGCAGTGGAGCCAGAGCTCAGCTTTATACCTCTACGGCTGGAAGTCTGCCAGTGTTTTCATAAATAAGGAGGATAAAGTTCTTTCTGGTGGATTATCTTCTCAGTTGTGACAGAATATCAGCTTCTCCTGCTGAGACAAGGCCACATTCAGATTTAACCAAAAAACTTTGCACTTTATGCATTAAGAAACATCGCAATAAGTCCACAGATTAACTTTATTTTGATTAAAGATCCCACGTTTCCTATTAATGTAGAATTTTTACAGTGATGTAAGATCCCCTGACATCATCTGGGGTCATGACCCTCCAGGTTGGGAAAAGCTGGTTTAACCCCTCTTGCCTCCAGCCAGTAGCAGCTCTGGTTATAAACCACTGAGAGAGACTGGTTGATGAGCAGATGGGGGAAGATGGCAGCAGGTAACTATGAACTATAAACAGGAGCAGGTTACAGTTACCAGACTCCCATGAGTGTGGTGGGAAATGAACCATCTTCCTGGTGCGAATGATAGATTCCCTAAAGATTCAGATCCTGATGAGGACAGCGCAGCAAAGGGAAAATACTCCCAGTACTACCCATACTGGCATCATCATCATCACCACCCATACTGGCATCATTATCATCACTACCCATACTGGCATCATCATCATCATCGTCCCATACTGGCATCATCATCATCACCACCCATACTGGCATCATCATCATCATCACCACCCATACTGGAAGCATCATCATCACCCATATTGGCATCATCATCATCATCATCACCCACACTGGCATCATCATCATCACCACCCATACTGGCAGCATCATCATCATCACCCATACTGGCAGCATCATCATCACCCACACTGGCAGCATCATCATCATCACCCATACTGGCAGCATCATCATCACCACATACTGGCATCATCATCATCACCACCCATACTGGCAGCATCATCATCACCCATACTGGCAGCATCATCATCACCACCCATACTGGCATCATCATCATCACCACCCATACTGGCAGCATCATCATTACCCATACTGGCATCATCATCATCACCACCCATACTGGCAGCATCATCATCACCACCCATACTGGCAGCATCATCATCACCACCCATACTGGCAGCATCATCATCACCCATACTGGCAGCATCATCATCACCACCCATACTGGCATCATCATCATCACCACCCATACTGGCTGCATCATCATCACCCATACTGGCAGCATCATCATCACCCATACTGGCATCATCATCATCATCACCCATACTGGCATCATCATCATCACCACCCATACTGGCATCATCATCATCACCCATACTGGCAGCATCATCATCACCCATACTGGCATCATCATCATCACCAACCATATTGGCAGCATCATCACCACCACCCATACTGGCAGCATCATCACCACCCATACTGGCAGCATCATCACCACCAATACTGGCATCATCATCATCATCACCACCCATACTGGCAGCATCATCACCTCCACCCATACTGGCAGCATCATCATCACCCATACTGGCAGCATCATCATCACCCATATTGGCAGCATCATCATCATCACCCATACTGGCAGCATCATCATCACCACCCATACTGGCATCATCATCATCACCACCCATACTGGCAGCATCATCATCACCCATACTGGCATCATCATCATCACCACCCATACTGGCAGCATCATCATCACCCATACTGGCAGCATCATCATCACCCATACTGGCAGCATCATCATCACCCATATTGGCAGCATCATCATCATCACCCATACTGGCAGCATCATCATCACCCACACTGGCATCATCATCATCACCACCCATACTGGCAGCATCATTATCATCACCCATACTGGCAGCATCATCATCACCCAAACTGGCAGCATCATCATCACCACCCATACTGGCAGCATCATCATTACCCATACTGGCATCATCATCATCACCACCCATACTGGCAGCATCATCATTACCCATACTGGCATCATCATCATCACCACCCATACTGGCAGCATCATCATCATCACCCATACTGGCAGCATCATCATCACCCAAACTGGCAGCATCATCATCACCACCCATACTGGCAGCATCATCATCACCCATACTGGCATCATCATCATCACCACCCATACTGGCATCATCATCACCCATATTGGCATCATCATCATCATCACCACCCATACTGGCATCATCATCATCACCACCCATACTGGCAGCATCATCACCACCACCCATACTGGCAGCATCATCATCACCCATATTGGCATCATCATCATCATCACCACCCATACTGGCAGCATCATCATCATCACCCATACTGGCAGCATCATCATCACCACCCATACTGGCATCATCATCATCACCACCCATACTGGCAGCATCATCATTACCCATACTGGCATCATCATCATCACCACCCATACTGGCAGCATCATCATTACCCATACTGGCATCATCATCATCACCACCCATACTGGCATCATCATCATCACTACCCATACTGGCATCATCATCATCACCACCCATACTGGCATCATCATCATCATCACCACCCATACTGGAAGCATCATCATCATCATCACCACCCATACTGGAAGCATCATCATCACCCATATTGGCATCCTCATCATCATCATCACCCACACTGGCATCATCATCATCACCACCCATACTGGCAGCATCATCATCATCACCCATACTGGCAGCATCATCATCACCACCCATACTGGCATCATCATCATCACCACCCATACTGGCAGCATCATCATTACCCATACTGGCATCATCATCATCACCACCCATACTGGCAGCATCATCATTACCCATACTGGCATCATCATCATCACCACCCATACTGGCATCATCATCATCACTACCCATACTGGCATCATCATCATCACCACCCATACTGGCATCATCATCATCATCACCACCCATACTGGAAGCATCATCATCATCACCACCCATACTGGAAGCATCATCATCACCCATATTGGCATCCTCATCATCATCATCACCCACACTGGCATCATCATCATCACCACCCATACTGGCAGCATCATCATCATCACCCATACTGGCAGCATCATCATCACCACCCATACTGGCAGCATCATCACCACCACCCATACTGGCAGCATCATCATCATCACCACCCATACTGGCAGCATCATCATCATCACCCATACTGGCAGCATCATCATCACCACCCATACTGGCATCATCATCATCACCACCCATACTGGCAGCATCATCATTACCCATACTGGCATCATCATCATCACCACCCATACTGGCAGCATCATCATTACCCATACTGGCATCATCATCATCACCACCCATACTGGCATCATCATCATCACTACCCATACTGGCATCATCATCATCATCACCACCCATACTGGAAGCATCATCATCATCACCACCCATACTGGAAGCATCATCATCACCCATATTGGCATCCTCATCATCATCATCACCCACACTGGCATCATCATCATCACCACCCATACTGGCAGCATCATCATCATCACCCATACTGGCAGCATCATCATCACCACCCATACTGGCATCATCATCATCACCACCCATACTGGCAGCATCATCATTACCCATACTGGCATCATCATCATCACCACCCATACTGGCAGCATCATCATTACCCATACTGGCATCATCATCATCACCACCCATACTGGCATCATCATCATCACCACCCATACTGGCATCATCATCATCACTACCCATACTGGCATCATCATCATCATCACCACCCATACTGGAAGCATCATCATCATCACCACCCATACTGGAAGCATCATCATCACCCATATTGGCATCCTCATCATCATCATCACCCACACTGGCATCATCATCATCACCACCCATACTGGCAGCATCATCATCATCACCCATACTGGCAGCATCATCATCACCACCCATACTGGCATCATCATCATCACCACCCATACTGGCAGCATCATCATTACCCATACTGGCATCATCATCATCACCACCCATACTGGCAGCATCATCATTACCCATACTGGCATCATCATCATCACCACCCATACTGGCATCATCATCATCACTACCCATACTGGCATCATCATCATCACCACCCATACTGGCATCATCATCATCATCACCACCCATACTGGAAGCATCATCATCATCACCACCCATACTGGAAGCATCATCATCACCCATATTGGCATCCTCATCATCATCATCACCCACACTGGCATCATCATCATCACCACCCATACTGGCAGCATCATCATCATCACCCATACCTGCAGCATCATCATCACCCACACTGGCAGCATCATCATCATCACCCATACTGGCAGCATCATCATCACCCATACTGGCATCATCATCATCACCACCCATACTGGCAGCATCATCATTACCCATACTGGCAGCATCATCATCACCACCCATACTGGCATCATCATCATCACCACCCATACTGGCAGCATCATCATTAATCCATACTGGCATCATCATCATCACCACCCATACTGGCAGCATCATCATTACCCATACTGGCATCATCATCATCACCACCCATACTGGCATCATCATCATCACTACCCATACTGGCATCATCATCATCATCGTCCTATACTGGCATCATCATCATCACCACCCATACTGGGATCATCATCATCATCACCACCCATACTGGCATCATAATCATCATCACCACCCATACTGAAAGCATCATCATCACCCATATTGGCATCATCATCATCATCATCACCCACACTGGCATCATCATCATCATCGTCCCATACTGGCATCATCATCATCACCACCCATACTGGGATCATCATTATCATCACCACCCATACTGGAAGCATCATCATCACCCATATTGGCATCATCATCATCATCATCACCCACACTGGCATCATCATCATCATCGTCCCATACTGGCATCATCATCATCACCACCCATACTGGGATCATCATCATCATCACCACCCATACTGGCATCATCATCATCATCATCACCACCCATACTGGAAGCATCATCATCACCCATATTGGCATCATCATCATCATCACCACCCATACTGGCATCATCATCATCACCACCCATACTGGCAGCATCATCACCACCACCCATACTGGCAGCATCATCATCACCCATATTGGCAGCATCATCATCACCCATACTGGCAGCATCATCATCACCCATACTGGCAGCATCATCATCACCCATACTGGCATCATCATCATCATCACCCATACTGGCATCATCATCATCATCACCCATATTGGCAGCATCATCATCACCCATACTGGCAGCATCATCATCACCCATACTGGCAGCATCATCATCACCCATACTGGCATCATCATCATCACCACCCATACTGGCATCATCATCATCATCACCACCCATACTGGAAGCATCATCATCATCACCACCCATACTGGAAGGATCATCATCACCCGTATTGGCATCCTCATCATCATCATCACCCACACTGGCATCATCATCATCACCACCCATACTGGCAGCATCATCATCATCACCCATACTGGCAGCATCATCATCACCCAAACTGGCAGCATCATCATCACCACCCATACTGGCAGCATCATCATCACCCATACTGGCAGCATCATCATCACCCATACTGGCATCATCATCATCACCACCCATACTGGCAGCATCATCATCACCCATACTGGCAGCATCATCATCACCACCCATACTGGCATCATCATCATCACCACCCATACTGGCAGCATCATCATTACCCATACTGGCATCATCATCATCACCACCCATGCTGGCAGCATCATCATTACCCATACTGGCATCATCATCATCACCACCCATACTGGCATCATCATCATCACTACCCATACTGGCATCATCATCATCATCGTCCCATACTGGCATCATCATCATCACCACCCATACTGGGATCATCATCATCATCACCACCCATACTGGCATCATCATCATCATCATCACCCACACTGGCATCATCATCATCACCACCCATACTGGCAGCATCATCATCATCACCCATACTGGCAGCATCATCATCACCCAAACTGGCAGCATCATCATCACCCATACTGGCAGCATCATCATCACCCATACTGGCAGCATCATCATCACCCATACTGGCAGCATCATCATCACCCATACTGGCAGCATCATCATCACCCATACTGGCAGCATCATCATCACCCATACTGGCATCATCATCATCACCACCCATACTGGCAGCATCATCATCACCCATACTGGCAGCATCATCATCACCACCCATACTGGCATCATCATCATCACCACCCATACTGGCAGCATCATCATTACCCATACTGGCATCATCATCATCACCACCCATACTGGCAGCATCATCATTACCCATACTGGCATCATCATCATCACCACCCATACTGGCATCATCATCATCACTACCCATACTGGCATCATCATCATCATCGTCCCATACTGGCATCATCATCATCACCACCCATACTGGGATCATCATCATCATCACCACCCATACTGGCATCATCATCATCATCACCACCCATATTGGCATCATCATCATCATCATCACCCACACTGGCATCATCATCATCATCACCACCCATACTGGAAGCATCATCATCACCCATATTGGCATCATCATCATCATCATCATCCACACTGGCATCATCATCATCACCACCCATACTGGCAGCATCATCATCATCATCATCACCCATACTGGCAGCATCATCATCACCCAAACTGGCAGCATCATCATCACCACCCATACTGGGATCATCATCATCATCACCACCCATACTGGCATCATCATCATCATCATCACCCACACTGGCATCATCATCATCACCACCCATACTGGCAGCATCATCATCATCACCCATACTGGCAGCATCATCATCACCCAAACTGGCAGCATCATCATCACCACCCATACTGGCAGCATCATCATCACCCATACTGGCAGCATCATCATCACCCATACTGGCATCATCATCATCACCACCCATACTGGCAGCATCATCATCACCCATACTGGCAGCATCATCATCACCACCCATACTGGCATCATCATCATCACCACCCATACTGGCAGCATCATCATTACCCATACTGGCATCATCATCATCACCACCCATACTGGCAGCATCATCATTACCCATACTGGCATCATCATCATCACCACCCATACTGGCATCATCATCATCACTACCCATACTGGCATCATCATCATCATCGTCCCATACTGGCATCATCATCATCACCACCCATACTGGGATCATCATCATCATCACCACCCATACTGGCAGCATCATCACCACCACCCATACAGGCAGCATCATCATCACCCATACTGGCAGCATCATCATCACCACCCATACTGGCATCATCATCATCACCACCCATACTGGCAGCATCATCATTACCCATACTGGCATCATCATCATCACCACCCATACTGGCAGCATCATCATTACCCATACTGGCATCATCATCATCACCACCCATACTGGCATCATCATCATCATCACCACCCATATTGGCATCATCATCATCATCATCACCCACACTGGTATCATCATCATCACCACCCATACTGGCAGCATCATCATCATCACCCATACTGGCAGCATCATCATCACCCAAACTGGCAGCATCATCATCACCACCCATACTGGCAGCATCATCATCACCCATACTGGCAGCATCATCATCACCACCCATACTGGCATCATCATCATCACCACCCATACTGGCAGCATCATCATCACCCATATTGGCATCATCATCATCATCACCACCCATACTGGCATCATCATCATCACCACCCATACTTGCATCATCATCATCACCACCCATACTGGCAGCATCATCATCACCCATACTGGCAGCATCATCATCATCACCCATACTGGCAGCATCATCATCACCCATACTGGCATCATCATCATCACCCATATTGGCATTATCATCATCATCACCACCCATACTGGCATCATCATCATCACCACCCATACTGGCAGCATCATCACCACCACCCATACTGGCAGAATCATCATCACCCATATTGGCATCATCATCATCATCACCACCCATACTGGCAGCATCATCATCACCACCCATACTGGCAGCATCATCACCACCACCCATACTGGCAACATCATCATCATCACCCATACTGGCAGCATCATCATCACCACCCATACTTGCATCATCATCATCATCACCACCCATACTGGCAGCATCATCATCACCCATACTGGCAGCATCATCACCACCCATACTGGCAGCATCATCACCACCCATACTGGCAGCATCATCACCACCCATACTGGCAGCATCATCACCACCCATACTGGGAGCATCATCACCTCCACCCATACTGGCAGAATCATCATCACCCATACTGGCAGCATCATCATCACCCATATTTGCAGGATCATCATCATCACCCATACTGGCAGCATCATCACCACCCATACTGGCAGCATCATCATCACCCATACTGGCATCATCATCATCATCACCCATACTGGCAGCATCATCACCACCACCCATACTGGCAGCATCATCATCACCCATACTGGCAGCATCATCATCACCCATACTGGCAGCATCATCATCACCACCCATACTGGCAGTATCATCATCACCACCCATATTGGCAGCATCATCATCACCACCCATACTGGCATCATCATCATCATCACCACCCATACTGGCAGCATCATCACCACCACCCATACTGGTAGCATCATCATCACCCATACTGGCAGCATCATCATCACCACCCATACTGGCAGCATCATCATCACCACCCATATTGGCAGCATCATCATCACCACCCATACTGGCAGCATCATCACCACCCATACTGGCAGCATCATCATCATCACCACCCATACTGGCAGCATCATCACCACCCATACTGGCAGCATCATCACCACCACCCATACTGGCAGCATCATCATCACCCATACTGGCAGCATCATCATCATCACCCATATTGGCAGCATCATCATCATCATCACCCATACTGGCAGGATCATCATCACCCATACTGGCATCATCATCATCACCCATACTGGCATCATCATCATCACCACCCATACTGGCAGCATCATCATCACCCATACTGGCATCATCATCATCACCACCCATACTGGCAGCATCATCATCACCCATACTGGCATCATCATCATCACCACCCATACTGGCAGCATCATCACCACCCATACTGGCATCATCATCATCATCATCATCATCACCACCCATACTGGCAGCATCATCATCACCCATATTGGCAGCATCATCATCACCCATACTGGCATCATCATCATCATCACCCATACTGGCAGCATCATCATCACCCATACTGGCAGCATCATCATCACCCATACTGGCATCATCATCATCATCACCCATACTGGCATCATCATCATCATCACCCATACTGGCATCATCATCATCACCACCCATACTGGCAGCATCATCATCATCACCCATACTGGCATCATCATCATCACCACCCATATTGGCAGTATCATCATCACCACCCATATTGGCAGTATCATCACCACCACCCATACTGGCAGCATCATCACCACCCATACTGGCATCATCATCACCACCCATACTGGCATCATCATCATCATCATCACCACCCATACTGGCATCATCATCATCATCACCACCCATACTGGCATCATCATCATCACCACCCATATTGGCAGTATCATCATCACCACCCATACTGGCATCATCATCATCACCACCCATATTGGCAGCATCATCACCACCACCCATACTGGCAGCATCACCACCACCCATACTGGCAGCATCATCACCACCCATACTGGCATCATCATCATCATCAACACCCATACTGGCATCATCATCATCATCACCACCCATACTGGCAGCATCATCACCTCCACCCATACTGGCAGCATCATCATCACCCATATTGGCAGCATCATCATCATCACCCATACTGGCAGCATCATCATCACCCATACTGGCAGCATCATCATCACCACCCATACTGGCATCATCATCATCATCACCCATACTGGCAGCATCATCACCACCCATACTGGCATCATCATCATCATCACCACCCATACTGGCATCATCATCATCACCACCCATACTGGCAGCATCATCACCACCACCCATACTGGCAGCATCATCATCACCACCCATACTGGCAGCATCATCATCATCACCCATACTGGCAGCATCATCATCACCACCCATACTTGCATCATCATCATCACCACCCATACTGGTAGCATCATCACCACCCATACTGGCAGCATCATCATCACCACCCATACTGGCAGCATCATCACCACCACCCATACTGGCAGCATCATCATCATCACCCATACTGGCAGCATCATCATCACCACCCATACTTGCATCATCATCATCACCACCCATACTGGTAGCATCATCACCACCCATACTGGCATCATCATCATCATCACCCATGCTGGCAGCATCATCATCATCACCCATACTGGCAGCATCATCATCATCACCCATACTGGCAGCATCATCATCAACACCCATACTGGCAGCATCATCATCATCACCCATACTGGCAGCATCATCATCAGCCATATTTGCAGCATCATCATCATCACCCATACTGGCATCATCATCATCACCACCCATACTGGCATCATCATCATCACCACCCATACTGGCATCATCATCATCATCACCCATACTGGCAGCATCATCATCAACACCCATACTGGCAGCATCATCATCACCACCCATACTGGCAGCATCATCATCACCCATATTGGCATCATCATCATCACCACCACCCATACTGGCAGCATCATCACCACCCATACTGGCAGCATCATCATCACCACCCATACTGGCAGCATCATCATCAGCCATATTTGCAGCATCATCATCATCACCCATACTGGCATCATCATCATCACCACCCATACTGGCATCATCATCATCACCACCCATACTGGCATCATCATCATCATCACCCATACTGGCAGCATCATCATCAACACCCATACTGGCATCATCATCATCACCACCCATACTGGCAGCATCATCATTACCCATACTGGCAGCATCATCACCACCCATACTGGCATCATCATCATCATCGTCCCATACTGGCATCATCATCATCACCACCCATACTGGCATCATCATCATCATCACCACCCATACTGGCATCATCATCATCACCACCCATACTGGCAGCATCATCATCACCCATATTGGCATCATCATCATCACCACCACCCATACTGGCAGCATCATCACCACCCATACTGGCAGCATCATCATCACCACCCATACTGGCAGCATCATCATCATCACCCATACTGGCAGCATCATCATCATCACCCATACTGGCAGCATCATCATCACCACCCATACTGGCATCATCATCATCGCCACCCATACTGGCAGCATCATCATCACCCATACTGGCAGCATCATCATCATCATCACCCATACTGGCAGCATCATCATCACCCATACTGGCATCATCATCATCATCACCCATACTGGCATCATCATCATCACCCATACTGGCAGCATCATCTGACAGGCTGTCGTGTTCATGTGACCTGGAAGGACTGCACCATTCCAGCAGAGCCCCAGCAGGAACTCTGAGGCTCGAAGGCTGGCGTCTCGTATTTCTGCAGTCATTTCCTTATGATATTGGAGGGTCTGTGATGGACTGGTGACCTGTCCCAGTGGCCCTCGCCCAGTGAGTGCTGGGATGGACTCCAGCTTGGCCGTCAGCTGGAAGAGGCTGTTAAGAAAAGGAATGAATGAAAGAATGAATGAAGATGTGCTGATCTCGTGTGAGACAAGCCGCTCTGACTTCTTCTCTTTTTAACGCTGTAATGTGACACACGACGACTGTTTTAGGACGCAGAGTAAACCAAACCACGACGAGTTCTTCAGCTGAAGCTGGTGTCTCTGCCTGCCAGACTCCAACAGACTGTCAGCTGTTTTCTTTTTATTCCATAATTTCTTTCTGTTTACACAGAAGTTGTCTTTCTGTAGATTTCAGCTTTGCATCAGAATGGATAAAAAGCAGGCAGGCCATTTAAATTCTTTTCTCATTATAGTCTGGGAGACACAGATAGAGAGGTCCAATTTACATTTAGATTGTTTCAGCGAGTAAATTAATCAACACTGCAACTCAGCCAATTCACTTGTACAGAATACCTATAGGACTGACAGCCAGCCATGTTTTTAGTTCTACATCTGGATGTTTATTGAGAATATGTTCTATGTTCTCATGTGGCATGTATTCGATAATTCATACATTTCTATTATGATTAAGTAAACTCTGACATCCATGTGTAACTGTTAGGAAGCATCTTTGGCTCTTTTGGGAGCTTAACGTGGCACTGGGAGTGCTGGGAGGGCATCTCCACTCCGTACTGCTTCTCACTATGACACATCCATTGTTATAGTTTCCCAACTTTGTCATTTGAAAGATTAATTCAACTGTAGCAGAAAACGTAGTTTTAAAAGACCATGTTGTGGATGCATGGAAACATCTGGAGGAGCAGTGTTTGTGTTTCCATCAGAGGAGTAACTGGAAATGAGAGACTGGTGGGAAATTGCATGCAAAGATTTCCAATACTCTCCACACATTTTACAACCCAATGAATGCGCATATAAATTTATTCAGCCGTTACGAGCAGGACTCCGTTCTGCATTCATTTTCTAAACAATACAGTTTGTGAGGAGTGATGGACCTCTGTGGATCAGCCGTTAGGACTGCAGGAACAGGGACAAACTGCCTCTGTCTGACCGGATAAAGCAGAAAGGGAATTTCATGGCGGGTTCTTATTAAAAAAGGTATTTTTCCAGATATTCTGCCAGATGAATCTTAAAGGAAAGGTCACCGTAAAGACTTCCAGGTTTACAGTCGATGCCTCTTATCAGCGTTTCCACGTAGAAAACCAAACATGGAGTCATGTCAGGATTTCTACCTTTACCCCACACGTTGGACCTTTTTCCTTCTGAACCGCCTTCATTCACCGTGTAACAGATTCACACAGCGTCTTCCGGGGGATGTGGGGACCAGTAACAGTCCAGCAAAGGCTGAGTGGGGGGGTCTGGGAGGGACTATGATGTTGGAGGAGGTCACAGAGGAAAGTGGGATCCAGACCGTGGAGAGCTTTGTAGGTGGGGGGTGGTGTTTCTGTGGCGGTACTGGACCAGGATCCAGTTTGGATGAGAGTTGGGGTGATGCGGTCTGTGATGATCCGAGCAGCGGAGTTTTACAGGATCTGTTGATGAGCTTGGGGACGATTCAGGAGTCAGAGCAGGAATGAACCGAGATTCATTCAGGCGGAATCTGGACAACGATGGACGCAGTCTGGAGACGTTGTGGAGATGGAAGAAGGCAGCAGGGGACATGTTTTCTATATCTCAGGGTGCTGTCAACGGAGACGCCAACGCTCTAGACTGGGAGAAGGGTTCAGGGAACCCACTGGTGATGATGGGAGGGACTGGCGTGTGCTGCGATTTGACAAGCACGGTTTAGACCTGATGATTCTGTTTAAACTTCTGAAGATCCCGTTCATCCAGCTCTGGACATGCTCCTAGCAGGCGATGATGGAAGTGCCTCTATGTGTCTGGGAGGGGTCTGGAGGTGACAGCGTGGTGGCATGGCGCCATACAAATGAACCTGAACTGAACTGGTCACATGGCTGTGCTTCTGGTGAAGGCCAGTTTACTGGTAATGACCACTTGTAGGTTGCTGGGGGTCATGGCTGCTGCTTCTCTTTGCTTTTTACTGCAGAAAACTGTATTTTGAATGCACCACAATGAGTTTTCCTCCAGCTGAATGTGACACTGATGGGTAAAAAATATCTACTGGATCCTCCTCAGACATCTCAGGATATGAGGAGGAAAAACGTTTCCTTATTAGCAGAAAGGATTTTCATTTTCCAAGAAACCTTTGAGTGTTAACATGGCAGCAGAGTGTGTGATGATAGTCTGAAGGAAGGATTGAGACCGAGGAGGAAAGCTGCTTTCAGAAACTGTGCCGTCACGTCACGGCAGGAACACAACGAAGAAGGAATTAAGTCGTTTAAAATAGTCTGTAGATCTGCATGCACTCACATTTCATTTCAGCTCTCAACCCAGTTTCATTCAGAGCATTTCAGCAGCAACACACACACACACACACTCACACACACACACACACACACACTAATGTTCTGTAAGATGCTTTAAGTTTTCCATTGAAACTTTGATCTCAGTGAAAAAGATAAACGTTTAGAGGAAAAGATGGTCTTCATGTTGAAACGTGAACGTCTGACATGCCGTGTGTTTGGTAAGAAACCAGAGGAGAAAGGAAAACAAACCTGCTGTGATCTCAGTCCAGCTTCTAGAAGAGGTGAGAAGCCTCCATCAGTCTTCAGCCGTTCATCCAGAACAGGTGTGTGTGTGTGTGTGTGTGGGTGTGTCCAGAAAAGGCCTATCCTTCCTCCATGCTGTGCCGAGGCCTCCCAGGGCGTCCCCAGCTCCTCCCCAGCTGCCAGGACCAGGTGGGGTGGAGAGGACAGGAAGGGGACGAGCCGGCCGCGGAGACGCCTGCTGAGACACGAAGACAAACACAAGTTAATGATGTCATCGCCGCTTTCAGAGTGCACACGGAAAATACAGAGCAGAGAGATGAAAACTTGTGAATGCATCATAAAGCGTCTCTCAGCCTGCAGCAGCATGACTACAGGAAGGCTTTGTTCCACACACAGCGGGTGCAAGGCCTCCGTCTGCTGAACAAACCGAAGAAGACGTCATTCAGCTTCGTCTGACGTTACCGGGAAGCTTTCATAATGTCTGCCGAGTTCAAGACAAATGTTCAGGGACACGGCGTGATAGCGTGGGCACTAAAGATCCACGTGCACTCTGATAGATGCAACATGTATGAGCACCACATGAGCACGCTGCTTCGTTCCTTAAAGACAGCTTTAAACATCCTACGATGCAGAAAGCAGAAACCTGCTGTCTGTGCTCAATCCTTCGTCCCAGTTCGGCTTGGTGCGCCAGTGGATCGCTTCGCGGGTTGCAGAGTTTCTGTTCTCTAGCAGAGACGCTGAGACCCACAAGGAGGACCAGATGCAGGCAAGTCGGTGTGTTTGATGAAGTTACATGATAATCTGGTGAGTCCATGGAGGTATGACAGAGGACTGGAGGCTGGGGGGGTGGACTTGGAAATGTACAGAAAATACATTTCGTAGGAGGACTAGACCAAAAAAAGATCTTTAGTAGGACCTTCTTAGAGAAGAGCTTCAGCGTCCGCCGACTGGCAGAGAGCAGCGATGTGACAACGTGCAGAGAAAGCTGGATAATAAGCTGCTTCCTGAGGAGTGGAGGGATGACAGCCGACCCTGGACCCAGTACAGCATGGCAAGCACACACACACACACACACACACACACACACACACACACACACACACACACACACACTGACAATATGAGAAGAGAAGCAAAGCCAGGCCTTGTCGGCTGCTGCAGTCGTGACTTTTTCATCCGATGATCCAGAAATAACTTCATGTTTGTGTCTGTTTAACAGGATGGTTTTTACTGTTACTTGATATTTCACTTTAATAGATTGTAATGGATACATGTGACACTGGTGGGAAGCTTCACCACCAAACCAGTCCAACCAGTAAACACTGCATTATATTACTGTGTTTCTTCATGCGTCATAAAGATTCAGACTAACACACATCAGTCTGCTAAATGAGGGTCCAAACGGAGGTTGGCTGAATAAACAAAAACTTGTGTTTTAGGAAAGAGGCATAAAAACGAACAAAGCAAATCCCTACATTACATCACTGCTCCGGGTCGTGTGATCCTCCCCTGCCTGCCATGTGCTGCCGCCCCGTGAGGAGAGGAAGCACGCGGCGGGCAGAATGTGGTTGAACGGTCCGACACCGGTTAGTAACTGCTACTTAGTTGCCTTATTTCTTAACAAAATGTTGGGGGAATATTAATATTAAGCATTTTAATGACAAAATGAATGAATGTTTTACATCTTAAAAAATGGGAAGTGAAAACAGCGCGCTGCCTCAGTGCTGAGCTGATGGCACAGCGAAGCTCTGGGATTACTGGTCGGGCAACCCACCTCTGGTCACCAGCTGTGGTGTGTGTGAGGTTAAACTTTGGTCTTTGCTGTGCCGTCATATCAGCAGTAAAACGACTGTAACGACAGTCTGGGTCACGTTAAAGATGCAGGTTATGATCCACCATGCAGGATGTCAACTCACCATGAAGCTCATCGATTTAGTTACAACACTGCAACGATTATGTTCATGCAGGTATAAAAGTTTACCTGGCAACTTGCAGAAACTCCTCGGAGACAGAGATGATTCTGGGTTCAGAGGTGAATTCAACTTCAAATCCCAGTATGCCCAGTTTGCTAGGAGCAGTTTGTGTAGCTGGGTCTGCTGGGAGGAGGTATGAAAGGAGTTAAGTTCCAGTTTAAAATAAACAGTAGATCAATACGTATAAGGAGGAAGACTGATTGCAGACTGGATGAAATATTACCGACATATCATATAACTATATCCATAACTGGTATTAGTTGGTAATATTGGTAAAAGCACCACAGATGCTGTAATGTTACAAACACCCATCTGGCCAGACAAAAGGAGGGGAGGTGTGTAGACATTAAACCCACAAATAGGTTCTTTTAAATAAAAGGTGTTTATTTGCAGGCATAACCAGGCAGGACTGAAGCACCAGGAAGTTGTAACAAGCTTCACCTGTTAACAAGTCACAATAAAATCTAGAACTTTGACAGCTCACAAAACACTCCTGCTGGCTTCACAACACAAAGATACAAAGTACAAGTCTGTACTACACCACAAAACCACATTCCAGGCTGACAACCAGGGCAAGGTGAGGCAAACTGAGCAATCAGCTGTCCTGATTGTCTGCCTGCTGACGAGCTGGGCCCAGCAGGAGGGGAGGAAAAGTCAGCCAATCCTGGACAGGGGACGGTACAGCCAGCCAATCACAGGACCGGAGTGGTGCAGCCAGTTGCAGGACGGAGTTAAAGCCAATGGTCTGGGTGGGATCCCACCGTCAGATTGGCATGAAGTGGCTGAGGGACGTAACGGGACGACTGATTGTTATAAATACTGTTGCTATATGGCAGCTGACATCACAGACATGCTTCATCGCACTTTAACTCCAACCGCCGCCATATGGAACACCTGTGCCGGTATCCGGTGCTACAGGAACCAGTTCAGGCTGTCGGAGATGCCGCTCACTACTTTTTAAGAAGATATTTATTTTTCCTACCTTTTTTTTAAATTTATTGTTGTTTAAAATAAAATATCCATCCATTCATAACGCTGGCTGAGGATCATAATAAAATACTTGAATAAAATGAATTTGGGTTGTGTCATGTGACCAGTGGTTTCAAGCTGCAGCTGGATTATTTCTGTTCCTCACTTGCTTTAGACTAAACTTGGTGAAGTTTTACTTCTGATTCAGGTGGATTTGATCACATTGATTAACTTGTATCTCACATGTTCAGATTTATTACATTTATTTAAAAGAACAGTAGATTCAGGTCCAAACCGGTTTGTCTGGTGCAAACCAGTAGGAGACTCCCCGACATCCAGCGGTAACAACATAGAAATGACCTCAGATAGGAAGCAGAGTGGTGGATGTTCGGTGGCCATCAGGCCACAACTATTCCACACATAGAATAGTGTGTGTATAATATGTGTGTATTCCACACACAGAGATGTTTCCGTGTGTGTCTCAGGTGCAGCCAAGATGCGCTCCAGGTAACAACTGTGACATTGTGGACATGTGTTCTGTCTTCTTTGAAACGAGCTATGCACCCCAAACGGCGCTCTCACGTCAACCAGGCAACGCTGGATTTAAAATGCCGCTTTGACTTTTGGTGCAAGCTGCAAATATTTGCTTTGGTGCTTTAAGAGGTTTTTGCTGCGGGTTGCAGTTACGAGAGTTGAAACAAGTTTGTCACACGTGCACTTGTCACACAGAGTTCTTGTGATTCCAGACAACTTCCCACTACTAAGGAATGGGATGTCAGACAAGTGTCAGGGGGTAAAACATTCATTCATTCATTTTTTTGAACCGCTAAATCCAATTCAGGGTCGCGGGGAAGCTGGAGCCTATCCCAGCTGGCTTTGGGCGACAGGCAGGGTACACCCTGGACAGCTCGCCAGTCCATCGCAGGGGGGGGGGTAAAACACTTTTATTAAAAGTTTCTGGGTAAAAAAAATGTCTTTTCCTGAAGACAATCCCTTAAAAGTTGTCCCACACAAGGTCAGGGAAGTGGGGTCAGCCTTGGGTCGTCCAGTCTTCTGCAAGAGGGGTGGGGTGGGGGGGGGGGGGGGGGGGGGGGGTCGGCTGCAGTCAGCATGGGGCGTGTCCTCTTGGACGCACTCTGCTGTTTGCGCCACTGCCCGCCTTGGCTTCAGCCATGCCGCTGCCGGGGAAAATGCATACAAGGAGGGCTAAGACACACTTCCGTATGGGGATCCAGCCCACCCACACACCCCTTGTCTCCAAAATCAAATCCACAACAACATCATGCATAAAAACAATAAAACCAAAACACATGGTTTTTCTGATAAATAATTCTCCACTTTGGTATACTTATACTGTGTAACTGTGTAAATACAGGCTGTGTACTTAAACTGTGTTACGGTATAAAAACGGGCTGGGTATTTATACTGTGTGACAGTGTAAATACAGGCTGTGTACTTATACTGTGTAACTGTGTAAATACAGGCTGTGTACTTATACTGTGTAACTGTGTAAATACATGCTGTGTACTTATACTGTGTAACTATGTAAATACGGGCTTTGTACTTATACCGTGTAACTGTGTAAATATGGGGCGTGTATTCTTACTGTATAACTGTAAATACGGGCTGTGTACTTATACTATGTAACTGTGTAAATACAGGCTTAGTACTTATACCATGTAACTGTGTAAATATGGGCAGTGTATTTGTACTGTGTAACTGTGTAAATACGGGCTGTGTACTTATGCGATATAACTGTGTAAATACGGGCTGTGTACTTATACTGTGTAACGGTGTTAATACTGGCTGTGTACTTGTATTTTGTAACAGTGTAAATATAGGCTGTATACCTATACTGTGTAACTGTGTAAATATGGGCTGTGTACATATACTGTGTAACTGTGTAAATACGGGCTGTGTACTCATAATGTGTAACTGTGTAAATATGGGCTGTGTACTTATACAGTGTTACTGTGTAAATACAGGCTGTGTACTTGTAATGTGTAACTGTGTAAATATGGGCTGTGTACTTATACTGTGTAACTGTGTAAATACAGGCTGTGTACTCATAATGTGTAACTGTGTAAATATGGGCTGTGTACTTATACTGTGTAACTGTGTAAATACTGGCTGTGTACTTGTATTGTGTAATGGTGTAAATACGGGCTGTGTACTCATAATGTGTAACTGTGTAAATATGGGCTGCGTACTTATACTGTGTAACTGTGTAAATATGGGCTGTGTACTTATACTGTGTAACTGTGTAAATACAGGCTGTGTACTTATACTGTGTAACTGTGTAAATACAGGCTGTGTACTCATAATATGTAACTGTGTAAATATGGGCTGTGTACTTATAATGTGTAACTGTGTAAATATGGGCTGTGTACTTATACTGTGTAACTGTGTAAATACTGGCTGTGTACTTGTATTGTGTAACGGTGTAAATGCGGGCTTGCTTTTGTCCTTCTGCCAGAAACACTTTCCCAGACAACCAGCTGTTTTAACGGAGCAGCCATATTGTGTAGGAATCACTCATCATTCCTAAATACTTGCTCCAAATCGCACACTGAGCAGTTGGCAGCTCTTTTTTCTCCTCCTCAGCCCCCCGGGATGACCTGCACACAGCGCTACAAATGCCTTAATGGTTCCATTTCTTCATTTTTTCCTTCAACGACATGACGAATTTTAAATGAGTCCTGTTTAATTTACAGCTGCACAATGTTGGTTTTATTGTGTCGAAAATTCTGCAGCTTTATCAGTCGGCACTGGCAAATCTGTCCTGTTCAACAGGTAATGAGAATCACGGAGAAAACCGGAGGCAAGTGGCAATATCTCCGAGGCAAAGTCACCTTGGGAGCTCCATCTGCTGCAGCATATGCTGTTTCTGCACTTGTCTGCATGAAAAGCACACTTGAATGCTGCTGCCTTCATATACTTGCACGTACTCTGCTTTCCAGTTCTCCCATTTGCACCTGCTTCCTGATACTTCAGATAAAACTCAGAGTCGCTTCTATCAAACGTTCCTGCGCTGAAAGCTAAAATAAGGGTTTTCTTCGTTGTGTTTGTCAGCAGTCCTCGAACAAACCATCTGCTCGGTTTATTGTGAACATCAAGGAAACATTTTTTTCATCTCCAGACTTTTCTGCATGTGTGCATCGTGTTTGCAGCAGAGAAAACGTGTCTTTCCAGACACTCTGATGTTATGATAATCACTTCCAGTCAGAGCCAATGATATCTCTTCTTGTTTTTATTTCCATATATTCATGGTGCTGTCTCACAAGCTGCCATTAAATCCTTTTAGGCCCGTATTCTGAATAGTAGTTGTGGTGACGACAAGCAGGGGCCCACATACAGCTTGTCTTACAGTTGTTCTGTTTTCCATGTTAGGCATCAGATTACTGGTCATCCGGGTCGTCCCGGATATAATATAGATCATCGTGTAACACAATGTGGTCATCCACTATGTTTTACATAGTTTTTAACTATGTTTTACATAGTTGGAATGTTTTTCATAGTCTTGGATACTTCTTTTTTAGATTCAGGGTTTTTTGTATAAGTAAATGGAAATGAGGCTGACATTACAATATTTTTTACTCGTGCACTGAGATGTTTGGCACATTGACAGTAAACTGACAGTGGTGGACATAACAACATGTTCATGGACAGACTAATCTGTGAGCTTACTGGGTATGAGGGGATAATTTCTGTCTTTCACACAGTTAGTAATCAACTTGAAAGGGAGAACAATCAAAGTGTAGGATGCCTGGACACATTTGCATACTTTTGTTACATAATAAATTCATACGAAAGCACAAGACCTGTGGAAATGAGACATGGGTATCCTTTAGCCTGAAGAGCACCACCAATAGTAAGAACTGGTCCTCCAGCTAGTCCTGGTCATCAGTATGATATAGATCATGATTACAAACCGTTTGTGTCTGGGAATGAGTTGGCAAAGAATGGCCGAATGCTTTGGAATCAGGAGGACATTGTAGAGGCACAGACAGCAACTTCAAAGTGGGCCACTAACTTATACCAAAATGTCTGATGAAGGATTGGCCGACATTATAAGAGAGATCCTTCAAACCAGCCCAAATGCAGGCAAATGGTATGCACTGGGACGTCTTCCATCCCACAACATCAGACCGAGTCGTGATGCAAGAAATCAGTTGATGGCTGAGGGGAGAAGCCAACAGGTGGGATAACCGTTTGCTCGTTGCAAAAGCCAGGATTTTGCCAAGCTTTGATGGTCCCATTTGTTCTACAACAAACGAAAAGCTCAAACAAAAAACAATGAAGAGACTAAACTTCCTGCAAACTTACTATAAATTATAAAGTAACAGAGAAAGCACATCTAAAAGACAACCACAAAATGAACATGTGATTTATCTATTATTATATTGCTCTTAAATAGACTTGATCATTCAGGAACACCTAAGAGAACATAGAAAGTGCCATATCTAGCTGTGCAATCTACCTTCAACACCCTCCAGAATGGGACCGCACGTTCTGCTGCTCTTCTCTTGTTGCTTCCCACTGTAGACAGCCGGATGTTGAAGAGAGCGAACCCATAATTGAAAGGTAGGCAGCATAGTCCTCATTGCCAGTAGATGGAGTCTGGTTCTCCAAGCCAGTAGCACTGGATGTGTCTAATACCACTGTGGGAAGGTCAGCCCTTGTCAGATCATCCCCAGTTACTTGGTACGTCGATGCACGCTGGTACAGTCTGGAGCTCATTTGCTGTGGTACTTCTGATCAAAGCACAAGTGGAAATGTGTGTGGATGGAGTCTGTTTTCTCCTGGACCTTGTAATCATACAGGGACTTGTCTGACACTGTGAGCTGGTCCCTGGTCACTAGATGCAGATGTCATGTCGAGGTCCGCACACTGTCCTCAGAGTTTGTGCTGTCAAACTGAGAGACACCAAACATGCAGATGTTGGGGTGGAATCCACAACCAGACCATAAAACCAATATGGTGTATGAAATAGTGATATATACTTTGCATCAAATGTTTATGATAGCTCACCATAAAAGGAAGACGACTTAATGGCTTAACATATTCTGCTTTTGATTTGAGTACCTTGTGTATCATAAAGCCATTGAGTTCCTGACCTTCACGTAACTTTGGTGAAGCTGTTGTGGTTCCTGCTCTGACCTGTGCTGCAGTGGGTGTGCCTGTTTCCCTGGCAACCAAGTCCACACCAGGTTCTCATCAGGAAATCAGCAGCAGCAAGATAAAAGGCCAGCTCAGTTCACCAGTCATCGCCTGATTGTTGTATCATCAAGTGATAACAGCTCTCGGCCATTGCAGCATTTCTGCATAAGGATTTAAACAGCTTGCCTAACAATGGTATGTTCTGTCACCAGAGCATGTTTCTTGCCTGCCTGCTCGTCAACCTGCCTGCCTGGCCACCTACCATTCTGCCCAGGAAAACAAACCCTTCCGAGTATCCACATCCAATCTGCACTTGGATCCTTGTTTGTCCTACACCACAACAGAAGCATGTTTGTTTCCACATGCCATCAACAGTTCAATACCAAAAAATAGAATATAAAAAAAAAAAAAAAAAATCATATCTGATTCAAGCCATTATCTTCAGCCTATGTTATGTCTAGTCTACTACCAGTATCATACCTGACATCCTCAGGAATTCTTGCAGTCCCATCCTTGTCTCATTTTAAAGGCACTTAAACTGCACCAGTGGCCACTTCCATCAAGTCTTCTCCTAATTTTGTGTTTGTACACTTTATCCCATGCAGGATTTAGCAAGACTACCACAACCTTGTTGTAGGTAGGATCATTTGGAAGGGCAGACCTTAAAGGGAAGAACATTAAATTTCTTTTAGTTCCAATTTGTAAAACACAGTAGCATATTTAATTATTAAGGAGCATAAATAATAATTCAAACAAATTACACAGATTAACAAATATAGCAACAGACTATCATGCTGTACTGTATAGGTCAAAAGTATATATTTATATATATTTTTACCTCCCTGATGCCACGGTTTCATTTCAAAATGATTGCAGATATTGCAGGATCTTAGAAAAAAAAATCATGCAACCGTTGATGGATACTAATATTGTGATATTGCACAGATTTGATTAAATAATGCTGTACGCTGTGATTATAGCTTGCATTTCTGAACCTAAACATCAATGCTGCTCATTTTGGCCAGGCAATAAATTGTCAGGACGGCGGTGAAGGTGTGGACCCAAATGTAGGAGCCGGGAACTGGGATGCAGGTTCAAGACTGATTTATTTTAACCAAAGGAACTCAGGGGACTAACGCAGGGAACTAACACAACAAAATGATCCAGCAAAGAAAAAACCAACAAGTGAGGACTATAAATACACTGAACCAAATGAGACACAGGTGACACAGATGAACTAACTCAACACAGGTGAAACTAATGAACATGGAACCTAGACCCCAGAGAACTAAACATGGCAAACTACAAACCAAAACAGGAAACCAGAACTAAGGAGAAACACAAAACACCACATCATGACATGAATAACTATTATAGAGTTTTATCATCATAATTATTTAAACTAACAGATATGACAAAATAATCTCAATATCTTGTTGTGTGTATGAAGTGGGAACTGCCTTCCTACCAGCTTAACCATATCCAAAGTGGGAGGTGTTCCCTCCATGTTAATAAACATCTCCTTCTTGGAGAATTGGTCCTTAAAGATGAAGGTTAAGTCAAGTCATCAGGCTTCCATCCCAAAATAAAGAAATAGACTCAGATGACTTGGTGAATTTCATAAATTGCTAATAGCTATTTAAGTTTACAACTGAAATTTAAACTGGTTGACAAGCATCACAATGACACTGAAAATAAGTCCTATGTTTGAGTAACCCCAGTTAGCCCATCTGAACTACATTTTGGTCTGGAGTCACCGTTCCTTTTTATCCGTCTTTTTTATGACAACATGTGGGATTTCGGCCTGCCTTTAATGGCAACACTTATCGATCAACGTTTTCATAAATCTTCAAGCCACTGTCACACTGATCCCAGCTAGGTTGCGGGTTTGACTCCTCCCCCTGACTCGAGCAACGTTTACAGCTGTCTTCACACAGTTATCATTTTACTTATCAAGCTTTTACAGTTTTATTTTGCCTCAAAGCAAATTATCAACATGAAATTTCTCAGATGCACCATTTGAGTCCATAATGTACAGAAATAAGTAGTCCCCGGGCATCTGCCACTCCTTTTACTGCCAGCAGCTCTGCGACACTCTGCCTTCAAACTGAAGTAAATATGTTTATGGAAAAAAAATTCCTTTGTTGCCATGGCAACACATCCTCTTGACACTCATGCAGCCAGTTAGGGAGAGGAAGTTTGAGTGACACCGTGTATGTTGCATGCCACCGACCGCACACGGGTACGAGAGGAATCAGGATAGAGAACATTGGTTTGTCTCAGGCAGCCTGCTTATGTGATGAAATTCCTTTTTCACTCCATTACCGTTACCATCATCAGCTGCACAACTCCTCACCTTTGTGTCCCGATCCACTGAGTCCCAACAGAAAGTCCAAAAAGTGAGACGGTTCTGATGTTCACTAATAAATGACATATATCCTCGAACTTGGGGGTTTCCAGTCCATATTCTGCACAGATGTTCCTGTACACTATGTGGCTACTTGGTTATGGTGCTCCATGTATTCTTTGCCTGCCAGTATCTTGTACCCTGCTGTGAGGTGCTGGATTGTTTCAGGGGCTCCTTTGCATAGTCTGCACCTGGGATCTAGTTTTGTATGGTAGATCTGGAATCCAGTTTGGTGTGGTAGATCTAGGATCCAGTTTGGTGTGGTAGATCTAGGATCCAGTTTGGTGTGGTAGATCTAGGATCCAGTTTGGTGTGGTAGATTTGTGATCCAGTTTGGTGTGGTAGATCTAGGATCCAGTTTGGTGTGGTAGATCTAGGATCCAGTTTGGTGTGGTAGATCTAGGATCCAGTTTGGTGTGGTAGATCTAGGATCCAGTTTGGTGTGGTAGATCTAGGATCCAGTTTGGTGTGGTAGATCTAGGATCCAGTTTGGTGTGGTAGATCTAGGATCCAGTTTGGTGTGGTAGATCGTATTGAAGGCCTGCTTTCGTGCAGCTGTCCTTCAGTCCAGCCCTACTTCAGCGACCTGCCTTTGATCTGAGATATTCACTCACTGCCTCTCTCAGAATCACTCTCAGTGTATGTATGGAGGTTAGATGTTTCATCTTGGAGAATGATGCTCCCTGGTCCTTGACCTCTCTGTGAGTAGCTTCTGTGTTCATCAAGAAACATGTGGATTAATGATCTTTAACTATCTATTTTGGGTTGGATCACCTTTTTGAAAGTTTGAGTGAAATGTTGAAATGACAAACATGACGTTTGGGTTTTTACAGCAAACACACCCAATCTGAGGTGGATTCTGCTTTACATGTAATAAACCCAGAGACTGTGATATTATCTGTGTGTGTAATTCACACTGAATGAAACCGGTGTGTGCCAATGAACCTCACACATTGTCAGTATAACACATCCTCCCCTGCATCTGTCAGGATGCCCACATACACATGTAAAATCTCCTGCCATGCTGCAGAACAGTTGGATCAATGTCAAAACCCTCAAACATCTTTCATTCCAATCCAACAGAGAAATAAATACAAAAAGAGAAAAATCAGGTCTGTGCTGGGTTATTTTAATTATGCTTCATTTTAAATAAACTCTTAGCCTCATTCAGGGTCCTTCCTTTAATCCGAGCTTTGTGGGGGCTTCTTAAATACCCAACATTAGAGGGGGAGGGAAATAAATAGAGAATAGCTGAACAGCTATAGCTTCTCCTCAGAGAGACTTCATCACTCATTACACGCTTCAGTGCTTTCACACACATAAAGAAACCCACTTTTTCAGTTTTTATCACGTCACCATGCAGCTTCTCACTCTGATAAACAGCACTGGTTAACACAAGTAGCAGAGCCAATCCTTGTGAGCAAAAGCTGATTAATTCTGCCACGCACACCGGCTAATTATGTTTCTGTGTTTTACACACACCCACCTACACGCACACAACTTAAGACAACTAAGCAAAAGATATAAAAAAGACAGCGATCTTTAGTTAAACCATTTTTCTGAATCAGTCTTTCATCTAACATTTAACTCATTTATTCTTCAGAATCTAAATATTCATGAAATGGAAAAGCTGCATTTAAAGAAATCTGTAAAAAACAGGATTTGTGTTATTTTCTATTTTCTCACCTTAAGAACCTTGTTTAAAGAGACATTTTTATGCTACATTCATGAGCATTCATCATTCTAGGCTGCTAAACAGCTACATAACGATACCCCCTTAACGATACCTCTGTAACGATACCACCATAGCGATACCACCGTAGCTATACCACCGTAGCGATACCACCGTCAAGATACCACCATAATGATACCACCGTAACGATACCACTATAATGAAACCACCGTAACGATACC
Organism: Telmatherina bonti; assembly: GCF_933228915.1. NCBI lineage: Eukaryota > Metazoa > Chordata > Actinopteri > Atheriniformes > Telmatherinidae > Telmatherina > Telmatherina bonti. The sequence goes on from NC_136618.1 coordinate 34,937,407, forward strand.
CCCGCAGCTCCGAGTTTCACTTCTTTTCAGCGTGAAATGACCTTTTGCCTCCTGCAGGGAGTTAGGAGTGGACTGAAGGAACTCTTTCTATGCAGAATGGTCCAGAGTGCTGCGGGGCAGGGACATATATATTATCACTGCCTAATGTGTATTTTTACACTCTGTGTTGGAGAGCAAGACTTCTTGGAGTTGGTGACCCCGGCATTCAGGGCCAGAGCAAGGCCCACCCCACAGCATCACACAAGCCCTTTCTTTGCCCTTTATGAGCTCCAAGCTTTGGAAAATCAGCAGAACCATGAGATGAGATGGCGGGAATGAGAAGCAGTAGACACATTAAATACTTGTAATTTATTGATGACATAAACATGTGCACTCCAGCATGGTGATGAATCTTCCGGCAGCCGGTTCCCTGCTCTCCTCCTCACACCGAGTCTTTAGCTGTTTTAAACATAACCATGTTACCAGGTTCAGAAGGATTGGATTCTATGAAGAAGAGAACAGCGTCATTGGCATAAAAAAAACACAACTTCAAATAAATAAATGTAGTGTTTGATTTCTGTATATGATCCATAAACATGCAGAAAAGCTGCTGTCAGACTCCGACAACACTGACTCCCATCTGACTGATTCTATCTGTTGGTTTTCTCCATCAAAAATGGACTTAAAAATAATTTCCACAGTTAAATTATTTTTCTCCAACATTAAGCAATTTTGTTGTTTCAATCCCATTTATTTTAATTTGGTCAAACTAATTTATCTTGGTTTCTTTTTGCTCGATAATTTTTCTACTTTAAGCCACTGCAATTAGTCTGTCAGACTTTACATCAGTAAGATTTACGTCCATATTTCGGGTAACTCCAGCTTAATTTGCAGCGGTAATGTAATCATGTTATTTAAACTCATGTAAAGTGTTTTAAGCCTGATCTAAATAGGAAAACAAACCACAGAGAAGAAGTCAGATTAACCTAAATAGATTCAGTGTTTGGTCAGAACAGCTAAAATACTAATACCTGGATCTACTCACGGTGTGTTCAGACCAAACGCGTTTTGAGCGTCAAGAGCGGCAGGTTTCCATGTAAAGTCTATGTTGAGGCGTGGCAAGGGGGCGTCGAGCTTTCTCACGTCGCGTTTTGAGCGTTTTTGATGCCCAAAGCGCGTTTGGTCTGAACACACCATTAAGGATGGTGTGTACTATAATCCAGTACTATAATCTGCTGCAATGAATATGCAATATGAGGCGTTATTCTGCATGTTGGGAGGAGAAAATGTAAATATATTAATGTAGCAGCTACAATGTGATCCATCACACCTGAGATCAATGTTGCTGATAGAAACTGTGTCTATAACATGTTTCATACAGACGTGCAGACAGTGTGTGTGTCGTTGTACACATGTCTGCAGTTATTGTCACCAGAAGGAGACGTGGAAACAAAGCGAGGAGACACAGAGAACGTCTTTTTCACCGTCATGTGAAGATTTCTGGGATGAAGGAGGAAACAATCATCAGAACATCTGTCTTATCCAGCATTTTGGATCTGTTGGAGGAAGTCAGGATGGATGTGGAGAGGAGTCACACACACCTGCAGAAGACAGATACTGTGTCTCACAGCTGGGATCCAGATGTGTTTCCACTCTGCAGTCATTAACTGGTACCAATTTTTTTCTTGTTTTAGTTCCTGGACTGGGAAATGATTGCACCAAATGATTGTTTTGAAAACAGTGTCCTGTTCTCCACGTTGTGAGGTGGTGAGTTCTTAGACGGCTGGCTTGTAGGCGGGTCAGTTTATAAACTCCTTCCATTATCTTAGGACCCTTCATCCATACTGCTCAGTCCCATGAAGGGAACCTGGAGCTCCCAGCAGTCTTAGGGTGAAAGGTGGGGGTTTTTCTGTTCTTGTAAGCTTGAGAAAAAGAACAAAACAAATCTCTTTCTTTCTGCTTTTTCAGATTATAAATACTGTTGGAAACATTATCAACAGCGATGCACTAAAACCAGTATAAAGGATCGGTGTATCGCTGTGTGTGTACTCATATTCCGTTTTTATTAAGGTGTTGTGATACAACACAACCCAATGTCAATGTGAAAATGAATCCTGTCAGAATTCACTATTATATAAAAAGAAATTCATAGGGAACTTAAAGTTAGTTATTTTTTAACACATTTATGCATAAACAACAAAGTTTGTACTCTTGCCACAATAAAAATCCATACCTGTCATTATCTGGTTCTGGCATGTAGATGAGCCAAATCCACCATGATGACCTCAGATGTTGTTTTCTTTTCTTCAGATATCATCAGGGAAATCTTTTGTAAATCTTCCGTATTCGGATATACCAGTAGGTAAAAAATACACCAATGTGAGGAAACAAACACACCTGTCCCTGCAAAGAATAAACATGTAACGCAAGCAGCAAGCACAAAACTTCATTTCCCACACAGAAAGAAGTGCGCTGACGATCAGAAAGACCAGTGGACGACACCTCTCCTGCTCACACCACGACCCTCCGGGTGGTCGCCAGAGAATTTCACGTATTTCACAATCTGGAACTTGACAGATGTGCTGCAATGCAGAGCTCGATTGCCTTTGTTTGTGGAAGTAAAACTGTGTTTAGTAGTGTTTCTGTGGTGATTCCTGTTCCTTGGTGGGCGTGGTCAGCTGAGGACTGGAGGCACACCTGATCCACGTTCCAGCAATCAACAAACAACCTATTTAAGACCAGCTCTGCCTGCTAACCAGCGCCAGATTGTTGATTGTCCTGCGGTAAAACAGCTCTCAACCTCTGCTTACGTTGCTTGTGCAAAACCTCGATTTGTAACCTGTCCTGTCTTCCTCCTGCCAGAGAAAGCCTGCCAGTTCATAGACGCTACCTGCCAGTTTTGCCTGCCTGCCCGCCCGTTCGCCCTCTCCCCTGCCTGCCTCCTGCTGCTCGCCAGTCTGCCAGTCTCTGAAGTTCTGCTGGAAGAATTCACAGGGATCTGTGGGGAACCAATAAACCTCTCTCTGTACTCTGACAGTGTCCGCTCTTTGGATCCAACTAGCCCCACTTTTACAACAGTTTCTTTATCTGAAGTCGACATGAGACATACAGATTGTGTAATATCAGCACTGAGATCATAAAATATATTTGTGTCAAGTAGTTTGATTTTGAAGATATAACTGGAAAAGTGAATTTAATTCATAACCTTGCCTTATTATACAGAACAGCTTGAAATCTTTTAAGGCTCTTTTTTCCTGCACTGCATTGAATCTGAAAATGGGTCAACAGACTGGTACTGTGTGTACAACTGGGAGGTTTACTGTAGTGGGGGGGGGGTAACCAAAAGAAGCCCCGAGTGTTTTGGGTTGTGTGAGTCTCTGCAGAAGAAGTCTAGTTAGGATAGGACAGAAGTCAGGGAAGCCTGAGGCTCTGCTGGCTAAGATGCAACGTTCAGGCTGGTAATAGGAGCTCCAGAGAGGCTGCAGCCTCTGCCAGTCTGTGGAAGATTTGGTCCTGGTCTGGCCCAGCTCTTCCAGTGAAGTTGCGATGCTTACCTTACCACCTTTACTGGAAGCAAACTGAACTAGAAGACTTTAAATCGACGTTTTACCATCAGAAAGTTGCATAAACGTACTTATCTGAATATGAAGGAGAAACTTTCTGGTTCATGACGTTGTCTTTGTCCTGCAGCTCTGTGGATGTGAACGTTTACTGGTTGGTCTGGACTCTGAACTCAACAACTAGGACAGGTTAGTCCTTCTCCTGCAGCCCAGCAGGACAGTGGTGTTGTGGTGTTTAACTCAGGCCGTCTAACAGAGTCTGCGCTGAACGGTTCCTGTGCTGGAAGCTGTGGGTAATGGAGCACAGCTAAGATTAGATTCTGTCTCATTACTCACTTGGCCTGCGTGGCATTCTGGGACTCCTCCCTTCGGCAGCTTATAACACATTTGTACTTTTGTCAACAAAAGCCCGGATTGTGAGACGGTGAGAAGACAGAGAGTAAACATGCCAGACTGAGCACGCTCACATTTACTGGATGAATTTGGATTTGCTGGAGTGAAGATAATCAGCTTTCATTCCTCCCGTCTCTCCTTCCACACAGAGTTGGAGGACTGGAAATTGGTAGGCAACAGGTAGACACTCTGTCTGTCACAGACATCAGCGTGGCTGAGAGAAGACTCCAGCTGCAGGGTGCGGTGATGTGGTTACACAGCGACAGAACACACAGTCACCTCTGGCATCATGATCAGCAGCTTCACAGAGCTGATTAGAGAGCAATGATCAGCAGCGAGGCTCCGCCATCAGAACTTCTCTGGGTTTTACCTTTCCAGCTTCACAGCTTCTAACTCTAAAAACTTGCATTTGGCCAATAACTGATCAGCTTACTCAGAAAACTACGACACTGGCGGCTCATTGATCAGAACGGGATTAAAGCTGAAGCTTTAAGTCTTCTGTTTCTCTTTCTTCCTGCTTTTTGTTTTAGGTTTAAACTTCTCACCACCGCCTCTTTCAGGCCCTGACTTTCCTCATCATCTCATTTAAAGCTGTTTTTGTACACGAGTCTCTGATAAAACTTCTGTAGACTCTGCGTTAAAATCCAGGACTGTGAGTTCAGCTGATGAGGAAAGAAAGCACTTGTTATGTGTTTATTACTGGTCACCTATCCAGGACATCCTGTAGCTGCTGATAGGAGCCAGCCTTCCCACCGGAACGGGACTAACTGTCAGGAGAAAACGGTGGGTGGGAGGTCAGCTGATGTCTGTCTGGATGACAGACATCAGCTTAACCTTTTTCCATCACTGTGCCGTGGCATACTAGCGTGTCCTGAGAGCACCTCAGGTGTGTCATGGGAAATGACCAGATGTCATCTTATTGGTCTAGAAAGCAGCTCTGTGTTCAGACCCAGGTTTCACACCAAGCGAGTAGAAACCGTCATAAAATGGCTTTTTCTTTGTATTTTTGATTCTTATTCAAGATATTTTGACAAGAACTTCATATTGTTCAGAGAAAGTTTCATTATTCAACATGTTCAGTTTGTGGTGTGTCCCGTGATCTTGCCAATGAAAATAATGTACCTTGGCTTAAAACACCGGCGTAGCTGCTGCTAGCAAGATGAAAAGAACCGGATTCACAAAGCAGAGTCTCTCTGAGGTGGACTTTTCCCACCAGAAGGGAGGGGCTGTGACGTGGAGCAGCAGCTTTACCTCTACGTTACAACAAACAGAGCCTGGTTTTACCGTGGAGGGAGACATCTGCTCTGACTGCTGTGGGAACGCCGAGCCTCATTGGAGGGCTTCTGGATGGGGGAGGGACTTACTGCTCATTGTCTGCTTTCATGTCATTCTCCAAAAGTCTCCAACAACGTCAGATGAGGTCTGAATACTCGCTAAATATTTACAATGAGATGAAGAGTTGAGTTTAAACAGGTCTCCATCGATCCCCAGCTTTTATCAGCGAGTATCCAATCAGCTTCCGGCCCCCAGTTTCAGGCTGCTAAATGTGTTTGGAGGCAGTGAGATGTGCAAAGTAAGGCTTCCAGTCCAGGCTGGATGACTGGACCAAACGGAGCATCACACGCTCACATGGAGGACGCTGTGGGAGGTGGAAGGAGGTGGAAGGAGGCTGAATCAGTTTTATCATCAGAGCGACCTACGATGCTCCAACCTCTCCCTCCCCAGCCAGTAGCTAGAAGACTCTCCGTCCAAACCCCTGCATCACTTCCTCACACCTGGAGACACAGTCACAGTGTTTCAGAAGAGCCAAACGAAGACATCCGTTTAAAAGGAATTGGACTTCTCTCCCCATTTGTTCTTTGGTTGGGGTTTAAAGGGTTAGGAGCTTTAAAAACTAAAAGAGGAATCCAAGGCAGACTTTAAAGTGCTGAGGTGTGAGCTCTCTTTCTGCTCCTCAGCAGCAGACAAGCGGCTCTACAAGCTGCGGTGGATTTCTTCTGTTTAGAAAAAGACCAGAAATAATTTATAGCATGACAAACCAGTGGCAGACTAATCCATCATTAGGAGTTTTATGTACAATCTGTTGTCATTTTTCCTCATCAGTAAGCCAGAAGTAACTTCTCTGTAGCGCGCAGAGAGGCCTGCGTCCCGTGGAAATGAACATTGGGATGGTCTCCCTCCACCTGGAGGCTGTGGGCTTGGAGATTAGCGCTCTAGCTAAACGCATGGTGGTGGTGTTAAGTCTCTCTCTGCAGGAACTATTTATTTCTGTTTAGTGGCAGGCAGAAGACGGCTTTAGAGAGCAGAAGAGAAGTGACTATTATGAAGTCCCATTCACTTTCTCTCTCCATCTGCTGCCCAGACAAAAGATCCACCGCAGTTCTTCACTGAAATGAGTTCGACTCCATTTCGTCAGGGGAAAACGACACAATGGAAAGTCAGGAGGGTTAATGATACTGGTGAATAACTGCAGCACGCGGGCCATTTGGGCCGAAACCGCAGAGCCAAAGAGGGAATGTAGGGGAGGGGAGAAGGATGCTGACAGCAATCTGTGATGAATGCAATCAGGCTCTGCTGCTTTAGTTATTAAAAACAAATCAAGCAAAAGCACAATTAGTGGACATTGTCATGCAAATGCTTTTAGAAGTATTGTACTCCGTCAGAACACATGTTAAATCTAATTAAAGTGAACTTGGGGCCATTTCCTCTGTTGTTCTTTAGAGTGAAAGAAAAGCAACACAATGGATACTCTGGAGATTTCCATGTCTAGATGGACACCCGGTGCAAGCCACTTCAACGTTTCTGCTTTTCACTTCAAAATATTGTCACCAGATGAGCTTGGAAAAGCAGAAGAAGAACAGGAAGGCTTCGTCTTCCCCTCCCTGAGGTTACAGACGTAGTGTCGATCTGGGAAATGGGCCGCTGCTCCCCAGAAAGCCTCTTCTTCACTCTCTTTTAAGTGAATGTTTTGACTCCATAAGATAGAAAATGGCTTCGTTCTGACAGCTTACCTGCCTGAATGGGTTGTAGCATTAAAAAACGTATTTATATGTTAATAAATACGTTAAACCCACCAACTACTCACACTAAACTTGCCAGCATCTCAGTCACCACCGCCGTCCTGCTGTTGTCCTGGTAAAACAGATCCGTGGGGTTGAATCAAACGCTGTTATTCTCCACAAACGCCTCGTCGTCGTCCCCCCCCCCCCCCCCCCCCCCCCCCCCCCCCCCCTACGCTAATGACGTTTACAGGATGCAAACCTGCATGGGGCGTTTTCTTTCACCGGATGCTTTACTCTGCCGCATGGTCCTGTCTGAACCACGGAGATAGACCAACATACAGCCCGTTTACTGTGATGAGGTGCTTCTGGGACACATGGAGGGTCCAAATCTGGAGCTATAGCTGATGGACCTGCCTTCGGTCCGGTCTTGTTCAAAGCAGACCAGACAGTAGTTGCCTTTCTTTCATGGTGTTTTGCTAAACAAACTGATATCTGTATAGTTTCAACAATGTGATTAGGAGGTGTTGAATTAAGTTTGGCACATAAGCCACAAGTCGCATGAAATCTCGTAAACTGGACAAGATTTTATGAGAACTGCAGCTTAGGGAAGGTAGAGTGGAGTGTCATTTCTGGTTTTCCTACTTGCTGCTTAGGACTTGCCTCAGCTTCATGAGCTTCTCCCTCATTTGCTGCACCATCTTCACTACAAATGAACTGGTCACATGACCCCCTACATCACGTCCAAGAACTATTATTGCTGGTCGCTACAGGAACGGATCCAAACGCAGGACTCACCTTAACTAATTTTATTCTTTCATAAAGGGGAACCAACAAAGGCTGTTGCACAAAGCTGCAGAAGACTGGAAGTCAAAAACGTAAAACAAGGAAGTAGCTGAGCATCTCCGAGGACCTGCAGGAAGAGTCCAGAGCTGAGAGGGGAGAGGTGAAGATGAAGAGCTTGCACCAGCAGGTAGGAGGCTTAAAAGCAGGTGGTCAACAAGGGAATGAGCTGCAGGTGAGCCGTATGACACAGGTGATAATGAGCTCTGGAGTCGGCCAGCAGCTGAGAGAGCAGAGCATGCCTGAAAGAAAAGAATTACAAAATGAAACACAGAACTCAGGTAAAGAAAGGGCCAGTTCATAAAAAAAAAAAACACGTAAATACAACAATAACATGTTTCCTTTACACATTTACAAAAGTACTTCTTCATAGAAAGCTCTGAAAAACCACCAGAGGGCATAAAAACTTCAGAGGTTTTTCTAAATGCAGCGGCTTCCATTGGGATAGTTGGGTTTGGTGCGATAAGGGGAAACAGAAACAGACAGAGACAGTGGGAATGTGCCTTTAAATGGTTCAGTTTCAGTCGTCCCAGCTAACACATGACACTGAACGAGGGTCAAGAACAGAATGAGATGTTTGACATTACCACATAAGATTTCTTTGCATGCAGCAACGCACTTACTGAACTCTGTGTTTAATGTCTTTTCCTTACAAATGTGGTTTTATCTAATCAGGATTTCTAACAGTTTATTCCAAAAAAGTATTGCTCCAAAACATAGATTGAGGCTGAGGACAACTAAAAAACCGGGAACGCTACAGCAACTGGGAAAACCAACACAAGAACTAAAACAAAGTGAGGAAACACAACAAGGCAGGTGGAAACCAGGTGAACAATTTAACAGGAAACAAAGACAAACAGGAAACTTACAAAATAAAACAGGAAACAAGAACCAAGGACTAACCAAAAGCTCTAAGCCATGGCACTGTGAGGTAGTGTAAAGCAGGGATCCCCTGCCCTGGTCCTCAAGGACCGGTGTCCTGCAGGTTTTCCAAGTCTTCCTGCTGGAACACACCTGACTCAGACGAGCTCTGCACATGTCTGCTAAACACACACTGATTTGAGTCACGTGTTGCAGCAGGAACACGGGAAAACCTTTAGGAGACCAGTCCTTTAGATGATACAGTAAGTGAGTTCATTTTCAGAGCGTTTCGGTTCTGAAAATTTTCTGTATTTTCTGTTTGGTGAAGAACATTGGTCAGCAGGGGCTGTTTTAAATATGCTGCATGAATAAATCTGAGTTGAGTTCAAACCTGTCCTGCGAAGTGTAATCACCATACCCAGATCTCTCTCTGTTACCTGGGTAGACACAAGGCCCGACAATGCTCCTCTACGCCCGTAGCATCCGTTTTAAATGTTTTCTGCCCTCATACTTTCCATGTAAACGTTGCCAGAGGGTTCATCCAGCAGAGGGCGCCACTGAGTTATCATGACACTGGTTGCTAGCGGTTATTTATCATTTGCAACCGTCCAAAAGCACCAAAAGAAGTAGAACAATCATATTTTTTGACATTCCCAACTTGTTCTCTCTCCCTCTTTGGTACTGTTTATTTTGTGATTTCTGTCATCTTCTTCGCATTTCTTTTCTTCTTCTCTGGTTTGTTCATATTTCTGGTTGCTTGTGGGCCATACAACTCAGTACTGCTCCAACGATTTCTGGGTGTATGGCTCCGTCATCGGTATCGAGTAGCAGGTTGAACCCTGAAAATGCAGCAAATTATGCGCTTAACTGACGCAGAAGATGGAAAAAACTGGCCTTCTGTCTGTGTATTTGTCTTCTGCGCACCAAGGCTTTCAGGATCTGGATAAGCAGCACTTGGTCATTCAACCAGGGTTTTCCTGTCAAAAATCAGAGCGAGCTCACAAAAAAGGGGCGGAGTTTGCAGTTTGCAATAGTTTTGCAATCACAGCCATGGAGAAACACTGCAGAGCAGCTACTTTATATGAAAGAGACAATTATTCTTCAAAAACCAGTGTCACAGTGTGGAAAACTCTGGGTTAATTATGATGTTAACTGGATAAGGGAAACTCCAGCCTCAGTATCAGACCCCAGGACCTGATGGGAGTAATTAGTGGCCTGAGGAGAGATTCAATTCAACTTTATTTTGTACACTTCACAACAATATTGTCACAAGGCACTTTACATCCACATTATTTCTAGCCAATTCATACATATCCTATAATAGAAACCAACTGATTGCATCAAGTCATGACTTCAATCCAATCCCCCATCCTGAGCTGCACGAGGCGACAGTGGGAAGGAAAAAACTCCCCTTTAACATGAAGAAACAGGAAGACAGATCAACATGTACAACTGCACTTATTCAGGAAGACCTGCGGAAAAAAGGAGAAATAAGTTAGAGACGGCAATATTGTCATATATGTATACATTAATATATTAGAGAAATAGAGCGAGGTATTTCTCAGTGCATCAGGTAACATCCCCATTGCTACATAAGTAATGGATGGCTAGACTACCCATAACTATAAGAGCAATGAGCAGAACCTGGACAGTTGGGTCCCGTACATGCAGATTCCAACTCAGGAGATGCTCATATCCTAACTATAAGAATCATGGAAAAGGAAGGTTTTCAGCTCCATCTTAAAGGTGTGGAGGGAGTCTGCCTCCCGAACCCACGGTGGGAGCTGGTTCCATAAGAGAGGAGCCTGATAGCTAAAGGCCCTTCCTCCCATAGTACTCTTAGAGACTCTGGGAACCACCAGTAAACCTGCAGTCTGAGAGCCAAGTGCTCTATTTGGAATATATGGAACTATAAGATCTTTTATGTACAATGGAGCTTGGTCATGGAGAGCTTTATATGTGAGGAGAAGAATTTTAAACTTTCTCCTGGATTTAACAGGGAGCCAGTGTAGAGGGGCTAAAACTGGTGAAACATGATCTCTCCTGCTAGTCCTCATCAGAACCCTCGCTGCAGCATTTTGGATCAGATGGAGACTTTTCAGGGCATATTTGGGACAAACCATTAATAAGGAATTGCAGTAATCCAGTCTGGAAGTAATAAAGGCATGGACTCATTTTTCTGCATCTTTCTGAGACAAGATGCTCCTAATTTTTGCAATATTACGCAGGTGGAAGAAGGCGGTTCTAGAAACCTGTTTTACATGTGAGCTAAAAGACAAGTCCTGGTCAATAATGACTCCAAGATTCCTCACAGTGGTACTGGAGGCCAGATTAATGCCATCCAGATTAATTACATAACTGGATAATTTTGTTCTAAGTTTTTCAGGCCCGAAGATAACGACCTCTGTCTTGTCTGAGTTTAAAAGGAGAAAATGCAGTCATCCAGGTCTTGATGTCTGTAAGACATCTTTGTAATCTAAGAAACTTATTGGTTTTATCTGGCTTCATGGAGAGGTAGATCTGAGTGTCATCCGCATAGCAATGAAAATTTATACCATGCTGCCTGATGATATTTCCTAAGGGAAGCATGTATAATGTGAAAAGTATTGGTCCAAGTACAGAACCCTGAGGAACTCCATGACTTACCCTGGTGTGTGAGGAAGACTCATCATTTACATTTACAAACTGAAATCTATCAGATAAATCTGACTGGAACCAGTCTAATGTGGTCCCTTTAATCCCAATAACATGTTCCAGCCTCTGTAGCAGAATATTGTGATCAATAGTGTCGAATGCAGCACTGAGATCTAAAAGAATGAGTCCAGACAGAAGTCCTTTATCTGAGACCATGAGAAGATCATTAGACTTTCACCAGTGTTGTCTCTGTGCTATGATGAGCTCTAAATCCTGACTGGAACTCTTCAGATTGTTTCTGCTCAGATAGGAACATAGTTGGGTTGAAACTGAGAATTTTAGACCAGAAGGGGAGATTAGATATTTGTCTATAATTAGCTAAAACTCCTGGATCCAGAGTTGGTTTTTTAAGCAACTGTTTAATTACAGCTGTCTTAACATATTGAGGTACATATCCTATTAATAGAGATGAATTGATCAGGTCCAGTACAGACGTATTGATTAGGAAACATATTTCCTTGAATAATCTGGTTGGGATGGGGTCTAAAACACAGGCTGAAGGTTTAGATGAAGCTATTATGTTGGTTAACTCGGAGAGCTGTACAGGCAAGAAACGGTCCAAATGACAATCAGCTTCTAAAGACGTCTCTAAGGCTGCTGCAGATGAAATAACATTAGTAGTGTTCAGGTTATTACTGATTTCCTTCCTGATAGAAACTATTTTGTTTACAAAGAAACTCATAAAGTCGTCACAGCTGAGGTTGAAAGGAATAGATGGCTCAACGGCACTAAGGCTCTTAGTCAGTCTGGTTCCAGTGCTGAAGAGAAACCTGGGGTTGTTCTTCTTCTCCTCTATCAATGATGAATAATAAGCTGTTCTAGCCACACGCAAGGCTTTTTATACACTATTAAACTTTCTTTCCAGACTATGTGACACTCTTCTAAGCCAGATGAACGCCATTTTCTTTCCAAACGTCTTGATGTCTGTTTTAAAGCTAGAAGCTGGGAATTAAACCACCGGGCCCGCTTCTCCTGAGTGGTTCTCTTCTTCTTTAGAGGAGCAACATTATCTAGTGTTATACGCATTAAAGCTGTCATTCTAGCAACACATTCATGGACCTGTGTTGGAGTAAAGCTCGGATGGGTGTTTCCTGTCAGGTTAACACATGGTGTTGGAGGAAATACTGCTGAAATAGACTTCTTAAATTTGTTAACAACACTATCTGACAAACATCGACTAGAATGAATTTTCTTCTCAGCCCTTGTGTAGTCAAGTAAAGTAAACTCAAAAGTTATTAAATGATCAGACAGAACAGGGTTATGAGGAAAAACTGTTAGTTGGTCACTTTTGATGCCACATGTCAGAAGAAGATCCAGAGTGTGACGATGAGAATGAGTCGATCTGTGGACATTTTGGGAAAATCCAATTGAACTTAATATAGAGTTAAAGGCAATGTTTAAACTGTCATGTTCATCATCAAGATGAATGTTAAAATCCCCCAGAACAATAACTTTATCAGTATTCAGCACTAAGTCTGATAAGAGGTCTGAGAAGTCAGTTAGGAACTGTGAGGAAGATCCAGGTGGACGGTAGACTACTACTAGGAGAAGTGGCTTCTCTCATTTCCATCTTGGGTGGGATAGACTAAGAGTCAGGTGTTCAAAGCTATTGGAACTATTTTTATGTTTAGGACTAACCAATAATTCTGATTTAAAGATAGCTGCCAGACCTCCTCCTCGACCTGTAGTTCTGGGAACATGAACATTTAGACAATCTGGTGGAGTCGATTCATTAATACTAACATGATCCTCCTGCTGCAGCAGGTATCCATAAGACAGAATAGATCAATATGATGATCAGTAATCAGGTCATTGATTAACAGAGACTTCGAGACAAGAGATCTAATGTTTGATAAACTGCATTTAATGGTTTTATTATTTTGTGAGCATGAGTGGTTTCGCCCAAAGAAAGCTGGGATAGGCTCCAGCTCCCCACGACCCTGAATTGGATAAGCGGTTAGGAAAATGAATGAATGAACATTTAATGGTTTTATTATTATGTCTTATTAGATTCATTGTATTCATATTAATGAGGTTTTCATGATTTACTCCACCCGTGCCATCTGTTTTATTCTTTCTGGGTCGTGGGGGGCAGATACAATCATGGGTTTTGGGGAGGGTGGCGACAGGGGTGAGATTACAGAAAAGCATGTGAGAATACAACTCTGCTTCATAGTCTCAGTCCTGAACAGTCATGGGTTTAACTGACTAATAAAATGATCCATGTTCCTAGAAACGAGAGCTGCTCCATCCACTGTGGGATGAATCCCGTCTCTCCTAATAAGACCAGGTTTTCCCCAGAAGCTTTTCCAGTTATCTATAAAGCCCACATTTTGTCCTGGACACCACCTAGACAGCCAGCGGTTAAAGGATGACAAACAGCTAAACATGTCATCACTTGGGGAAGAAGTGGTTGTCTTTTTTGACTTTATCAGGATTAGTTTTTATATTTGTTTTGATTGTTTAAGTGTCATGTGGGATGTAATTTAATCTCATTGGATCATGTTCAGAGCTAGTTTGTTCTGTACTGGTCCTATTTGTAAACACACCTATGTTCGTACTGAATGGTTGTGGCCAAAGTCTATTCATACTTTTTGAAAAACCTGGATTATAAAGAAAAGAAATTTCTGCATGATGTAACCGTAACAAGAAAAAGTGAGTAAACACCGGATCTCTAGCAATATTAGAGTCCCATGCTTATTTTATTTGTTGGTGGACCTCACTGGATCGTCTACAGGGTTGAACCTTACACTGTGTGTGAATGACTTGCTCTCAAATTTAAAACCTAGTGTGAAATTAATGTATTGCACTAAAGTTTGTCCACCTTCACACAGTGGTCTACACACTCAAAAATAGAGGTACCAGCTTGTACCTAAAAAGGTACAAATGCTTGTCGCTGGGGTTGTACTCTTTTGAGAGACATTTCTGTACCCTTCAGTTCTGGTCTATTTTTGTACCTTATCAAGTTCAACCTCACCTTATCAAGTTGTGTTTTTTTATGTTTTCACAGCATTAGGCCTGGTCCATAACACTTAGCAATATTATCTTATCTTTAATCTAGAAATGATCTTCAAAAACTCAAAATACCGACCAGCCGTACACTTAGTTTGCAGCATCTGACCTTCATTGTCTGGTGTAGTAAATGACTGTTAAGTAGTACTACTGTCATCACTCAGCTCTGCTCTAGTTTGTGACATTACAGCCATTAACATTACATTTTTCAATGCTGCAGGTACCCTTATGGTCAAAATGGTACAAATTTGTACTTTGAACCCTTTTTCATACTCTGAAGGTGTGCTTCTGGTCTCTTAAAGACCAGTATTGTACTTTTGAGAGAACATTTCTTTAAAATGTATCTATAGGTACAGAAATGTCCTCATCTTGTACCACTATTTTTGAGAGTGTGAAGGTACAGTCATCATACGCCAGACTGTCAGCAGTGTTATGGTAGTTTTAGTAAATGAATCTCCATGTGAGAGTGAGACAGTGGAGTTATTCTAACATGTCTCAGCTGACCTGAAGCATCCCCAGATGCATCTGCTGTTGTCATCTGGTGTCTGTTGTTTAACCATGCACTTGCAGGTATGGTACGGTTCGGTCCGGACCAAACAGGTTCCTCTTAACAACCAGCTGTCTGGTACAGTTTGCTTGCCATGTGGAAGTAAATGAAGCGTTCACTGAATAAAATAGGAAATGATGTGAGATGGATCATAGTGCCCCCCCCACCCCTCCTCCTCCATGTGGACGATGTTTATTTGCTCTGATTGATACTTAATGAAGAACCATTCTGGAGCCAAACAAGGAGCCAAATCTGTCATTTCCAATGAGCTGATTGAGGTTCTGGGTGGTCTGCAAGAGATCAAATCTAACAGAAATATCTGAGAGGCAATAAAGAGTAAATTAGGGGAACGTTAGCTCTGACCGCTGAGATCTGACACCTTAAATGATCTTAAAAGTAAATATTCATTCCCATCTGATGTACAGGCAGTTCTAAAAGCAAATCATACTTCCAGATAATTCCCCCTGCAGTCCATCTTCTGTTTGTCAGTAATGGGGTTGATAGCCAAATAAACTCCATTGCTTCTCCCCTCTCTCTGCATGAAGGCTTCGCAAACATGAAGCGCGAACATCAAAGCGTCGTCAGCCCTGTGAGTGGTGCCGATGTGCTCATCATACACTCCTCTTCTCCTCGGAGTGGAGGGCAAGCTATTCCTCACAGCGTGGCCATGCAGGCGCTGCTGCTAACTGAGGCAGGGTGTTTGTGTTTGCGCTCTTTGCTCTAGTTAATTGGATTGTGAAGTAAGCAATGTTTCCTCAAGAGGCCATAATAAATTCTGTCCTTGCATCATTACAGTGTAACCATCACACACGACTTCATTTCAAAGTGCCTGCAGGAGGAAAACATCTACAGCAGAGCAAATAAAATTACAATATATATTTACAATACAATATTTCTTCTTTTAACCCAGAAACAAAACAAAGCCAGAAATGTGTCTGGTTCCAGAGTGGGACCGCCCAGACTGCCGGACTGGAGGACAAAGCCGACCAGTTTAGTTAACAGTCTGGTTTTGTTTCAGATGATGTCGTTGATTTCTATTCTCATGCCTGGAAGCCGGTCCCTCCTCTTTCCTGCTCTTATCACACACATCATGTAAGAAGCAGTGTGTGATTTGTTAGGGAGCGGTGTGTTGTACGCCACGTCCCGAGTCAAGGCAGGAATTTATAACTGTACAGCCACAGCAACCGCATGGGACCATCTCATCAGACAGAGTGTGAAACCGTAGAGATAAATCAGCTGATCTCAGCCCAAACAACGTGTTCAGCGCGGCTGCATGTCTCTAAAACCTGCTGCGGATGTCTAAGTGAAGCGTTGCTGAATGCTGGTGTGACTGAGGTGATGAGGTCCAGAAGCAGGTTCAGGAAAGACCTTCAGAGGATCTCCAGTTTGTCGTCTGATGAGAGGAAATCATTCAGCAGTAACAATGTTCCTCCAAGGAGGATTAGAGAGATGTGCACGTTTCCTCCTCTACACAGTAAAATATCATGAAAGCAAACAATCTGGAGGAGTTTGAGCGAGTAAAGGATCGAGGAGCAAGTCTAAGCTGGACACGGTGGTTTCTGATCCCTCAGACCTGCTTCCAGACCGTCTGCGAAGACGGAGCCTCCAGTCCAAGTAGGACACAAGACGGAGGCCGACTGCACGCTGCCGTCCCGTTGGACAGTCTGGTAACTTATTTATGTTGTGGTTTAATCAGCTCCTCTAAAACGTCCCTTTAATGAAACAGCGAACTCTTCAGGCTTCTCCTCTTCCAGCTTCTCAGCACGGAGAGGAGAAAGAGAAGAGGAGAAAGAGGAGAGGAGAAAGAGGAGAGGAGAGGAGAGCCATGTTAACGTCTTTAGCCACACCGGCTATGATAAGGTTAATGCGGCAGAAGCTTATTTAAACCTGGCAGCTACAACGTTATTCCAGGAATTCATCTGAGCTAAATTCAGATTTCTTATTTTTTATTATAAGCTTCTCAGCAAAGCAGCACATGCAGATAGTTTAAACCTCTCCTTTCGTGCATGAAGAATGATGTGAAAATGAAATGTCCAGAAGATTCTGCCCCGTTGTTACGTCAGCAGTTTAACCTCACTGACCAGTTTTACTCATGTAGAAAGTTTCTGTACAAATAAATCAACATGCAGTTGTTTCTAACTTAGAGTGTAAAAGGTTAAAGATGTAATCATAAGAAAAGCACAGTGTGTTTTGTTTTCAGCTCAGCATAGATTCATCCACACACACATTCACTCTGAGCTCAGATCTGCCTGAGGCTGAAGAGAAGGTTCAGTAGAGTCATGGTGCATTTTCAGTTTGATTTTTTTTTATCATTTTAGTTGCATTTCTTTGTAAATTTAGAGGTGTGTATCAGATAGAAATGGATCTTTAGAGGGCGATGCTGATTATGATGTTTGGTAGAGAAAAAATACAACTGATTAATTGGCTGATTAATTAAAATAATTATATTTAATTAATGAAATAAGTTTTTGGTTCTTTAGCGCTGACAACAACAAACATCAATTACAGGAAGAACATTTTATTGTTTCGCAAGATGTTGTCCTTTACTGTTATTTACCTTTACGTCAGAGGAATTTAGGTATAAAAAGCTGCAACAAAGCATCAAACCTCTGGCTAACAGCTGTACCGATGGATCTATTGTCAGATTTAGGTCATAGATCTATGCTGTATGTAGGTAGTATGACAGTAGTGTGTGGAAAAACATTATCTATACAGCTGAGCTTTCTATTACCCTTAAACGTTAAATGACATTTTCTTTCCTCCATTATTTTCTTTGCCATGAAGCAATTTCTCACATGAGCCAAAATAACAAGAGATGCCTTTCCCAGATGTCAAAACATGTCACCGTTAATATAAAGTCATCCTTTTTTCTGACAAAGTAAAAGCTGACATGATAACGGATATGGAAGACAGATTGAAACGTTAATCAGTTTTACCTTTCGGACTTAAGTCAAGAAATCTCCTCCTCTTTGCTTCACGTAGCTCCTCTGAAATGACATCTCAACACACCTCTGACGGAGTGATGAACAGTCAATCTCTGCATATTTACTACATTATTTTTACAGTGACTTACTGGCTTTAAGCTGTCAGCTAACGCTATGCTAGGTTAGCATATTACAGCGACTTACTGGCTTTATGGCATCAGCTAACGCTATGCTAGGTTAGCATAACTACAGCAATGTTGTTGCTAACAGACAGTGTTAAAGTCTCTTTGCTATCTGAGAGGATTGAGTATATTGACAGAAGGTTTGCTCCACTCGATGGTACGAACTGATCATTTATTGTGACGAGTCATTTTTCACGTGACGGACCTCACTGGCCACATTAAACACACAGATCACACTAAGTATCAGTGCGTGGCACTATATACTACAGATAGTAGCAACTAAAGCTAAGTTAGCACAACTTTAGCAATGCAACGTGAATTACACACAGCAAAGAGAGTTAAACTGAATCTGGAGACATGTTGTGTCATTTTTAGTTTCATAATTCGTTATGAACTTACCTGTTGGCTCGCTCCACCTACCTGTAAGATACCTGATTCCTTTACTCCTATACTACTGAGAAGACAACGGAAAGTGGAGTCAGAGCTCATCAACATCATTCTACTTGACTCTGACTCTTCAGTTACCGGCTGCCAAAGACGGTGTTTAACCTCTTTTCCAGTTTCTGTGAATGAGAAGCCGATTTGACCGGGAGCACATCACCTTTAAAATGCACCCCACCCCGATCGGCACCCAGTGCGCTCCAAGTGGACAGACTGACTTTATACTTGGCCATATTGGCCCTCCACATTCAGTCATCCAGACTGATGTGCCAAAATGCTCCATAACACGTTTTTTTCAATGGACTGATTAACAGTTAGTCATTTTTTATACATTTGTATATTGACTCATTCCCCACTTTCCCCCTTCACCGCTACTTCTGAGTGTCGGGAACAAACGAAAACAAAGACGGACATCAGGAGGTATTACAGGGAGTCGGTTTGTCACAAAGAAAGGATTTTCTCAGGTGCTGTTGAGTCATTAATGATGGTGATTACGAAGCAACACGCTTGGTTTCTTTAGCATGGATTAATTTGTTATTTTGTCAGACAACAGAATCAAAACTGGCAGGTTGTTCAGAGACTTGATGAGAACATCAGAGACGTGATTTGTTCTTTATAATTAATTCAGATATGGCTACTCCTGATGTTGACCTGACCTTCACATCATTTTGTGCTTACGTTTCGTTTGGTACCGTCCCTGCAAACATCTATAGTGATGCGAGTCCTGGGTCAGAACCATGATCAATAAGTAAATTCTTTCTCCTGGATACATGCAGTATCTTTACATCATACAACCACATCTTTAGTCAGAATAAGTGCAGAGCAATATGTGTTGGAGACTTTTTGTTTTTTGAGTAATTTCTCATTTATCAGTTGCTTATATTGAACATAAGACGTACAAGATCGAAAGATCAAAATGCCAAAAAACCCGAAACAAAAACAACAAGCAGGGAATAATTTACATAACCAATCATGTAACATCCTCGTTTCCAAGCATAATCAACTCTGTAAAGTATCCATTTGAAGATGAGGACATCCTTGCGTCGTCTCTCCAGCAGATGTCTGTTTATTCCCTGAAGGCATGAAAGTGTATGTTGTCTGCAACTTGAGATGTAGCTCGTTTGAAGACATAATCGCTTCCTTTCTTGCAGCTCAAAGAGTTTTACTCTGCACAAAAACAATGGTTTGCTTTGGATCACTGATGTCAGGGGTCCATCTTAAGAACATTACTACATTTTTTCTGCCATTGTGACCGTCTGAACATGCAAACATTCATACCTGTTCCACGTTTATTCTCTTTTCCTTTTCTTGTGCAATATTTTTAAATGGCAGATTATTTGATTAAATCATTGCTTCTCTTCTTAATATAAAACAAAACAAATTAAAGCAATTTTTAAAAAAATTTTGGGATCATTTTCCAAGCCTGGAAAAGCCTAATTATCTCGGATTTTAAAATATCTTTGTATTTAATTAATTTAATCCTGATCCTCTGAGAGTTGTGGTTCGTTCACTTCTGCTTGAAGTGTAAAATAATAACAAATAGTCCTAAATGACTATTTGGAGGCCAGAGAGTTTGGTCAGGTTGTCTCTGTTTTATACATTAAACGTAAACACACCTTAAAGACAGGCTACTACTATAAATACTGCTCTGCTGTAGCTTTAAAGCTCTGATATAAAATGTATTATATTTTCTAAATTTAGCGCCCCCTATTAACGACTAGTTCAGTATCCCTCTGTATCATCTCTCTCCTCTGAGCTGTCAGACCTGAAAGTCAGTCAGACTGAGTTTTGTCTTATGTGTTGCTCTTTCAGCTTCTCAACATTCCCATGATAAATAAAACCAGCAGAAAGACAACAATCTCCATTCAGGGAAACACAAAACTGATGTAGTACACATGCCAGGCCTCTAGTGGGCAGTAAAACTCTAACAACACACCCGGGTGTGCTCCACATACACACAACAGAAGCGTTGGATGCTAACCGCTACTTACCGCACACGTGTAACTTCTGCATCTTCGCTGTCGGCAGAAATGTTCTTCCAGGTTTTGCTTCAACAAACCAAATGAAACATGGAACCACTCGAACACGACATGGTGGTCTGCCATCGTTGTTGTGCTTTTTGTGGGTTAAACAGGGTCAAAATGTGAAATCTGTCCCACAAACATTCTG
This sequence comes from Telmatherina bonti, assembly GCF_933228915.1. Classification (NCBI taxonomy): domain Eukaryota; kingdom Metazoa; phylum Chordata; class Actinopteri; order Atheriniformes; family Telmatherinidae; genus Telmatherina; species Telmatherina bonti. The sequence goes on from NC_136618.1 coordinate 34,958,011, forward strand.
ACTCCAGTTCACAAGGACAGGACTGATGCTGCGAGAAGGTTTCACTCTGGAGGCTTCGTGGTTTTATCAACTCTGTAACCATGGAAACAAGAGTCCAGACACAGCAAAACTTTGCTGTTTTACCGTCTCAGTGTTGTGGTGCAAACAGGACCTAGATTTCCTTGTTGAGTGACCCGCTGTGCATGTCTGAAACAGCCAACGTTGATGTGCAGTTGCTTCGGGTTGACATGGAGCTGTAAATCAGAGTGCAGCTGTAACCGGCTGCTCCAGGCTTCAACATGAAGCTGGGAGGTGCAGTTCCCCTGGCCCACGGCGCTGCAGGGCAACAACGGCTCCAAGAACGAGTTTCTTTCAGCTGATCACACCAAAGAGAGGAAAAAGGTGGTTATTTATGCAACCAAGAAGTGCTAAGTTGTAGTTTGCAAACTTTTTCGGACTGTGGCCTTGCATCACTGCGTGTGAAGAAGCAAAATGTTGTCACTCGTTCCCTAAAACACTGAAGCGAGAACATCAGACTCCATCACACTTAGAAATGAGTCTTTGGAGGCTCGCAATGCATTTTCATGTCTTAAATTTTGCACAGCTGCAAAGATGTGGTTCACCAGAGAGAGGAATGTTCAATTTTTAACCACTTAAAAAGTACCAAACTCATCAAAGTAAATCCATAGAGAATAAAGATTCACAGAGAAATGGTGCAAAAACAAACTCCAGGATTAAATATTATACTGCATCTTTAATCCACAACACAGCCTGCAAATCCAATACTATAAAACACACACGGAGTGTATTCTTTCCATATAACCTATTTAAAACACTCTTTCAGAAACTGTGTGCTGGTTTAAAAGCATTTCCTCAATCTGTACTCGATCCACTTATAAAATCCTGAACCCAGTGTTGAGCTGGGCCCCGCTCGCTCTACGTAACCTTTTCACACAGAAAACCAAGCAGATGTTCAGCTCCAGGTACCCCCAGTCTGAGGATGGAGGGGTCCTTCCAGAGCAAACATCTCAATGCCCTCGTTGATTAAACTCAACCAATAGTTTCAATTTTTCAGTGCAGACTTCTCTAGCTGGAAAGCTTCCTTTACATCAGAAAAGTCATGTAATTTATAGTCAACCACGTCACATCACCAGGTAAAATCTGGTTTCGTGAGACATCCGGACAGTCAACAGATCAGAAGTGTGAGACACACCCCAGACGTCTCTGGCTGACCTACCCACATGTCCAGGGTTCAGCTATAAACTCAGTAACAGACCCCTCTGCACGCCACTCGCACATGCTCGTAACGACCACAAGTGTTTTCCTGCAATGGTTTCTCCCATCGAACAGACTTTTTTAGGTTCTGGTGAAATGTCTTAACAAGTTGATCTGTAGACGCTAAAGATTATTAGGGATTGTCAAAGATTATTCTAACTTGTCCAAGAAGTCTCTAAAACGTCTTTAAACGCCATGTTGTCAGCTAAACCAGTAGTAAACCAGTAGTAAACCAGTTGTAAACCAGTAGTAACCCAGTAGTAACCCAGTAGTAAACCAGTCATAAACCAGTAGTAAACCAGTCTTAAACCAGTAGTAAACCAGTCGTAAACCAGTTGTAAACTGTGATGGTTTCCTGGCAACAGACTGGCTGCAGCCTCCTTCTCGGACCACTGTCTCAACGTTCCCCTCATGTTTACTGACGATAGTCCATGTTGTTGGAGACGTCACATGGCCAACCACAGGCGAAGTGAGCTGTATAGCCAGCGCTGGGACACAGGCTCCCAGTTTGCACAGTTTGAAACTGGTGTTTCTTCACAGGAAACCAGTTAAAATTTATTCCCTGTTCAGGTGACTTGTCCTCAACTAACAAATGTTCTTTGTTAGTAACGAGCATGAGTTAGTGAAGCATGAATAAATGATGAAAATCAACCAAATCAAATAACCAGGGTTATCCATGAAGCTACACATATGTATTTAATCCTGCAGGTCAGAAAATACAAGGCAGAAATACAAGTACACATCAAATAATACAAGTACAAATAAAATGTATGAGTACAAATAAAGAAATCAGCTCTTTATGAGTTTAAATAATATGGTTTGCTGTGTTTTATTGTGTGTTTTATTTATTGTATTTGTGTGAAATGGAGAAAGAATAAAACATTTATCATTTATGTAGGATTCTCTTTAACACTTAAATGTGTTGATCTGACACTGAATCCAGCTGTTAAAACACTACAGCGCCTCCGGAGGTCAAAGCCCCCAGTGGGACCCTGCTATCATGCAAGTAGTCTGTAGTGTTTTATTGTGCTACAGTCCCACTCAACATGACAACCACTGTAAATCTGGAGATCAAGACCAGATGAAGCCAACAGGACCACATCATCTGCAAAAAGCAGGGACCCAATCCTGAGGCCACCAAGTCGGATCCCCTCAACACCTCGGCTGCACCTAGAAATTCTGTCCATATAAGTTATGAACAGAATCGGTGATAAAGGGCAGCCTTGGCGGAGTCCAACCCTCACCGGAAACGAATCCGACTTACTACCGGCAATGTGGACCAAGCTCTGACACCTGTCGTACAGGGACCGGACAGCTCGTACAAGGGGGTCCGGTACCCCATACTCCCGGAGTACCCCCCACAGGAGCCCCCGGGGGACACGGTCGAATGCCTTCTCCAGGTCCACAAAGCACATGTAGACTGGTTGGGCAAACTCCCATGCCCCCCCCAGGACCCCAGAGAGGGTATAGAGCTGGTCCACTGTTCCGCGACCAGGACAAAAACCACACTGCTCCTCCTCAATCCAGGATCCACCTTTAATGGACCCCCCCCTCTCCAGGACCCCTGAATAGACCTTACCAGGCAGGCTGAGGAGTGTGATCTGGTCTGCACGTCAGAATTTGGCTCATTACTTTGGTACCGCATTCAACATGTTCTCACATCCCTCTTGTGAGTCAACTTTTATTTTATTCTTTTTATTTTATTTATATATTTTTAAACAAGTGACTACTCAGAAGTCTAGCTACTCTTTCTGGAGTTATTGGAGATGTTCAGTAACTGACATTAAAATTTGTCTTCATTGTTTTAAATGAGCAGCTGCCCTCCCCCGTCCAGAAGAACTCTCTAGAAGCTGCTTAAGCCCCTCCCCCGTCCAGAAGAACTCTCTAGAAGCTGCGTAAGCCCCTCCCCCGTCCAGAAGAACTCTCTAGAAGCTGCGTAAGCCCCTCCCCCGTCCAGAAGAACTCTCTAGAAGCTGCTTAAGCCCCTCCCCCGTCCAGAAGAACTCTCTAGAAGCTGCGTAAGCCCCTCCCCCGTCCAGAAGAACTCTCTAGAAGCTGCTTAAGCCCCTCCCCCGTCCAGAAGAACTCTCTAGAAGCTGCTTAAGCCCCTCCCCCGTCCAGAAGAACTCTCTTGAAGCTGCGTAAGCCCCTCCCCCGTCCAGAAGAACTCTCTTGAAGCTGCGTAAGCCCCTCCCCCGTCCAGAAGAACTCTCTTGAAGCTGCGTAAGCCCCTCCCCCGTCCAGAAGAACTCTCTAGGAGCCCGGTCCTCCTGCAGCTTCCAGCTTCCAGCTGCGGGACCAGATTGCAGATGAAATGCACAGTTTACACTGGCTGATCCTCATCCTGGTTTACGGTCAGATGTTTCTGTATTTCACAGAAGCATGTGGACAAAAGCATGTAGAGTTAAAATTATGTTTGGGTTTCTTTTTTTCTTTTTTTACTATCTTTGAATAAAATGCAATTAAATGTGTCTTTCAGAAAACGAATAGATCTGGAGTTGACAATAATAATGTTTGTGTCTATTAATTGATTTAGTTTAATCCATTTAAAATAAATGCTGCTTTTGGAGGGAATAATATGTGACTAATCAAGATGAATTAATGACAAAGCTTCTAATTAGATTTCTTTTCAAACAGACTCCCACCCCAAGTATTTTCATTTCAGATATGTAAAACAGGTCTTTTAAATGTGTCTATCATATATGATACACACCATTGCATCATTTTATGGAGGAAATAAACTTGGCTCCAAACACTGTTATAAACAGCCGGGCACTTACTTTCTGCCACCTGATGGATAGCATGGGCAGTACAACCCATGTAACACTGACTATGATAAAACAATATACATGCAAATATAAAAACATTTGTTAAAGCAGCAAATAAAGAGTTTGGATTGATAAAGTTAGAATGTTCTGTTCTTTATGTCTTTGCTAGGTGATGGAGGAATATTTAGCAGTATGACTGATAAGAGGTTTATATGGGAGGGCTGAAACTGAGGTTACTGTGGAGATTATACCACATAGAGTTCTTCCCTTTGTCTCTGGTTGTACTGGTCTCACAGATAGCCTATAAACCAGCTCAGTGCTCCCTGATGTTTCTGTCAGGTCAGAAAACATCCGTTTTACTAGACTGATGCGTTGCAGAAAGTAAAAACCATCTTTTCAGCACAGAAAGGTCAAAACAAGTCAAGAAGGAAACAAACCACAAGTAAAATGATCCTGCTGTACCTCAGTCTGGCATTTTGTTAAAGACAATGCAGACAGAAGACTACTTGTGTCTATAACATAAAGGGACTATGGAATATAAACATTGAAACAGCAGGCTGCTCATGAGGCTCATGTTTCTGGATTTGCATCGTTGCAGGTCCACAGTGTTTCTGCACATTGTTGAGCTGGAAAAAGCGAAACGTTTCCTCATCCATAGCTCAATAAACTGACCTTTGCTCCCGGGTTTTGGGGCACTGCTTCTCTATCAAATATTCATTTTGCTGATCTTAGTGGGTTTATGTAAAACTGACCATGGTGCTGAAAATGCTCCCTGCCTTCTGCAGCTTTAAAGTTTTGCTGCTTCTTTACTGCATTTGAGGGATTACAGAGATAATCACAAGCACACAGGTCAGGGTTAATGATAGCCTCAGTCTGAATCTGCTGCCAGTCACCGGCTGAATGTTAATGCTTCTGGTTAAAGATACATTGGAAGTGATGGTGAAGTGGAAGGTTTTATCATGTGGTCAGCTTTTAAATGTAAAGAAAGAGATAAAAAGTCAATGCACACACACACACACACACACACACACACACACAGCTGGCTTGAGTGTAATTGAGTGTCGGGTTACCTGGTTTAAAACCAGGTGAAGGTTAATATGAAGGAAAAGCTGAACTGCTTAATCAGAATCAGAGTAAGATCTTCATGAATAATGTATCCCAGATGAATGACCAGCATCCTACCAGGAAGTTTTAGATCTGCAGTAAGAGAAGGAAGCAGAAGTCACGAGTTAATCTAACAGGTCAACAGAAAAATGTTCCTCAACATGAAACGGTGAAGACTTTGAACATCCCACCATCTCTGCTGTATAACTCCATCTAGAGATTCCGGAGGAATCTCTGTGTGCCGTGGATAAAGTTGAAGGTCTAAAGGACCACGCTGAACCACATCCTGATGGTGGAACAGGAGAACTGGTCTGCTGCAGTCCAGATGTTTTAGCCAGTACAAACATCTGGAGCATCATGGAAGCAGAAACCAGTAGAGCAGCTGGAATCCTGCATCAGACCAGAACGGGACGACATTCCAGCAGTTGCTCTCCTTACCTCCCAGATGTTTCCAGATGTTAGAGGAAGAGGAGACACAAACGAAAGCCACCCTGTTAGCTTGATACAGAACAGTCAGTCTCTCCAGACTGGTTTGTTGGTGACGTTTCCAGATTTCTGTAGCGCGGTGGAAGGAGAGTCTCTGCTTGGAGAAATTCTGCTTTTTCATTTTCCTTCTGCAGAAAACTAATCACCGCATTCATATGCTGCTGTTCTTCATGCACGCTGCAATCCTTCATGATATGCAAACTGCATTCATGAGTAACGTGGTGTTATGTCTTATTTCATATAGCAGCGCCTTTTGTTAATGAAGACCAATGATAACAGATGATTATGTTAAAATGAATCAAGACATATCAAGTGAGAAAATGAAAATATTCCCTTTTAATGCAATCTGATCGTTTATCTCTTCACCTCGGTGCAATCTATTTGTCTGAAATCTGATTTGCTTGTAGTTATTAAATAACAGGAAGCCGTAAGATGTTCAGGTACTAATGCTGAAACATATTGTCGTCAGCATTTCAATATTTTATAAAGCTTAAACATATTCAGTCTATTCAGCCACAGAGCTGTGAACATCAAGCACCTGTTATTCCACCGTGTGTGTGTGTGTGTGTGCGCTGGGCTGAGCAGCGGCTGTTGGAGCTTCAGTCCTGCAAGCTTTGATCCCGGTGTGAAAAACCAGCCATGATATTCCTCATCTTAATGATAAAACACGCAGGAATATTTAAAAGATTAGTCAGCAAACTGCCTCCAGTATCCAGTTAAAGCGTGTGACTCAGGCAGAGCAAACAACATTATCCAGTGTGCTTTAATGACTTCCCGGACATTTATTATGAAAAGCAACATTTTGGAATGGAAATATTTCATGAAATCAAATCTATTATCAATAAATCACCAGTCATCAATAAATCAGCTGACGAGGATCGAAAGCAGCATGAATGTGAGAGCAGCCTGTGAGGTGTGGAGAGCAGAGGTCTTCATGTGGACCACCTGATGTGGACGTAGCAGCTGGAGGAGGAGAGCTGCCTCCAGCAGCATCCTGCCACCGTCTCCTCGCCGTGGCAACGCCACACGGTGCAGAGTCACGGACGTTGGCTCAGCTTTCTGAAAAGCAGAGTGGGTGCTGACGTGCCACTTCCCACAGCAGCTCTGATTGAATCGTTTCTCTAATTGTTTTATGGGTTGTTGGGGAAGGCCTTGAGAAGCTGCAGATTTCTGAGGTCTGCAGGAACCTGATTCACACTTCTCTCTCTCCTGGAATAAAGCCTCGGCAAGCTCGTCTTCTTCTGAATATTAGTTTCCAGAGACATTTCTCCTTTGCCGACCAAGCAGTCTCCATCCCAGCCATCAGTCAGATCCCCCGCAACAACATGCAGCAGTAGCGTTCCTACCAGGAGGAACAAACTAAAATACTGTTTCATATTTCCCCACAACCCACTGCTTCCTGACACCTGAGCAGCCAATCACACGGCAGCATGTAGACATGGTGAAAACGACCTGCTGAAGGTCAAACGGAGCATCAGAAAGGAGGTTGAAGTGACTCTGAACCTGTCATGTTGGTTCACTGATAACCTGGGATTTACAGAGTAGACAGAGAATGTTCTGGAAAAGAAGACACCATGGAGCGAAAATGAAAAGATGGAGAAACGTTGCTGGTCTGATGAGTCTCCAGTTCAGCTCCACATTCACATGGTAGGATCAGAATCTGCTGGAAACATCATGGATCCATCCTGCCGTCAGGATCAACGCTTCAGGCTGCTGCTGGTGGAATGGTGGGAGGAGGTTTTCTGGTCCCACTTTGGTCCCCTTAGTACCACCATGACCTGGTTTAACCTCCACAGCCTACCTGAGTCCTGCTGCTGACCATGTCCATCCCTTTCTGAGCACAGTGTAGCATCTTCTGATGGAAACTTCCAGCAGGATGATGCACCATGTCACAAAGCTCACATCATCTCCACCATGATGATGAGTTCACCGTCCTCCAACGGCTCCACAGTCATGCAACGACAAAATGATTCACTTTGATAGATCAGATTTCTGTCCTGCAAACCTTCCAAAAAAAAACTCTGTTTTGGTAACGAACAAACGATGTGGCACTAATTTCATAGATTTATGGTTTAACTCTGACTGCACTTGTAAAAATCCCAAATTTATCTGGTAAATGAAGGCTATGTTTTTTAAATCATCTGGAAATATAAATGCACACACACACACACACACACACACATATATATATATATATATATATATATATATATATATATATATATATATGTATATATATATATATATATATATATATATATACATACATATATATCTCAAACAGTTTCTGATTTGTTGCACATTTATGATCAGAATCTCTTATCAGGATTATTTCTGCTCACAGGGCCACATGTAAAACTCTGATTTACAGTGTACAGGGAGATACGGGGGGGGGTGGCTGTCTGCCCTGTTACCTGCTCCAGTGACAGTCAATTAGCCTGTTTCTCTCTGCAACAGTTCCCACCCACATGCACCCACAGTCATGAGGGACATTGCAAAGCACACACACACACACACACACACACACTTCCAGGAATGTTGACACCACCACAAGGTTTGCCTGATATGCAGTTCAGCCCGCATCATCTGATGATAAATAAGGTGAGAAAAATAATCAAATAACTCTCTGTCAGTGAAGGTGGGGGCTGCACCAGTAATTGACGTGAGCGATGAGACTAATAAGCTCCCCTGTGAGCTCATCAAAGAACAAGGGAGAGATAATGAGACTGTGTTTTCTTTTTTCCAACTCATAATCAGTTTGCCTTTTTCAGTGTTCTGCTCTGGTGCCGTAACCTTCAGCCTCCCCTCACACTGCCGTAGAGGTGTGTTTACTGAATAATTATTCTTTGTTTCAATATTATTCATGTTATTTGAACTAGTTCAGACATGATTTGCTTCATTACATACCATCTCATCACAACTGCTTGTCAAAAATGGGAATAAAGCATTTCTTCCATCCAGACAGCCAGATCATGTCAGGATCTCTGCACACCACGTCCTCCAACACACATCTGTACAGGTGGTTTGTCCAAGCTGGTTGACATATGGCCGTCATGAACTAACATTAACATGTAATGTCTGTGGATCAGCCATTATTCTAGTATTCCTGTCCGACTCTGGTCTGCTTCGTAAACACAGCAGCCTCTACAGCTGGATGGAGTAATCTAGTCTCTCTGATAACCATCACACAGCTGGATGATCCGGGGTTGTGGTTTATCATTAACTTACCACCCAGTCATGATACTGTTCCCAGTTAAACCATCATGTTACTGGTCTGTTCCCAGTTAAACCATCATGTCACTTGTCTGATCCCAGTTAAACCATCATATTACTGGTCTGATCCCAGTTAAACCAGTCATGTTACTTGTCTGATCCCAGTTAAACCATCATGTCACTTGTCTGATTCCAGTTAAACCAGTCATATTACCGGTCTGATCCCAGTTAAACCATCATGTTAGTGGTCTGATCCCAGTTAAACCATCATGTTACTGGTCTGTTCCCAGTTAAACCAGTCATGTTACTGGTCTGTTCCCAGTTAAACCATCATGTTACTGGTCTGATCCCAGTTAAACCATCATGTTACTTGTCTGATCCCAGTTAAACCATCATGTTACTTGTCTGATCCCAGTTAAACCATCATGTTACTTGTCTGATCCCAGTTAAAACATCATGTTACTTGTCTGATCCCAGTTAAACCAGTCATGTTACTGGTCTGTTCCCAGTTAAACCATAATGTTACTGGTCTGTTCCCAGTTTAACCATCATGTTACTTGTCTGATCCCAGTTAAACCATCATGTTACTTGTCTGATCCCAGTTAAACCATCATGTTACTTGTCTGATTCCAGTTAAACCAGTCATGTTACTGGTCTGTTCCCAGTTAAACCATCATGTTACTGGTCTGTTCCCAGTTAAACCATCATGTTACTTGTCTGATCCCAGTTAAACCATCATGTTACTTGTCTGATCCCAGTTAAACCAGTCTTATTACTGGTCTGATCCCAGTTAAACCATCATGTTACTTGTCTGATCCCAGTTAAACCATCATGTTACTGGTCTGTTCCCAGTTAAACCATCATGTTACTGGTCTGTTCCCAGTTAAACCATCATGTTACTTGTCCGATCCCAGTTAAACCAGTCATATTACTGGTCTGATCCCAGTTAAACCATCATGTTACTTGTCTGATCCCAGTTAAACCAGTCATGTTACTGGTCTGTTCCCAGTTAAACCAGTCATATTACTGGTCTGATCCCAGTTAAACCATCATGTTACTGGTCTGTTCCCAGTTAAACCATCATGTTACTTGTCTGATCCCAGTTAAACCATCATGTTACTTGTCTGATTCCAGTTAAACCAGTCATGTTACTGGTCTGTTCCCAGTTAAACCATCATGTTACTGGTCTGTTCCCAGTTAAACCATCATGTTACTTGTCTGATCCCAGTTAAACCAGTCATATTACTGGTCTGATCCCAGTTAAACCATCATGTTACTTGTCTGATCCCAGTTAAACCATCATGTTACTGGTCTGTTCCCAGTTGAACCATCATGTTAGTGGTCTGATCCCAGTTAAACCAGTCATGTTACTGGTCTGTTCCCAGTTAAACCATCATGTTACTGGTCTTTTCCCAGTTAAACTATCATGTTACTTGTCTGTTCCCAGTTAAACCATCATGTTCCTGGTCTGTTCCCAGTTGAACCATCATGTTAGTGGTCTGATCCCAGTTAAACCATCATGTTACTGGTCTTTTCCCAGTTAAACCATCATGTTACTGGTCTGTTCCCAGTTAAACCATCATGTCACTTGTCTGATCCCAGTTAAACCAGTCATATTACTGGTCTGATCCCAGTTAAACCATCATGTTACTTGTCTGATCCCAGTTAAACCATCATGCCACTTGTCTGATCCCAGTTAAACCAGTCATATTACTGGTCTGTTCCCAGTTAAACCATCATGTTACTGGTCTGTTCCCAGTTAAACCATCATGTTACTTGTCTGATCCCAGTTAAACCATCATGTTACTTGTCTGATCCCAGTTAAACCATCATGTTACTTGTCTGATCCCAGTTAAACCAGTCATGTTACTGGTCTGTTCCCAGTTAAACCATAATGTTACTGGTCTGTTCCCAGTTTAACCATCATGTTACTTGTCTGATCCCAGTTAAACCATCATGTTACTTGTCTGATCCCAGTTAAACCATCATGTTACTTGTCTGATCCCAGTTAAACCATCATGTCACTTGTCTGATCCCAGTTAAACCAGTCATATTACTGGTCTGTTCCCAGTTATACCATCATGTTACTGGTCTGTTCCCAGTTAAACCATCATGTTACTTGTCTGATCCCAGTTAAACCAGTCATGTTACTGGTCTGTTCCCAGTTAAACCATCATGTTACTGGTCTGTTCCCAGTTAAACCATCATGTCACTTGTCTGATCCCAGTTAAACCAGTCATATTACTTGTCTGATCCCAGTTAAACCATCATGTTACTTGTCTGATCCCAGTTAAACCATCATGTTACTGGTCTGTTCCCAGTTAAACCATCATGTTACTGGTCTGTTCCCAGTTAAACCATCATGTTACTTGTCTGATCCCAGTTAAACCATCATGTTACTGGTCTGTTCCCAGTTAAACCATCATGTTACTGGTCTGATCCCAGTTAAACCATCATGTTACTGGTCTGTTCCCAGTTGAACCATCATGTTAGTGGTCTGATCCCAGTTAAACCATCATGTTACTGGTCTGTTCCCAGTTAAACCATCATGTTACTGGTCTGTTCCCAGTTAAACCATCATGTCACTTGTCTGATCCCAGTTAAACCAGTCATATTACTGGTCTGATCCCAGTTAAACCATCATGTTACTTGTCTGATCCCAGTTAAACCATCATGTCACTTGTCTGATCCCAGTTAAACCAGTCATATTACTGGTCTGTTCCCAGTTAAACCATCATGTTACTGGTCTGTTCCCAGTTAAACCATCATGTTACTTGTCTGATCCCAGTTAAACCATCATGTTACTTGTCTGATCCCAGTTAAACCAGTCATGTTACTGGTCTGTTCCCAGTTAAACCATAATGTTACTGGTCTGTTCCCAGTTTAACCATCATGTTACTTGTCTGATCCCAGTTAAACCATCATGTTACTTGTCTGATCCCAGTTAAACCATCATGTTACTTGTCTGATCCCAGTTAAACCATCATGTTACTTGTCTGATCCCAGTTAAACCATCATGTCACTTGTCTGATCCCAGTTAAACTAGTCATATTACTGGTCTGTTCCCAGTTAAACCATCATGTTACTGGTCTGTTCCCAGTTAAACCATCATGTCACTTGTCTGATCCCAGTTAAACCATCATATTACTGGTCTGATCCCAGTTAAACCAGTCATGTTACTTGTCTGATCCCAGTTAAACCATCATGTCACTTGTCTGATTCCAGTTAAACCAGTCATATTACCGGTCTGATCCCAGTTAAACCATCATGTTAGTGGTCTGATCCCAGTTAAACCATCATGTTACTGGTCTGTTCCCAGTTAAACCAGTCATGTTACTGGTCTGTTCCCAGTTAAACCATCATGTTACTGGTCTGATCCCAGTTAAACCATCATGTTACTTGTCTGATCCCAGTTAAACCATCATGTTACTTGTCTGATCCCAGTTAAACCATCATGTTACTTGTCTGATCCCAGTTAAACCATCATGTTACTTGTCTGATCCCAGTTAAACCAGTCATGTTACTGGTCTGTTCCCAGTTAAACCATAATGTTACTGGTCTGTTCCCAGTTTAACCATCATGTTACTTGTCTGATCCCAGTTAAACCATCATGTTACTTGTCTGATCCCAGTTAAACCATCATGTTACTTGTCTGATTCCAGTTAAACCAGTCATGTTACTGGTCTGTTCCCAGTTAAACCATCATGTTACTGGTCTGTTCCCAGTTAAACCATCATGTTACTTGTCTGATCCCAGTTAAACCATCATGTTACTTGTCTGATCCCAGTTAAACCAGTCTTATTACTGGTCTGATCCCAGTTAAACCATCATGTTACTTGTCTGATCCCAGTTAAACCATCATGTTACTTGTCTGATCCCAGTTAAACCATCATGTTACTTGTCTGATTCCAGTTAAACCAGTCATGTTACTGGTCTGTTCCCAGTTAAACCATCATGTTACTGGTCTGTTCCCAGTTAAACCATCATGTTACTTGTCTGATCCCAGTTAAACCATCATGTTACTTGTCTGATCCCAGTTAAACCAGTCTTATTACTGGTCTGATCCCAGTTAAACCATCATGTTACTTGTCTGATCCCAGTTAAACCATCATGTTACTGGTCTGTTCCCAGTTAAACCATCATGTTACTGGTCTGTTCCCAGTTAAACCATCATGTTACTTGTCTGATCCCAGTTAAACCAGTCATATTACTGGTCTGATCCCAGTTAAACCATCATGTTACTTGTCTGATCCCAGTTAAACCAGTCATGTTACTGGTCTGTTCCCAGTTAAACCAGTCATATTACTGGTCTGATCCCAGTTAAACCATCATGTTACTGGTCTGTTCCCAGTTAAACCATCATGTTACTTGTCTGATCCCAGTTAAACCATCATGTTACTTGTCTGATTCCAGTTAAACCAGTCATGTTACTGGTCTGTTCCCAGTTAAACCATCATGTTACTGGTCTGTTCCCAGTTAAACCATCATGTTACTTGTCTGATCCCAGTTAAACCAGTCATATTACTGGTCTGATCCCAGTTAAACCATCATGTTACTTGTCTGATCCCAGTTAAACCATCATGTTACTGGTCTTTTCCCAGTTGAACCATCATGTTAGTGGTCTGATCCCAGTTAAACCAGTCATGTTACTGGTCTGTTCCCAGTTAAACCATCATGTTACTGGTCTGTTCCCAGTTAAACTATCATGTTACTTGTCTGTTCCCAGTTAAACCATCATGTTCCTGGTCTGTTCCCAATTGAACCATCATGTTAGTGGTCTGATCCCAGTTAAACCATCATGTTACTGGTCTGTTCCCAGTTAAACCATCATGTTACTGGTCTGTTCCCAGTTAAACAATCATGTCACTTGTCTGATCCCAGTTAAACCAGTCATATTACTGGTCTGATCCCAGTTAAACCATCATGTTACTTGTCTGATCCCAGTTAAACCATCATGTCACTTGTCTGATCCCAGTTAAACCAGTCATATTACTGGTCTGTTCCCAGTTAAACCATCATGTTACTGGTCTGTTCCCAGTTAAACCATCATGTTACTTGTCTGATCCCAGTTAAACCATCATGTTACTTGTCTGATCCCAGTTAAACCATCATGTTACTTGTCTGATCCCAGTTAAACCAGTCATGTTACTGGTCTGTTCCCAGTTAAACCATAACGTTACTGGTCTGTTCCCAGTTTAACCATCATGTTACTTGTCTGATCCCAGTTAAACCATCATGTTACTTGTCTGATCCCAGTTAAACCATCATGTTACTTGTCTGATCCCAGTTAAACCATCATGTTACTTGTCTGATCCCAGTTAAACCATCATGTCACTTGTCTGATCCCAGTTAAACCAGTCAAATTACTGGTCTGTTCCCAGTTAAACCATCATGTTACTGGTCTGTTCCCAGTTAAACCATCATGTTACTTGTCTGATCCCAGTTAAACCATCATGTTACTGGTCTGTTCCCAGTTAAACCATCATGTTACTGGTCTGATCCCAGTTAAACCATCATGTTACTGGTCTGTTCCCAGTTGAACCATCATGTTAGTGGTCTGATCCCAGTTAAACCATCATGTTACTGGTCTGTTCCCAGTTAAACCATCATGTTACTGGTCTGTTCCCAGTTAAACCATCATGTCACTTGTCTGATCCCAGTTAAACCAGTCATATTACTGGTCTGATCCCAGTTAAACCATCATGTTACTTGTCTGATCCCAGTTAAACCATCATGTCACTTGTCTGATCCCAGTTAAACCAGTCATATTACTGGTCTTTTCCCAGTTAAACCATCATGTTACTGGTCTGTTCCCAGTTAAACCATCATGTTACTTGTCTGATCCCAGTTAAACCATCATGTTACTTGTCTGATCCCAGTTAAACCAGTCATGTTACTGGTCTGTTCCCAGTTAAACCATAATGTTACTGGTCTGTTCCCAGTTTAACCATCATGTTACTTGTCTGATCCCAGTTAAACCATCATGTTACTTGTCTGATCCCAGTTAAACCATCATGTTACTTGTCTGATCCCAGTTAAACCATCATGTTACTTGTCTGATCCCAGTTAAACCATCATGTCACTTGTCTGATCCCAGTTAAACCAGTCATATTACTGGTCTGTTCCCAGTTATACCATCATGTTACTGGTCTGTTCCCAGTTAAACCATCATGTTACTTGTCTGATCCCAGTTAAACCAGTCATGTTACTGGTCTGTTCCCAGTTAAACCATCATGTTACTGGTCTGTTCCCAGTTAAACCATCATGTTACTGGTCTGTTCCCAGTTAAACCATCATGTCACTTGTCTGATCCCAGTTAAACCAGTCATATTACTTGTCTGATCCCAGTTAAACCATCATGTTACTTGTCTGATCCCAGTTAAACCAGTCATGTTACTGGTCTGTTCCCAGTAAAACCATCATGTTACTGGTCTGTTCCCAGTTAAACCATCATGTTACTTGTCTGATCCCAGTTAAACCAGTCATGTTACTGGTCTGTTCCCAGTTAAACCATAATGTTACTGGTCTGTTCCCAGTTTAACCATCATGTTACTTGTCTGATCCCAGTTAAACCATCATGTTACTTGTCTGATCCCAGTTAAACCATCATGTTACTTGTCTGATTCCAGTTAAACCAGTCATGTTACTGGTCTGTTCCCAGTTAAACCATCATGTTACTTGTCTGATCCCTGTTAAACCATCATGTTACTTGTCTGATCCCAGTTAAACCAACATGTTAGTGGTCTGATCCCAGTTAAACCATCATGTTCCTGGTCTGTTCCCAGTTAAACCATCATGTTACTGGTCTGTTCCCAGTTAAACCATCATGTTACTGGTCTGTTCCCAGTTAAACCATCATGTCACTTGTCTGATTCCAGTTAAACCAGTCATATTACTGGTCTGATCCCAGTTAAACCATCATGTTAGTGGTCTGATCCCAGTTAAACCATCATGTTACTGGTCTGTTCCCAGTTAAACCAGTCATGTTACTGGTCTGTTCCCAGTTAAACCATCATGTTACTGGTCTGATCCCAGTTAAACCATCATGTTACTTGTCTGATCCCAGTTAAACCATCATGTTACTTGTCTGATCCCAGTTAAACCATCATGTTACTTGTCTGATCCCAGTTAAACCATCATGTTACTTGTCTGATCCCAGTTAAACCAGTCATGTTACTGGTCTGTTCCCAGTTAAACCATAATGTTACTGGTCTGTTCCCAGTTTAACCATCATGTTACTTGTCTGATCCCAGTTAAACCATCATGTTACTGGTCTGTTCCCAGTTAAACCATCATGTTACTGGTCTGATCCCAGTTAAACCATCATGTTACTTGTCTGATCCCAGTTAAACCATCATGTCACTTGTCTGATCCCAGTTAAACCAGTCATATTACTGGTCTGTTCCCAGTTAAACCATCATGTTACTGGTCTGTTCCCAGTTAAACCATCATGTTACTTGTCTGATCCCAGTTAAACCATCATGTTACTTGTCTGATCCCAGTTAAACCATCATGTTACTTGTCTGATCCCAGTTAAACCAGTCATGTTACTGGTCTGTTCCCAGTTAAACCATAACGTTACTGGTCTGTTCCCAGTTTAACCATCATGTTACTTGTCTGATCCCAGTTAAACCATCATGTTACTTGTCTGATCCCAGTTAAACCATCATGTTACTTGTCTGATCCCAGTTAAACCATCATGTTACTTGTCTGATCCCAGTTAAACCATCATGTCACTTGTCTGATCCCAGTTAAACCAGTCAAATTACTGGTCTGTTCCCAGTTATACCATCATGTTACTGGTCTGTTCCCAGTTAAACCATCATGTTACTTGTCTGATCCCAGTTAAACCAGTCATGTTACTGGTCTGTTCCCAGTTAAACCATCATGTTACTGGTCTGTTCCCAGTTAAACCATCATGTCACTTGTCTGATCCCAGTTAAACCAGTCATATTACTTGTCTGATCCCAGTTAAACCATCATGTTACTTGTCTGATCCCAGTAAAACCAGTCATGTTACTGGTCTGTTCCCAGTTAAACCATCATGTTACTGGTCTGTTCCCAGTTAAACCATCATGTTACTTGTCTGATCCCAGTTAAACCATCATGTTACTGGTCTGTTCCCAGTTAAACCATCATGTTACTGGTCTGATCCCAGTTAAACCATCATGTTACTGGTCTGTTCCCAGTTGAACCATCATGTTACTTGTCTGATCCCAGTTAAACCAGTCATGTTACTGGTCTGTTCCCAGTTAAACCATCATGTTACTGGTCTGTTCCCAGTTAAACCATCATGTCACTTGTCTGATCCCAGTTAAACCAGTCATATTACTGGTCTGATCCCAGTTAAACCATCATGTTACTTGTCTGATCCCAGTTAAACCATCATGTCACTTGTCTGATCCCAGTTAAACCAGTCATATTACTGGTCTGTTCCCAGTTTAACCATCATGTTACTTGTCTGATCCCAGTTAAACCATCATGTTACTTGTCTGATCCCAGTTAAACCATCATGTTACTTGTCTGATCCCAGTTAAACCAGTCATGTTACTGGTCTGTTCCCAGTTAAACCATAATGTTACTGGTCTGTTCCCAGTTTAACCATCATGTTACTTGTCTGATCCCAGTTAAACCATCATGTTACTTGTCTGATCCCAGTTAAACCATCATGTTACTTGTCTGATCCCAGTTAAACCATCATGTTACTTGTCTGATCCCAGTTAAACCATCATGTCACTTGTCTGATCCCAGTTAAACCAGTCATATTACTGGTCTGTTCCCAGTTATACCATCATGTTACTGGTCTGTTCCCAGTTAAACCATCATGTTACTTGTCTGATCCCAGTTAAACCAGTCATGTTACTGGTCTGTTCCCAGTTAAACCATCATGTTACTGGTCTGTTCCCAGTTAAACCATCATGTTACTGGTCTGTTCCCAGTTAAACCATCATGTCACTTGTCTGATCCCAGTTAAACCAGTCATATTACTTGTCTGATCCCAGTTAAACCATCATGTTACTTGTCTGATCCCAGTTAAACCAGTCATGTTACTGGTCTGTTCCCAGTAAAACCATCATGTTACTGGTCTGTTCCCAGTTAAACCATCATGTTACTTGTCTGATCCCAGTTAAACCATCATGTTACTGGTCTGTTCCCAGTTAAACTATCATGTTACTGGTCTTATCCCAGTTAAACCATCATGTTACTGGTCTGATCCCAGTTAAACCATCATGTTACTTGTCTGATCCCAGTTAAACCAGTCATATTACTGGTCTGATCCCAGTTAAACCATCATGTTACTTGTCTGATCCCAGTTAAACCATCATGTTACTTGTCTGATCCCAGTTAAAACAGTCATGTTACTGGTCTGATCCCAGTTAAACCATCATGTTACTTGTCTGATCCCAGTTAAACCATCATGTTACTTGTCTGATCCCAGTTAAACCAGTCATGTTACTGGTCTGTTCCCAGTTAAACCATCATGTTACTGGTCTGTTCCCAGTTAAACCATCATGTTACTGGTCTGTTCCCAGTTAAACCATCATGTCACTTGTCTGATCCCAGTTAAACCAGTCATATTACTTGTCTGATCCCAGTTAAACCATCATGTTACTTGTCTGATCCCAGTTAAACCAGTCATGTTACTGGTCTGTTCCCAGTTAAACCATCATGTTACTGGTCTGTTCCCAGTTAAACCATCATGTTACTTGTCTGATCCCAGTTAAACCATCATGTTACTGGTCTGTTCCCAGTTAAACCATCATGTTACTGGTCTGATCCCAGTTAAACCATCATGTTACTGGTCTGATCCCAGTTAAACCATCATGTTACTTGTCTGATCCCAGTTAAACCAGTCATATTACTGGTCTGATCCCAGTTAAACCATCATGTTACTTGTCTGATCCCAGTTAAACCATCATGTTACTTGTCTGATCCCAGTTAAAACAGTCATGTTACTGGTCTGATCCCAGTTAAACCATCATGTTACTTGTCTGATCCCAGTTAAACCATCATGTTACTTGTCTGATCCCAGTTAAACCAGTCATGTTACTCGTCTGTTCCCAGTAAAACCATCATGTTACTAGTCTGTTCCCAGTTAAACCATCATGTTCCTGGTCTGTTCCCAATTGAACCATCATGTTAGTGGTCTGATCCCAGTTAAACCATCATGTTACTTGTCTGATCCCAGTTAAACCATCATGTCACTTGTCTGATTCCAGTTAAACCAGTCATATTACTGGTCTGATCCCAGTTAAACCATCATGTTAGTGGTCTGATCCCAGTTAAACCATCATGTTACTGGTCTGTTCCCAGTTAAACCAGTCATGTTACTGGTCTGTTCCCAGTTAAACCAGTCATGTTACTGGTCTGATCCCAGTTAAACCATCATGTTACTTGTCTGATCCCAGTTAAACCATCATGTTACTTGTCTGATCCCAGTTAAACCATCATGTTACTTGTCTGATCCCAGTTAAACCATCATGTTACTTGTCTGATCCCAGTTAAACCAGTCATGTTACTGGTCTGTTCCCAGTTAAACCATAATGTTACTGGTCTGTTCCCAGTTTAACCATCATGTTACTTGTCTGATCCCAGTTAAACCATCATGTTACTTGTCTGATCCCAGTTAAACCATCATGTTACTTGTCTGTTCCCAGTTAAACCATCATGTTACTGGTCTGTTCCCAGTTAAACCAGTCATATTACTGGTCTGATCCCAGTTAAACCATCATGTTACTTGTCTGATCCCTGTTAAACCATCATGTTACTTGTCTGATCCCAGTTAAACCAACATGTTAGTGGTCTGATCCCAGTTAAACCATCATGTTCCTGGTCTGTTCCCAGTTAAACCATCATGTTACTGGTCTGTTCCCAGTTAAACCATAATGTTACTGGTCTGTTCCCAGTTAAACCATCATGTCACTTGTCTGATCCCAGTTAAACCAGTCATATTACTTGTCTGATCCCAGTTAAACCATCATGTTACTTGTCTGATCCCAGTTAAACCAGTCATGTTACTGGTCTGTTCCCAGTTAAACCATCATGTTACTGGTCTGTTCCCAGTTAAACCATCATGTTACTTGTCTGATCCCAGTTAAACCATCATGTCACTTGTCTGATTCCAGTTAAACCAGTCATATTACTGGTCTGATCCCAGTTAAACCATCATGTTAGTGGTCTGATCCCAGTTAAACCATCATGTTACTGGTCTGTTCCCAGTTAAACCAGTCATGTTACTGGTCTGTTCCCAGTTAAACCATCATGTTACTGGTCTGATCCCAGTTAAACCATCATGTTACTTGTCTGATCCCAGTTAAACCATCATGTTACTTGTCTGATCCCAGTTAAACCATCATGTTACTTGTCTGATCCCAGTTAAACCATCATGTTACTTGTCTGATCCCAGTTAAACCAGTCATGTTACTGGTCTGTTCCCAGTTAAACCATAATGTTACTGGTCTGTTCCCAGTTTAACCATCATGTTACTTGTCTGATCCCAGTTAAACCAGTCATGTTACTGGTCTGTTCCCAGTTAAACCATCATGTTACTGGTCTGTTCCCAGTTAAACCAGTCATATTACTGGTCTGATCCCAGTTAAACCATCATGTTACTTGTCTGATCCCTGTTAAACCATCATGTTACTTGTCTGATCCCAGTTAAACCAACATGTTAGTGGTCTGATCCCAGTTAAACCATCATGTTCCTGGTCTGTTCCCAGTTAAACCATCATGTTACTGGTCTGTTCCCAGTTAAACCATAATGTTACTGGTCTGTTCCCAGTTAAACCATCATGTCACTTGTCTGATCCCAGTTAAACCAGTCATATTACTTGTCTGATCCCAGTTAAACCATCATGTTACTTGTCTGATCCCAGTTAAACCAGTCATGTTACTGGTCTGTTCCCAGTTAAACCATCATGTTACTGGTCTGTTCCCAGTTAAACCATCATGTTACTTGTCTGATCCCAGTTAAACCATCATGTCACTTGTCTGATTCCAGTTAAACCAGTCATATTACTGGTCTGATCCCAGTTAAACCATCATGTTAGTGGTCTGATCCCAGTTAAACCATCATGTTACTGGTCTGTTCCCAGTTAAACCAGTCATGTTACTGGTCTGTTCCCAGTTAAACCATCATGTTACTGGTCTGATCCCAGTTAAACCATCATGTTACTTGTCTGATCCCAGTTAAACCATCATGTTACTTGTCTGATCCCAGTTAAACCATCATGTTACTTGTCTGATCCCAGTTAAACCATCATGTTACTTGTCTGATCCCAGTTAAACCAGTCATGTTACTGGTCTGTTCCCAGTTAAACCATAATGTTACTGGTCTGTTCCCAGTTTAACCATCATGTTACTTGTCTGATCCCAGTTAAACCATCATGTTACTTGTCTGATCCCAGTTAAACCATCATGTTACTTGTCTGATTCCAGTTAAACCAGTCATGTTACTGGTCTGTTCCCAGTTAAACCATCATGTTACTGGTCTGTTCCCAGTTAAACCATCATGTTACTTGTCTGATCCCAGTTAAACCATCATGTTACTTGTCTGATCCCAGTTAAACCAGTCTTATAACTGGTCTGATCCCAGATAAACCATCATGTTACTTGTCTGATCCCAGTTAAACCATCATGTTACTGGTCTGTTCCCAGTTAAACCATCATGTTACTGGTCTGTTCCCAGTTAAACCATCATGTTACTTGTCTGATCCCAGTTAAACCAGTCATATTACTGGTCTGATCCCAGTTAAACCATCACGTTACTTGTCTGATCCCAGTTAAACCATCATGTTACTTGTCTGATCCCAGTTAAACCAACATGTTAGTGGTCTGATCCCAGTTAAACCATCATGTTCCTGGTCTGTTCCCAGTTAAACCATCATGTTACTGGTCTGTTCCCAGTTAAACCATAATGTTACTGGTCTGTTCCCAGTTAAACCATCATGTCACTTGTCTGATCCCAGTTAAACCAGTCATATTACTTGTCTGATCCCAGTTAAACCATCATGTTACTTGTCTGATCCCAGTTAAACCAGTCATGTTACTGGTCTGTTCCCAGTTAAACCATCATGTTACTGGTCTGTTCCCAGTTAAACCATCATGTTACTTGTCTGATCCCAGTTAAACCATCATGTCACTTGTCTGATTCCAGTTAAACCAGTCATATTACTGGTCTGATCCCAGTTAAACCATCATGTTAGTGGTCTGATCCCAGTTAAACCATCATGTTACTGGTCTGTTCCCAGTTAAACCAGTCATGTTACTGGTCTGTTCCCAGTTAAACCATCATGTTACTGGTCTGATCCCAGTTAAACCATCATGTTACTTGTCTGATCCCAGTTAAACCATCATGTTACTTGTCTGATCCCAGTTAAACCATCATGTTACTTGTCTGATCCCAGTTAAACCATCATGTTACTTGTCTGATCCCAGTTAAACCAGTCATGTTACTGGTCTGTTCCCAGTTAAACCATAATGTTACTGGTCTGTTCCCAGTTGAACCATCATGTTAGTGGTCTGATCCCAGTTAAACCATCATGTTACTTGTCTGATCCCAGTTAAACCATCATGTTACTTGTCTGATTCCAGTTAAACCAGTCATGTTACTGGTCTGTTCCCAGTTAAACCATCATGTTACTGGTCTGTTCCCAGTTAAACCATCATGTTACTTGTCTGATCCCAGTTAAACCATCATGTTACTTGTCTGATCCCAGTTAAACCAGTCTTATAACTGGTCTGATCCCAGATAAACCATCATGTTACTTGTCTGATCCCAGTTAAACCATCATGTTACTGGTCTGTTCCCAGTTAAACCATCATGTTACTGGTCTGTTCCCAGTTAAACCATCATGTTACTTGTCTGATCCCAGTTAAACCAGTCATATTACTGGTCTGATCCCAGTTAAACCATCACGTTACTTGTCTGATCCCAGTTAAACCAGTCATGTTACTGGTCTGTTCCCAGTTAAACCAGTCATATTACTGGTCTGATCCCAGTTAAACCATCATGTTACTGGTCTGTTCCCAGTTAAACCATCATGTTACTTGTCTGATCCCAGTTAAACCATCATGTTACTTGTCGGATTCCAGTTAAACCAGTCATGTTACTGGTCTGTTCCCAGTTAAACCATCATGTTACTGGTCTGTTCCCAGTTAAACCATCATGTTACTTGTCTGATCCCAGTTAAACCAGTAATATTACTGGTCTGATCCCAGTTAAACCATCATGTTACTTGTCTGATCCCAGTTAAACCATCATGTTACTGGTCTTTTCCCAGTTGAACCATCATGTTAGTGGTCTGATCCCAGTTAAACCAGTCATGTTACTGGTCTGTTCCCAGTTAAACCATCATGTTACTGGTCTGTTCCCAGTTAAACTATCATGTTACTTGTCTGTTCCCAGTTAAACCATCATGTTCCTGGTCTGTTCCCAGTTGAACCATCATGTTAGTGGTCTGATCCCAGTTAAACCATCATGTTACTGGTCTGTTCCCAGTTAAACCATCATGTTACTGGTCTGTTCCCAGTTAAACCATCATGTCACTTGTCTGATCCCAGTTAAACCAGTCATATTACTGGTCTGATCCCAGTTAAACCATCATGTCACTTGTCTGATCCCAGTTAAACCAGTCATATTACTGGTCTGTTCCCAGTTAAACCATCATGTTACTGGTCTGTTCCCAGTTAAACCATCATGTTACTTGTCTGATCCCAGTTAAACCATCATGTTACTTGTCTGATCCCAGTTAAACCAGTCATGTTACTGGTCTGTTCCCAGTTAAACCATCATGTTACTGGTCTGTTCCCAGTTAAACCATCATGTTACTGGTCTGTTCCCAGTTAAACCATCATGTCACTTGTCTGATCCCAGTTAAACCATCATGTCACTTGTCTGATCCCAGTTAAACCAGTCATATTACTTGTCTGATCCCAGTTAAACCATCATGTTACTTGTCTGATCCCAGTTAAACCAGTCATGTTACTGGTCTGTTCCCAGTTAAACCATCATGTTACTGGTCTGTTCCCAGTTAAACCATCATGTTACTTGTCTGATCCCAGTTAAACCAGTCATATTACTGGTCTGATCCCAGTTAAACCATCATGTTACTGGTCTGTTCCCAGTTAAACCAGTCATATTACTGGTCTGATCCCAGTTAAACCATCATGTTACTTGTCTGATCCCAGTTAAACCAGTCATATTACTGGTCTGCTCCCAGTTAAACCATCATGTTACTAGTCTGATCCCAGTTAAACCATCATGTTACTT
The DNA here is from genome assembly GCF_933228915.1 of Telmatherina bonti. Classification (NCBI taxonomy): domain Eukaryota; kingdom Metazoa; phylum Chordata; class Actinopteri; order Atheriniformes; family Telmatherinidae; genus Telmatherina; species Telmatherina bonti. Next base: position 34,982,107 of record NC_136618.1, read on the forward strand.
GTCTGATCCCAGTTAAACCAGTCTTATTACTGGTCTGATCCCAGTTAAACCATCATGTTACTTGTCGGATCCCAGTTAAACCATCATGTTACTGGTCTGTTCCCAGTTAAACCATCATGTAACTTGTCTGATCCCAGTTAAACCAGTCATATTGCTGGTCTGATCCCAGTTAAACCATCATGTTACTTGTCTGATCCCAGTTAAACCATCATGTTACTTGTCTGATCCCAGTTAAACCAGTCATGTTACTGGTCTGTTCCCAGTTAAACCATAATGTTACTGGTCTGTTCCCAGTTTAACCATCATGTTACTTGTCTGATCCCAGTTAAACCATCATGTTACTTGTCTGATCCCAGTTAAACCATCATGTTACTTGTATGATTCCAGTTAAACCAGTCATGTTACTGGTCTGTTCCCAGTTAAACCATCATGTTACTGGTCTGTTCCCAGTTAAACCATCATGTTACTTGTCTGATCCCAGTTAAACCATCATGTTACTTGTCTGATCCCAGTTAAACCAGTCTTATAACTGGTCTGATCCCAGATAAACCATCATGTTACTTGTCTGATCCCAGTTAAACCATCATGTTACTGGTCTGATCCCAGTTAAACCATCATGTTACTGGTCTGTTCCCAGTTAAACCATCATGTTACTTGTCTGATCCCAGTTAAACCAGTCATATTACTGGTCTGATCCCAGTTAAACCATCACGTTACTTGTCTGATCCCAGTTAAACCAGTCATATTACTGGTCTGATCCCAGTTAAACCATCATGTTACTGGTCTGTTCCCAGTTAAACCATCATGTTACTTGTCTGATCCCAGTTAAACCATCATGTTACTTGTCGGATTCCAGTTAAACCAGTCATGTTACTGGTCTGTTCCCAGTTAAACCATCATGTTACTGGTCTGTTCCCAGTTAAACCATCATGTTACTTGTCTGATCCCAGTTAAACCAGTAATATTACTGGTCTGATCCCAGTTAAACCATCATGTTACTTGTCTGATCCCAGTTAAACCATCATGTTACTGGTCTTTTCCCAGTTGAACCATCATGTTAGTGGTCTGATCCCAGTTAAACCAGTCATGTTACTGGTCTGTTCCCAGTTAAACCATCATGTTACTGGTCTGTTCCCAGTTAAACCATCATGTTACTGGTCTGTTCCCAGTTAAACCATCATGTCACTTGTCTGATCCCAGTTAAACCAGTCATATTACTTGTCTGATCCCAGTTAAACCATCATGTTACTTGTCTGATCCCAGTTAAACCAGTCATGTTACTGGTCTGTTCCCAGTAAAACCATCATGTTACTGGTCTGTTCCCAGTTAAACCATCATGTTACTTGTCTGATCCCAGTTAAACCATCATGTTACTGGTCTGTTCCCAGTTAAACTATCATGTTACTGGTCTTATCCCAGTTAAACCATCATGTTACTGGTCTGATCCCAGTTAAACCATCATGTTACTTGTCTGATCCCAGTTAAACCAGTCATATTACTGGTCTGATCCCAGTTAAACCATCATGTTACTTGTCTGATCCCAGTTAAACCATCATGTTACTTGTCTGATCCCAGTTAAACCATCATGTCACTTGTCTGATCCCAGTTAAACCAGTCATATTACTGGTCTGTTCCCAGTTAAACCATCATGTTACTGGTCTGTTCCCAGTTAAACCATCATGTTACTTGTCTGATCCCAGTTAAACCATCATGTTACTTGTCTGATCCCAGTTAAACCATCATGTTACTTGTCTGATCCCAGTTAAACCAGTCATGTTACTGGTCTGTTCCCAGTTAAACCATAACGTTACTGGTCTGTTCCCAGTTTAACCATCATGTTACTTGTCTGATCCCAGTTAAACCATCATGTTACTTGTCTGATCCCAGTTAAACCATCATGTTACTTGTCTGATCCCAGTTAAACCATCATGTTACTTGTCTGATCCCAGTTAAACCATCATGTCACTTGTCTGATCCCAGTTAAACCAGTCAAATTACTGGTCTGTTCCCAGTTAAACCATCATGTTACTGGTCTGTTCCCAGTTAAACCATCATGTTACTTGTCTGATCCCAGTTAAACCATCATGTTACTGGTCTGTTCCCAGTTAAACCATCATGTTACTGGTCTGATCCCAGTTAAACCATCATGTTACTGGTCTGTTCCCAGTTGAACCATCATGTTAGTGGTCTGATCCCAGTTAAACCATCATGTTACTGGTCTGTTCCCAGTTAAACCATCATGTTACTGGTCTGTTCCCAGTTAAACCATCATGTCACTTGTCTGATCCCAGTTAAACCAGTCATATTACTGGTCTGATCCCAGTTAAACCATCATGTTACTTGTCTGATCCCAATTAAACCATCATGTCACTTGTCTGATCCCAGTTAAACCAGTCATATTACTGGTCTTTTCCCAGTTAAACCATCATGTTACTGGTCTGTTCCCAGTTAAACCATCATGTTACTTGTCTGATCCCAGTTAAACCATCATGTTACTTGTCTGATCCCAGTTAAACCAGTCATGTTACTGGTCTGTTCCCAGTTAAACCATAATGTTACTGGTCTGTTCCCAGTTTAACCATCATGTTACTTGTCTGATCCCAGTTAAACCATCATGTTACTTGTCTGATCCCAGTTAAACCATCATGTTACTTGTCTGATCCCAGTTAAACCATCATGTTACTTGTCTGATCCCAGTTAAACCATCATGTCACTTGTCTGATCCCAGTTAAACCAGTCATATTACTGGTCTGTTCCCAGTTATACCATCATGTTACTGGTCTGTTCCCAGTTAAACCATCATGTTACTTGTCTGATCCCAGTTAAACCAGTCATGTTACTGGTCTGTTCCCAGTTAAACCATCATGTTACTGGTCTGTTCCCAGTTAAACCATCATGTTACTGGTCTGTTCCCAGTTAAACCATCATGTCACTTGTCTGATCCCAGTTAAACCAGTCATATTACTTGTCTGATCCCAGTTAAACCATCATGTTACTTGTCTGATCCCAGTTAAACCAGTCATGTTACTGGTCTGTTCCCAGTAAAACCATCATGTTACTGGTCTGTTCCCAGTTAAACCATCATGTTACTTGTCTGATCCCAGTTAAACCAGTCATGTTACTGGTCTGTTCCCAGTTAAACCATAATGTTACTGGTCTGTTCCCAGTTTAACCATCATGTTACTTGTCTGATCCCAGTTAAACCATCATGTTACTTGTCTGATCCCAGTTAAACCATCATGTTACTTGTCTGATTCCAGTTAAACCAGTCATGTTACTGGTCTGTTCCCAGTTAAACCATCATGTTACTGGTCTGTTCCCAGTTAAACCAGTCATATTACTGGTCTGATCCCAGTTAAACCATCATGTTACTTGTCTGATCCCTGTTAAACCATCATGTTACTTGTCTGATCCCAGTTAAACCAACATGTTAGTGGTCTGATCCCAGTTAAACCATCATGTTCCTGGTCTGTTCCCAGTTAAACCATCATGTTACTGGTCTGTTCCCAGTTAAACCATCATGTTACTGGTCTGTTCCCAGTTAAACCATCATGTCACTTGTCTGATTCCAGTTAAACCAGTCATATTACTGGTCTGATCCCAGTTAAACCATCATGTTAGTGGTCTGATCCCAGTTAAACCATCATGTTACTGGTCTGTTCCCAGTTAAACCAGTCATGTTACTGGTCTGTTCCCAGTTAAACCATCATGTTACTGGTCTGATCCCAGTTAAACCATCATGTTACTTGTCTGATCCCAGTTAAACCATCATGTTACTTGTCTGATCCCAGTTAAACCATCATGTTACTTGTCTGATCCCAGTTAAACCATCATGTTACTTGTCTGATCCCAGTTAAACCAGTCATGTTACTGGTCTGTTCCCAGTTAAACCATAATGTTACTGGTCTGTTCCCAGTTTAACCATCATGTTACTTGTCTGATCCCAGTTAAACCATCATGTTACTGGTCTGTTCCCAGTTAAACCATCATGTTACTGGTCTGATCCCAGTTAAACCATCATGTTACTTGTCTGATCCCAGTTAAACCATCATGTCACTTGTCTGATCCCAGTTAAACCAGTCATATTACTGGTCTGTTCCCAGTTAAACCATCATGTTACTGGTCTGTTCCCAGTTAAACCATCATGTTACTGGTCTGTTCCCAGTTAAACCATCATGTTACTGGTCTGTTCCCAGTTAAACCATCATGTCACTTGTCTGATCCCAGTTAAACCAGTCATATTACTTGTCTGATCCCAGTTAAACCATCATGTTACTTGTCTGATCCCAGTTAAACCAGTCATGTTACTGGTCTGTTCCCAGTAAAACCATCATGTTACTGGTCTGTTCCCAGTTAAACCATCATGTTACTTGTCTGATCCCAGTTAAACCATCATGTTACTGGTCTGTTCCCAGTTAAACTATCATGTTACTGGTCTTATCCCAGTTAAACCATCATGTTACTGGTCTGATCCCAGTTAAACCATCATGTTACTTGTCTGATCCCAGTTAAACCAGTCATATTACTGGTCTGATCCCAGTTAAACCATCATGTTACTTGTCTGATCCCAGTTAAACCATCATGTTACTTGTCTGATCCCAGTTAAACCAGTCATGTTACTGGTCTGTTCCCAGTTAAACCATAACGTTACTGGTCTGTTCCCAGTTTAACCATCATGTTACTTGTCTGATCCCAGTTAAACCATCATGTTACTTGTCTGATCCCAGTTAAACCATCATGTTACTTGTCTGATCCCAGTTAAACCATCATGTTACTTGTCTGATCCCAGTTAAACCATCATGTCACTTGTCTGATCCCAGTTAAACCAGTCAAATTACTGGTCTGTTCCCAGTTATACCATCATGTTACTGGTCTGTTCCCAGTTAAACCATCATGTTACTTGTCTGATCCCAGTTAAACCAGTCATGTTACTGGTCTGTTCCCAGTTAAACCATCATGTTACTGGTCTGTTCCCAGTTAAACCATCATGTCACTTGTCTGATCCCAGTTAAACCAGTCATATTACTTGTCTGATCCCAGTTAAACCATCATGTTACTTGTCTGATCCCAGTAAAACCAGTCATGTTACTGGTCTGTTCCCAGTTAAACCATCATGTTACTGGTCTGTTCCCAGTTAAACCATCATGTTACTTGTCTGATCCCAGTTAAACCATCATGTTACTGGTCTGTTCCCAGTTAAACCATCATGTTACTGGTCTGATCCCAGTTAAACCATCATGTTACTGGTCTGTTCCCAGTTGAACCATCATGTTACTTGTCTGATCCCAGTTAAACCAGTCATGTTACTGGTCTGTTCCCAGTTAAACCATCATGTTACTGGTCTGTTCCCAGTTAAACCATCATGTCACTTGTCTGATCCCAGTTAAACCAGTCATATTACTGGTCTGATCCCAGTTAAACCATCATGTTACTTGTCTGATCCCAGTTAAACCATCATGTCACTTGTCTGATCCCAGTTAAACCAGTCATATTACTGGTCTGTTCCCAGTTTAACCATCATGTTACTTGTCTGATCCCAGTTAAACCATCATGTTACTTGTCTGATCCCAGTTAAACCATCATGTTACTTGTCTGATCCCAGTTAAACCAGTCATGTTACTGGTCTGTTCCCAGTTAAACCATAATGTTACTGGTCTGTTCCCAGTTTAACCATCATGTTACTTGTCTGATCCCAGTTAAACCATCATGTTACTTGTCTGATCCCAGTTAAACCATCATGTTACTTGTCTGATCCCAGTTAAACCATCATGTTACTTGTCTGATCCCAGTTAAACCATCATGTCACTTGTCTGATCCCAGTTAAACCAGTCATATTACTGGTCTGTTCCCAGTTATACCATCATGTTACTGGTCTGTTCCCAGTTAAACCATCATGTTACTTGTCTGATCCCAGTTAAACCAGTCATGTTACTGGTCTGTTCCCAGTTAAACCATCATGTTACTGGTCTGTTCCCAGTTAAACCATCATGTTACTGGTCTGTTCCCAGTTAAACCATCATGTCACTTGTCTGATCCCAGTTAAACCAGTCATATTACTTGTCTGATCCCAGTTAAACCATCATGTTACTTGTCTGATCCCAGTTAAACCAGTCATGTTACTGGTCTGTTCCCAGTAAAACCATCATGTTACTGGTCTGTTCCCAGTTAAACCATCATGTTACTTGTCTGATCCCAGTTAAACCATCATGTTACTGGTCTGTTCCCAGTTAAACTATCATGTTACTGGTCTTATCCCAGTTAAACCATCATGTTACTGGTCTGATCCCAGTTAAACCATCATGTTACTTGTCTGATCCCAGTTAAACCAGTCATATTACTGGTCTGATCCCAGTTAAACCATCATGTTACTTGTCTGATCCCAGTTAAACCATCATGTTACTTGTCTGATCCCAGTTAAAACAGTCATGTTACTGGTCTGATCCCAGTTAAACCATCATGTTACTTGTCTGATCCCAGTTAAACCATCATGTTACTTGTCTGATCCCAGTTAAACCAGTCATGTTACTGGTCTGTTCCCAGTTAAACCATCATGTTACTGGTCTGTTCCCAGTTAAACCATCATGTTACTGGTCTGTTCCCAGTTAAACCATCATGTCACTTGTCTGATCCCAGTTAAACCAGTCATATTACTTGTCTGATCCCAGTTAAACCATCATGTTACTTGTCTGATCCCAGTTAAACCAGTCATGTTACTGGTCTGTTCCCAGTTAAACCATCATGTTACTGGTCTGTTCCCAGTTAAACCATCATGTTACTTGTCTGATCCCAGTTAAACCATCATGTTACTGGTCTGTTCCCAGTTAAACCATCATGTTACTGGTCTGATCCCAGTTAAACCATCATGTTACTGGTCTGATCCCAGTTAAACCATCATGTTACTTGTCTGATCCCAGTTAAACCAGTCATATTACTGGTCTGATCCCAGTTAAACCATCATGTTACTTGTCTGATCCCAGTTAAACCATCATGTTACTTGTCTGATCCCAGTTAAAACAGTCATGTTACTGGTCTGATCCCAGTTAAACCATCATGTTACTTGTCTGATCCCAGTTAAACCATCATGTTACTTGTCTGATCCCAGTTAAACCAGTCATGTTACTCGTCTGTTCCCAGTAAAACCATCATGTTACTAGTCTGTTCCCAGTTAAACCATCATGTTCCTGGTCTGTTCCCAATTGAACCATCATGTTAGTGGTCTGATCCCAGTTAAACCATCATGTTACTTGTCTGATCCCAGTTAAACCATCATGTCACTTGTCTGATTCCAGTTAAACCAGTCATATTACTGGTCTGATCCCAGTTAAACCATCATGTTAGTGGTCTGATCCCAGTTAAACCATCATGTTACTGGTCTGTTCCCAGTTAAACCAGTCATGTTACTGGTCTGTTCCCAGTTAAACCAGTCATGTTACTGGTCTGATCCCAGTTAAACCATCATGTTACTTGTCTGATCCCAGTTAAACCATCATGTTACTTGTCTGATCCCAGTTAAACCATCATGTTACTTGTCTGATCCCAGTTAAACCATCATGTTACTTGTCTGATCCCAGTTAAACCAGTCATGTTACTGGTCTGTTCCCAGTTAAACCATAATGTTACTGGTCTGTTCCCAGTTTAACCATCATGTTACTTGTCTGATCCCAGTTAAACCATCATGTTACTTGTCTGATCCCAGTTAAACCATCATGTTACTTGTCTGTTCCCAGTTAAACCATCATGTTACTGGTCTGTTCCCAGTTAAACCAGTCATATTACTGGTCTGATCCCAGTTAAACCATCATGTTACTTGTCTGATCCCTGTTAAACCATCATGTTACTTGTCTGATCCCAGTTAAACCAACATGTTAGTGGTCTGATCCCAGTTAAACCATCATGTTCCTGGTCTGTTCCCAGTTAAACCATCATGTTACTGGTCTGTTCCCAGTTAAACCATAATGTTACTGGTCTGTTCCCAGTTAAACCATCATGTCACTTGTCTGATCCCAGTTAAACCAGTCATATTACTTGTCTGATCCCAGTTAAACCATCATGTTACTTGTCTGATCCCAGTTAAACCAGTCATGTTACTGGTCTGTTCCCAGTTAAACCATCATGTTACTGGTCTGTTCCCAGTTAAACCATCATGTTACTTGTCTGATCCCAGTTAAACCATCATGTCACTTGTCTGATTCCAGTTAAACCAGTCATATTACTGGTCTGATCCCAGTTAAACCATCATGTTAGTGGTCTGATCCCAGTTAAACCATCATGTTACTGGTCTGTTCCCAGTTAAACCAGTCATGTTACTGGTCTGTTCCCAGTTAAACCATCATGTTACTGGTCTGATCCCAGTTAAACCATCATGTTACTTGTCTGATCCCAGTTAAACCATCATGTTACTTGTCTGATCCCAGTTAAACCATCATGTTACTTGTCTGATCCCAGTTAAACCATCATGTTACTTGTCTGATCCCAGTTAAACCAGTCATGTTACTGGTCTGTTCCCAGTTAAACCATAATGTTACTGGTCTGTTCCCAGTTTAACCATCATGTTACTTGTCTGATCCCAGTTAAACCAGTCATGTTACTGGTCTGTTCCCAGTTAAACCATCATGTTACTGGTCTGTTCCCAGTTAAACCAGTCATATTACTGGTCTGATCCCAGTTAAACCATCATGTTACTTGTCTGATCCCTGTTAAACCATCATGTTACTTGTCTGATCCCAGTTAAACCAACATGTTAGTGGTCTGATCCCAGTTAAACCATCATGTTCCTGGTCTGTTCCCAGTTAAACCATCATGTTACTGGTCTGTTCCCAGTTAAACCATAATGTTACTGGTCTGTTCCCAGTTAAACCATCATGTCACTTGTCTGATCCCAGTTAAACCAGTCATATTACTTGTCTGATCCCAGTTAAACCATCATGTTACTTGTCTGATCCCAGTTAAACCAGTCATGTTACTGGTCTGTTCCCAGTTAAACCATCATGTTACTGGTCTGTTCCCAGTTAAACCATCATGTTACTTGTCTGATCCCAGTTAAACCATCATGTCACTTGTCTGATTCCAGTTAAACCAGTCATATTACTGGTCTGATCCCAGTTAAACCATCATGTTAGTGGTCTGATCCCAGTTAAACCATCATGTTACTGGTCTGTTCCCAGTTAAACCAGTCATGTTACTGGTCTGTTCCCAGTTAAACCATCATGTTACTGGTCTGATCCCAGTTAAACCATCATGTTACTTGTCTGATCCCAGTTAAACCATCATGTTACTTGTCTGATCCCAGTTAAACCATCATGTTACTTGTCTGATCCCAGTTAAACCATCATGTTACTTGTCTGATCCCAGTTAAACCAGTCATGTTACTGGTCTGTTCCCAGTTAAACCATAATGTTACTGGTCTGTTCCCAGTTTAACCATCATGTTACTTGTCTGATCCCAGTTAAACCATCATGTTACTTGTCTGATCCCAGTTAAACCATCATGTTACTTGTCTGATTCCAGTTAAACCAGTCATGTTACTGGTCTGTTCCCAGTTAAACCATCATGTTACTGGTCTGTTCCCAGTTAAACCATCATGTTACTTGTCTGATCCCAGTTAAACCATCATGTTACTTGTCTGATCCCAGTTAAACCAGTCTTATAACTGGTCTGATCCCAGATAAACCATCATGTTACTTGTCTGATCCCAGTTAAACCATCATGTTACTGGTCTGTTCCCAGTTAAACCATCATGTTACTGGTCTGTTCCCAGTTAAACCATCATGTTACTTGTCTGATCCCAGTTAAACCAGTCATATTACTGGTCTGATCCCAGTTAAACCATCACGTTACTTGTCTGATCCCAGTTAAACCATCATGTTACTTGTCTGATCCCAGTTAAACCAACATGTTAGTGGTCTGATCCCAGTTAAACCATCATGTTCCTGGTCTGTTCCCAGTTAAACCATCATGTTACTGGTCTGTTCCCAGTTAAACCATAATGTTACTGGTCTGTTCCCAGTTAAACCATCATGTCACTTGTCTGATCCCAGTTAAACCAGTCATATTACTTGTCTGATCCCAGTTAAACCATCATGTTACTTGTCTGATCCCAGTTAAACCAGTCATGTTACTGGTCTGTTCCCAGTTAAACCATCATGTTACTGGTCTGTTCCCAGTTAAACCATCATGTTACTTGTCTGATCCCAGTTAAACCATCATGTCACTTGTCTGATTCCAGTTAAACCAGTCATATTACTGGTCTGATCCCAGTTAAACCATCATGTTAGTGGTCTGATCCCAGTTAAACCATCATGTTACTGGTCTGTTCCCAGTTAAACCAGTCATGTTACTGGTCTGTTCCCAGTTAAACCATCATGTTACTGGTCTGATCCCAGTTAAACCATCATGTTACTTGTCTGATCCCAGTTAAACCATCATGTTACTTGTCTGATCCCAGTTAAACCATCATGTTACTTGTCTGATCCCAGTTAAACCATCATGTTACTTGTCTGATCCCAGTTAAACCAGTCATGTTACTGGTCTGTTCCCAGTTAAACCATAATGTTACTGGTCTGTTCCCAGTTGAACCATCATGTTAGTGGTCTGATCCCAGTTAAACCATCATGTTACTTGTCTGATCCCAGTTAAACCATCATGTTACTTGTCTGATTCCAGTTAAACCAGTCATGTTACTGGTCTGTTCCCAGTTAAACCATCATGTTACTGGTCTGTTCCCAGTTAAACCATCATGTTACTTGTCTGATCCCAGTTAAACCATCATGTTACTTGTCTGATCCCAGTTAAACCAGTCTTATAACTGGTCTGATCCCAGATAAACCATCATGTTACTTGTCTGATCCCAGTTAAACCATCATGTTACTGGTCTGTTCCCAGTTAAACCATCATGTTACTGGTCTGTTCCCAGTTAAACCATCATGTTACTTGTCTGATCCCAGTTAAACCAGTCATATTACTGGTCTGATCCCAGTTAAACCATCACGTTACTTGTCTGATCCCAGTTAAACCAGTCATGTTACTGGTCTGTTCCCAGTTAAACCAGTCATATTACTGGTCTGATCCCAGTTAAACCATCATGTTACTGGTCTGTTCCCAGTTAAACCATCATGTTACTTGTCTGATCCCAGTTAAACCATCATGTTACTTGTCGGATTCCAGTTAAACCAGTCATGTTACTGGTCTGTTCCCAGTTAAACCATCATGTTACTGGTCTGTTCCCAGTTAAACCATCATGTTACTTGTCTGATCCCAGTTAAACCAGTAATATTACTGGTCTGATCCCAGTTAAACCATCATGTTACTTGTCTGATCCCAGTTAAACCATCATGTTACTGGTCTTTTCCCAGTTGAACCATCATGTTAGTGGTCTGATCCCAGTTAAACCAGTCATGTTACTGGTCTGTTCCCAGTTAAACCATCATGTTACTGGTCTGTTCCCAGTTAAACTATCATGTTACTTGTCTGTTCCCAGTTAAACCATCATGTTCCTGGTCTGTTCCCAGTTGAACCATCATGTTAGTGGTCTGATCCCAGTTAAACCATCATGTTACTGGTCTGTTCCCAGTTAAACCATCATGTTACTGGTCTGTTCCCAGTTAAACCATCATGTCACTTGTCTGATCCCAGTTAAACCAGTCATATTACTGGTCTGATCCCAGTTAAACCATCATGTCACTTGTCTGATCCCAGTTAAACCAGTCATATTACTGGTCTGTTCCCAGTTAAACCATCATGTTACTGGTCTGTTCCCAGTTAAACCATCATGTTACTTGTCTGATCCCAGTTAAACCATCATGTTACTTGTCTGATCCCAGTTAAACCAGTCATGTTACTGGTCTGTTCCCAGTTAAACCATCATGTTACTGGTCTGTTCCCAGTTAAACCATCATGTTACTGGTCTGTTCCCAGTTAAACCATCATGTCACTTGTCTGATCCCAGTTAAACCATCATGTCACTTGTCTGATCCCAGTTAAACCAGTCATATTACTTGTCTGATCCCAGTTAAACCATCATGTTACTTGTCTGATCCCAGTTAAACCAGTCATGTTACTGGTCTGTTCCCAGTTAAACCATCATGTTACTGGTCTGTTCCCAGTTAAACCATCATGTTACTTGTCTGATCCCAGTTAAACCAGTCATATTACTGGTCTGATCCCAGTTAAACCATCATGTTACTGGTCTGTTCCCAGTTAAACCAGTCATATTACTGGTCTGATCCCAGTTAAACCATCATGTTACTTGTCTGATCCCAGTTAAACCAGTCATATTACTGGTCTGCTCCCAGTTAAACCATCATGTTACTAGTCTGATCCCAGTTAAACCATCATGTTACTTGTCTGATCCCAGTTAAACCAGTCTTATTACTGGTCTGATCCCAGTTAAACCATCATGTTACTTGTCGGATCCCAGTTAAACCATCATGTTACTGGTCTGTTCCCAGTTAAACCATCATGTAACTTGTCTGATCCCAGTTAAACCAGTCATATTGCTGGTCTGATCCCAGTTAAACCATCATGTTACTTGTCTGATCCCAGTTAAACCATCATGTTACTTGTCTGATCCCAGTTAAACCAGTCATGTTACTGGTCTGTTCCCAGTTAAACCATAATGTTACTGGTCTGTTCCCAGTTTAACCATCATGTTACTTGTCTGATCCCAGTTAAACCATCATGTTACTTGTCTGATCCCAGTTAAACCATCATGTTACTTGTATGATTCCAGTTAAACCAGTCATGTTACTGGTCTGTTCCCAGTTAAACCATCATGTTACTGGTCTGTTCCCAGTTAAACCATCATGTTACTTGTCTGATCCCAGTTAAACCATCATGTTACTTGTCTGATCCCAGTTAAACCAGTCTTATAACTGGTCTGATCCCAGATAAACCATCATGTTACTTGTCTGATCCCAGTTAAACCATCATGTTACTGGTCTGATCCCAGTTAAACCATCATGTTACTGGTCTGTTCCCAGTTAAACCATCATGTTACTTGTCTGATCCCAGTTAAACCAGTCATATTACTGGTCTGATCCCAGTTAAACCATCACGTTACTTGTCTGATCCCAGTTAAACCAGTCATATTACTGGTCTGATCCCAGTTAAACCATCATGTTACTGGTCTGTTCCCAGTTAAACCATCATGTTACTTGTCTGATCCCAGTTAAACCATCATGTTACTTGTCGGATTCCAGTTAAACCAGTCATGTTACTGGTCTGTTCCCAGTTAAACCATCATGTTACTGGTCTGTTCCCAGTTAAACCATCATGTTACTTGTCTGATCCCAGTTAAACCAGTAATATTACTGGTCTGATCCCAGTTAAACCATCATGTTACTTGTCTGATCCCAGTTAAACCATCATGTTACTGGTCTTTTCCCAGTTGAACCATCATGTTAGTGGTCTGATCCCAGTTAAACCAGTCATGTTACTGGTCTGTTCCCAGTTAAACCATCATGTTACTGGTCTGTTCCCAGTTAAACCATCATGTTACTGGTCTGTTCCCAGTTAAACCATCATGTCACTTGTCTGATCCCAGTTAAACCAGTCATATTACTTGTCTGATCCCAGTTAAACCATCATGTTACTTGTCTGATCCCAGTTAAACCAGTCATGTTACTGGTCTGTTCCCAGTAAAACCATCATGTTACTGGTCTGTTCCCAGTTAAACCATCATGTTACTTGTCTGATCCCAGTTAAACCATCATGTTACTGGTCTGTTCCCAGTTAAACTATCATGTTACTGGTCTTATCCCAGTTAAACCATCATGTTACTGGTCTGATCCCAGTTAAACCATCATGTTACTTGTCTGATCCCAGTTAAACCAGTCATATTACTGGTCTGATCCCAGTTAAACCATCATGTTACTTGTCTGATCCCAGTTAAACCATCATGTTACTTGTCTGATCCCAGTTAAAACAGTCATGTTACTGGTCTGATCCCAGTTAAACCATCATGTTACTTGTCTGATCCCAGTTAAACCATCATGTTACTTGTCTGATCCCAGTTAAACCAGTCATGTTACTGGTCTGTTCCCAGTTAAACCATCATGTTACTGGTCTGTTCCCAGTTAAACCAACATGTTACTGGTCTGTTCCCAGTTAAACCATCATGTCACTTGTCTGATCCCAGTTAAACCAGTCATATTACTTGTCTGATCCCAGTTAAACCATCATGTTACTTGTCTGATCCCAGTTAAACCATCATGTTACTTGTCTGATCCCAGTTAAACCAGTCATGTTACTGGTCTGTTCCCAGTTAAACCATCATGTTACTTGTCTGATCCCAGTTAAACCATCATGTTACTTGTCTGATCCCAGTTAAACCAGTCATGTTACTGGTCTGTTCCCAGTTAAACCATCATGTTACTGGTCTGTTCCCAGTTAAACCATCATGTTACTGGTCTGTTCCCAGTTAAACCATCATGTCACTTGTCTGATCCCAGTTAAACCAGTCATATTACTTGTCTGATCCCAGTTAAACCATCATGTTACTTGTCTGATCCCAGTTAAACCATCATGTTACTTGTCTGATCCCAGTTAAACCAGTCATGTTACTGGTCTGTTCCCAGTTAAACCATCATGTTACTGGTCTGTTCCCAGTTAAACCATCATGTTACTGGTCTGTTCCCAGTTAAACCATCATGTCACTTGTCTGATCCCAGTTAAACCAGTCATGTTACTGGTCTGTTCCCAGTAAAACCATCATGTTACTGGTCTGTTCCCAGTTAAACCATCATGTTACTTGTCTGATCCCAGTTAAACCATCATGTTACTGGTCTGTTCCCAGTTAAACTATCATGTTACTGGTCTTATCCCAGTTAAACCATCATGTTACTGGTCTGATCCCAGTTAAACCATCATGTTACTTGTCTGATCCCAGTTAAACCAGTCATATTACTGGTCTGATCCCAGTTAAACCATCATGTTACTTGTCTGATCCCAGTTAAACCATCATGTTACTTGTCTGATCCCAGTTAAAACAGTCATGTTACTGGTCTGATCCCAGTTAAACCATCATGTTACTTGTCTGATCCCAGTTAAACCATCATGTTACTTGTCTGATCCCAGTTAAACCAGTCATGTTACTGGTCTGTTCCCAGTTAAACCATCATGTTACTGGTCTGTTCCCAGTTAAACCATCATGTTACTGGTCTGTTCCCAGTTAAACCATCATGTCACTTGTCTGATCCCAGTTAAACCAGTCATATTACTTGTCTGATCCCAGTTAAACCATCATGTTACTTGTCTGATCCCAGTTAAACCAGTCATGTTACTGGTCTGTTCCCAGTTAAACCATCATGTTACTGGTCTGTTCCCAGTTAAACCATCATGTTACTTGTCTGATCCCAGTTAAACCATCATGTTACTGGTCTGTTCCCAGTTAAACCATCATGTTACTGGTCTGATCCCAGTTAAACCATCATGTTACTGGTCTGATCCCAGTTAAACCATCATGTTACTTGTCTGATCCCAGTTAAACCAGTCATATTACTGGTCTGATCCCAGTTAAACCATCATGTTACTTGTCTGATCCCAGTTAAACCATCATGTTACTTGTCTGATCCCAGTAAAAACAGTCATGTTACTGGTCTGATCCCAGTTAAACCATCATGTTACTTGTCTGATCCCAGTTAAACCATCATGTTACTTGTCTGATCCCAGTTAAACCAGTCATGTTACTCGTCTGTTCCCAGTAAAACCATCATGTTACTAGTCTGTTCCCAGTTAAACCATCATGTCACTTGTCTGATCCCAGTTAAACCAGTCATATTACTTGTCTGTTCCCAGTTAAACCATCATGTTACTTGTCTGATCCCAGTTAAACCATCATGTCACTTGTCTGATTCCAGTTAAACCAGTCATATTACTGGTCTGATCCCAGTTAAACCATCATGTTAGTGGTCTGATCCCAGTTAAACCATCATGTTACTGGTCTGTTCCCAGTTAAACCAGTCATGTTACTGGTCTGATCCCAGTTAAACCATCATGTTACTTGTCTGATCCCAGTTAAACCATCATGTTACTTGTCTGATCCCAGTTAAACCATCATGTTACTTGTCTGATCCCAGTTAAACCATCATGTTACTTGTCTGATCCCAGTTAAACCAGTCATGTTACTGGTCTGTTCCCAGTTAAACCATAATGTTACTGGTCTGTTCCCAGTTTAACCATCATGTTACTTGTCTGATCCCAGTTAAACCATCATGTTACTTGTCTGATCCCAGTTAAACCATCATGTTACTTGTCTGATTCCAGTTAAACCAGTCATGTTACTGGTCTGTTCCCAGTTAAACCATCATGTTACTGGTCTGTTCCCAGTTAAACCAGTCATATTACTGGTCTGATCCCAGTTAAACCATCATGTTACTTGTCTGATCCCTGTTAAACCATCATGTTACTTGTCTGATCCCAGTTAAACCAACATGTTAGTGGTCTGATCCCAGTTAAACCATCATGTTCCTGGTCTGTTCCCAGTTAAACCATCATGTTACTGGTCTGTTCCCAGTTAAACCATAATGTTACTGGTCTGTTCCCAGTTAAACCATCATGTCACTTGTCTGATCCCAGTTAAACCAGTCATATTACTTGTCTGATCCCAGTTAAACCATCATGTTACTTGTCTGATCCCAGTTAAACCAGTCATGTTACTGGTCTGTTCCCAGTTAAACCATCATGTTACTGGTCTGTTCCCAGTTAAACCATCATGTTACTTGTCTGATCCCAGTTAAACCATCATGTCACTTGTCTGATTCCAGTTAAACCAGTCATATTACTGGTCTGATCCCAGTTAAACCATCATGTTAGTGGTCTGATCCCAGTTAAACCATCATGTTACTGGTCTGTTCCCAGTTAAACCAGTCATGTTACTGGTCTGTTCCCAGTTAAACCATCATGTTACTGGTCTGATCCCAGTTAAACCATCATGTTACTTGTCTGATCCCAGTTAAACCATCATGTTACTTGTCTGATCCCAGTTAAACCATCATGTTACTTGTCTGATCCCAGTTAAACCATCATGTTACTTGTCTGATCCCAGTTAAACCAGTCATGTTACTGGTCTGTTCCCAGTTAAACCATAATGTTACTGGTCTGTTCCCAGTTTAACCATCATGTTACTTGTCTGATCCCAGTTAAACCATCATGTTACTTGTCTGATCCCAGTTAAACCATCATGTTACTTGTCTGATTCCAGTTAAACCAGTCATGTTACTGGTCTGTTCCCAGTTAAACCATCATGTTACTGGTCTGTTCCCAGTTAAACCATCATGTTACTTGTCTGATCCCAGTTAAACCATCATGTTACTTGTCTGATCCCAGTTAAACCAGTCTTATAACTGGTCTGATCCCAGATAAACCATCATGTTACTTGTCTGATCCCAGTTAAACCATCATGTTACTGGTCTGTTCCCAGTTAAACCATCATGTTACTGGTCTGTTCCCAGTTAAACCATCATGTTACTTGTCTGATCCCAGTTAAACCAGTCATATTACTGGTCTGATCCCAGTTAAACCATCACGTTACTTGTCTGATCCCAGTTAAACCATCATGTTACTTGTCTGATCCCAGTTAAACCAACATGTTAGTGGTCTGATCCCAGTTAAACCATCATGTTCCTGGTCTGTTCCCAGTTAAACCATCATGTTACTGGTCTGTTCCCAGTTAAACCATAATGTTACTGGTCTGTTCCCAGTTAAACCATCATGTCACTTGTCTGATCCCAGTTAAACCAGTCATATTACTTGTCTGATCCCAGTTAAACCATCATGTTACTTGTCTGATCCCAGTTAAACCAGTCATGTTACTGGTCTGTTCCCAGTTAAACCATCATGTTACTGGTCTGTTCCCAGTTAAACCATCATGTTACTTGTCTGATCCCAGTTAAACCATCATGTCACTTGTCTGATTCCAGTTAAACCAGTCATATTACTGGTCTGATCCCAGTTAAACCATCATGTTAGTGGTCTGATCCCAGTTAAACCATCATGTTACTGGTCTGTTCCCAGTTAAACCAGTCATGTTACTGGTCTGTTCCCAGTTAAACCATCATGTTACTGGTCTGATCCCAGTTAAACCATCATGTTACTTGTCTGATCCCAGTTAAACCATCATGTTACTTGTCTGATCCCAGTTAAACCATCATGTTACTTGTCTGATCCCAGTTAAACCATCATGTTACTTGTCTGATCCCAGTTAAACCAGTCATGTTACTGGTCTGTTCCCAGTTAAACCATAATGTTACTGGTCTGTTCCCAGTTTAACCATCATGTTACTTGTCTGATCCCAGTTAAACCATCATGTTACTTGTCTGATCCCAGTTAAACCATCATGTTACTTGTCTGATTCCAGTTAAACCAGTCATGTTACTGGTCTGTTCCCAGTTAAACCATCATGTTACTGGTCTGTTCCCAGTTAAACCATCATGTTACTTGTCTGATCCCAGTTAAACCATCATGTTACTTGTCTGATCCCAGTTAAACCAGTCTTATAACTGGTCTGATCCCAGATAAACCATCATGTTACTTGTCTGATCCCAGTTAAACCATCATGTTACTGGTCTGTTCCCAGTTAAACCATCATGTTACTGGTCTGTTCCCAGTTAAACCATCATGTTACTTGTCTGATCCCAGTTAAACCAGTCATATTACTGGTCTGATCCCAGTTAAACCATCACGTTACTTGTCTGATCCCAGTTAAACCAGTCATGTTACTGGTCTGTTCCCAGTTAAACCAGTCATATTACTGGTCTGATCCCAGTTAAACCATCATGTTACTGGTCTGTTCCCAGTTAAACCATCATGTTACTTGTCTGATCCCAGTTAAACCATCATGTTACTTGTCGGATTCCAGTTAAACCAGTCATGTTACTGGTCTGTTCCCAGTTAAACCATCATGTTACTGGTCTGTTCCCAGTTAAACCATCATGTTACTTGTCTGATCCCAGTTAAACCAGTAATATTACTGGTCTGATCCCAGTTAAACCATCATGTTACTTGTCTGATCCCAGTTAAACCATCATGTTACTGGTCTTTTCCCAGTTGAACCATCATGTTAGTGGTCTGATCCCAGTTAAACCAGTCATGTTACTGGTCTGTTCCCAGTTAAACCATCATGTTACTGGTCTGTTCCCAGTTAAACTATCATGTTACTTGTCTGTTCCCAGTTAAACCATCATGTTCCTGGTCTGTTCCCAGTTGAACCATCATGTTAGTGGTCTGATCCCAGTTAAACCATCATGTTACTGGTCTGTTCCCAGTTAAACCATCATGTTACTGGTCTGTTCCCAGTTAAACCATCATGTCACTTGTCTGATCCCAGTTAAACCAGTCATATTACTGGTCTGATCCCAGTTAAACCATCATGTTACTTGTCTGATCCCAGTTAAACCATCATGTCACTTGTCTGATCCCAGTTAAACCAGTCATATTACTGGTCTGTTCCCAGTTAAACCATCATGTTACTGGTCTGTTCCCAGTTAAACCATCATGTCACTTGTCTGATCCCAGTTAAACCATCATGTTACTTGTCTGATCCCAGTTAAACCAGTCATGTTACTGGTCTGTTCCCAGTTAAACCATCATGTTACTGGTCTGTTCCCAGTTAAACCATCATGTTACTGGTCTGTTCCCAGTTAAACCATCATGTCACTTGTCTGATCCCAGTTAAACCATCATGTCACTTGTCTGATCCCAGTTAAACCAGTCATATTACTTGTCTGATCCCAGTTAAACCATCATGTTACTTGTCTGATCCCAGTTAAACCAGTCATGTTACTGGTCTGTTCCCAGTTAAACCATCATGTTACTGGTCTGTTCCCAGTTAAACCATCATGTTACTTGTCTGATCCCAGTTAAACCATCATGTTACTGGTCTGTTCCCAGTTAAACCATCATGTTACTGGTCTGATCCCAGTTAAACCATCATGTTACTGGTCTGATCCCAGTTAAACCATCATGTTACTTGTCTGATCCCAGTTAAACCAGTCATATTACTGGTCTGATCCCAGTTAAACCATCATGTTACTTGTCTGATCCCAGTTAAACCATCATGTTACTTGTCTGATCCCAGTTAAAACAGTCATGTTACTGGTCTGATCCCAGTTAAACCATCATGTTACTTGTCTGATCCCAGTTAAACCATCATGTTACTTGTCTGATCCCAGTTAAACCAGTCATGTTACTCGTCTGTTCCCAGTTAAACCATCATGTTACTAGTCTGTTCCCAGTTAAACCATCATGTCACTTGTCTGATCCCAGTTAAACCAGTCATATTACTTGTCTGTTCCCAGTTAAACCATCATGTTACTTGTCTGATCCCAGTTAAACCATCATGTCACTTGTCTGATTCCAGTTAAACCAGTCATATTACTGGTCTGATCCCAGTTAAACCATCATGTTAGTGGTCTGATCCCAGTTAAACCATCATGTTACTGGTCTGTTCCCAGTTAAACCAGTCATGTTACTGGTCTGATCCCAGTTAAACCATCATGTTACTTGTCTGATCCCAGTTAAACCATCATGTTACTTGTCTGATCCCAGTTAAACCATCATGTTACTTGTCTGA
The DNA here is from genome assembly GCF_933228915.1 of Telmatherina bonti. Classification (NCBI taxonomy): domain Eukaryota; kingdom Metazoa; phylum Chordata; class Actinopteri; order Atheriniformes; family Telmatherinidae; genus Telmatherina; species Telmatherina bonti. Next base: position 35,002,673 of record NC_136618.1, read on the forward strand.
TCCCAGTTAAACCATCATGTTACTTGTCTGATCCCAGTTAAACCAGTCATGTTACTGGTCTGTTCCCAGTTAAACCATAATGTTACTGGTCTGTTCCCAGTTTAACCATCATGTTACTTGTCTGATCCCAGTTAAACCATCATGTTACTTGTCTGATCCCAGTTAAACCATCATGTTACTTGTCTGATTCCAGTTAAACCAGTCATGTTACTGGTCTGTTCCCAGTTAAACCATCATGTTACTGGTCTGTTCCCAGTTAAACCAGTCATATTACTGGTCTGATCCCAGTTAAACCATCATGTTACTTGTCTGATCCCTGTTAAACCATCATGTTACTTGTCTGATCCCAGTTAAACCAACATGTTAGTGGTTTGATCCCAGTTAAACCATCATGTTCCTGGTCTGTTCCCAGTTAAACCATCATGTTACTGGTCTGTTCCCAGTTAAACCATAATGTTACTGGTCTGTTCCCAGTTAAACCATCATGTCACTTGTCTGATCCCAGTTAAACCAGTCATATTACTTGTCTGATCCCAGTTAAACCATCATGTTACTTGTCTGATCCCAGTTAAACCAGTCATGTTACTGGTCTGTTCCCAGTTAAACCATCATGTTACTGGTCTGTTCCCAGTTAAACCATCATGTTACTTGTCTGATCCCAGTTAAACCATCATGTCACTTGTCTGATTCCAGTTAAACCAGTCATATTACTGGTCTGATCCCAGTTAAACCATCATGTTAGTGGTCTGATCCCAGTTAAACCATCATGTTACTGGTCTGTTCCCAGTTAAACCAGTCATGTTACTGGTCTGTTCCCAGTTAAACCATCATGTTACTGGTCTGATCCCAGTTAAACCATCATGTTACTTGTCTGATCCCAGTTAAACCATCATGTTACTTGTCTGATCCCAGTTAAACCATCATGTTACTTGTCTGATCCCAGTTAAACCATCATGTTACTTGTCTGATCCCAGTTAAACCAGTCATGTTACTGGTCTGTTCCCAGTTAAACCATAATGTTACTGGTCTGTTCCCAGTTTAACCATCATGTTACTTGTCTGATCCCAGTTAAACCATCATGTTACTTGTCTGATCCCAGTTAAACCATCATGTTACTTGTCTGATTCCAGTTAAACCAGTCATGTTACTGGTCTGTTCCCAGTTAAACCATCATGTTACTGGTCTGTTCCCAGTTAAACCATCATGTTACTTGTCTGATCCCAGTTAAACCATCATGTTACTTGTCTGATCCCAGTTAAACCAGTCTTATAACTGGTCTGATCCCAGATAAACCATCATGTTACTTGTCTGATCCCAGTTAAACCATCATGTTACTGGTCTGTTCCCAGTTAAACCATCATGTTACTGGTCTGTTCCCAGTTAAACCATCATGTTACTTGTCTGATCCCAGTTAAACCAGTCATATTACTGGTCTGATCCCAGTTAAACCATCACGTTACTTGTCTGATCCCAGTTAAACCATCATGTTACTTGTCTGATCCCAGTTAAACCAACATGTTAGTGGTCTGATCCCAGTTAAACCATCATGTTCCTGGTCTGTTCCCAGTTAAACCATCATGTTACTGGTCTGTTCCCAGTTAAACCATAATGTTACTGGTCTGTTCCCAGTTAAACCATCATGTCACTTGTCTGATCCCAGTTAAACCAGTCATATTACTTGTCTGATCCCAGTTAAACCATCATGTTACTTGTCTGATCCCAGTTAAACCAGTCATGTTACTGGTCTGTTCCCAGTTAAACCATCATGTTACTGGTCTGTTCCCAGTTAAACCATCATGTTACTTGTCTGATCCCAGTTAAACCATCATGTCACTTGTCTGATTCCAGTTAAACCAGTCATATTACTGGTCTGATCCCAGTTAAACCATCATGTTAGTGGTCTGATCCCAGTTAAACCATCATGTTACTGGTCTGTTCCCAGTTAAACCAGTCATGTTACTGGTCTGTTCCCAGTTAAACCATCATGTTACTGGTCTGATCCCAGTTAAACCATCATGTTACTTGTCTGATCCCAGTTAAACCATCATGTTACTTGTCTGATCCCAGTTAAACCATCATGTTACTTGTCTGATCCCAGTTAAACCATCATGTTACTTGTCTGATCCCAGTTAAACCAGTCATGTTACTGGTCTGTTCCCAGTTAAACCATAATGTTACTGGTCTGTTCCCAGTTTAACCATCATGTTACTTGTCTGATCCCAGTTAAACCATCATGTTACTTGTCTGATCCCAGTTAAACCATCATGTTACTTGTCTGATTCCAGTTAAACCAGTCATGTTACTGGTCTGTTCCCAGTTAAACCATCATGTTACTGGTCTGTTCCCAGTTAAACCATCATGTTACTTGTCTGATCCCAGTTAAACCATCATGTTACTTGTCTGATCCCAGTTAAACCAGTCTTATAACTGGTCTGATCCCAGATAAACCATCATGTTACTTGTCTGATCCCAGTTAAACCATCATGTTACTGGTCTGTTCCCAGTTAAACCATCATGTTACTGGTCTGTTCCCAGTTAAACCATCATGTTACTTGTCTGATCCCAGTTAAACCAGTCATATTACTGGTCTGATCCCAGTTAAACCATCACGTTACTTGTCTGATCCCAGTTAAACCAGTCATGTTACTGGTCTGTTCCCAGTTAAACCAGTCATATTACTGGTCTGATCCCAGTTAAACCATCATGTTACTGGTCTGTTCCCAGTTAAACCATCATGTTACTTGTCTGATCCCAGTTAAACCATCATGTTACTTGTCGGATTCCAGTTAAACCAGTCATGTTACTGGTCTGTTCCCAGTTAAACCATCATGTTACTGGTCTGTTCCCAGTTAAACCATCATGTTACTTGTCTGATCCCAGTTAAACCAGTAATATTACTGGTCTGATCCCAGTTAAACCATCATGTTACTTGTCTGATCCCAGTTAAACCATCATGTTACTGGTCTTTTCCCAGTTGAACCATCATGTTAGTGGTCTGATCCCAGTTAAACCAGTCATGTTACTGGTCTGTTCCCAGTTAAACCATCATGTTACTGGTCTGTTCCCAGTTAAACTATCATGTTACTTGTCTGTTCCCAGTTAAACCATCATGTTCCTGGTCTGTTCCCAGTTGAACCATCATGTTAGTGGTCTGATCCCAGTTAAACCATCATGTTACTGGTCTGTTCCCAGTTAAACCATCATGTTACTGGTCTGTTCCCAGTTAAACCATCATGTCACTTGTCTGATCCCAGTTAAACCAGTCATATTACTGGTCTGATCCCAGTTAAACCATCATGTTACTTGTCTGATCCCAGTTAAACCATCATGTCACTTGTCTGATCCCAGTTAAACCAGTCATATTACTGGTCTGTTCCCAGTTAAACCATCATGTTACTGGTCTGTTCCCAGTTAAACCATCATGTTACTTGTCTGATCCCAGTTAAACCATCATGTTACTTGTCTGATCCCAGTTAAACCAGTCATGTTACTGGTCTGTTCCCAGTTAAACCATCATGTTACTGGTCTGTTCCCAGTTAAACCATCATGTTACTGGTCTGTTCCCAGTTAAACCATCATGTCACTTGTCTGATCCCAGTTAAACCATCATGTCACTTGTCTGATCCCAGTTAAACCAGTCATATTACTTGTCTGATCCCAGTTAAACCATCATGTTACTTGTCTGATCCCAGTTAAACCAGTCATGTTACTGGTCTGTTCCCAGTTAAACCATCATGTTACTGGTCTGTTCCCAGTTAAACCATCATGTTACTTGTCTGATCCCAGTTAAACCAGTCACATTACTGGTCTGATCCCAGTTAAACCATCATGTTACTGGTCTGTTCCCAGTTAAACCAGTCATATTACTGGTCTGATCCCAGTTAAACCATCATGTTACTTGTCTGATCCCAGTTAAACCAGTCATATTACTGGTCTGCTCCCAGTTAAACCATCATGTTACTAGTCTGATCCCAGTTAAACCATCATGTTACTTGTCTGATCCCAGTTAAACCAGTCTTATTACTGGTCTGATCCCAGTTAAACCATCATGTTACTTGTCGGATCCCAGTTAAACCATCATGTTACTGGTCTGTTCCCAGTTAAACCATCATGTAACTTGTCTGATCCCAGTTAAACCAGTCATATTGCTGGTCTGATCCCAGTTAAACCATCATGTTACTTGTCTGATCCCAGTTAAACCATCATGTTACTTGTCTGATCCCAGTTAAACCAGTCATGTTACTGGTCTGTTCCCAGTTAAACCATAATGTTACTGGTCTGTTCCCAGTTTAACCATCATGTTACTTGTCTGATCCCAGTTAAACCATCATGTTACTGGTCTGATCCCAGTTAAACCATCATGTTACTTGTCTGATTCCAGTTAAACCAGTCATGTTACTGGTCTGTTCCCAGTTAAACCATCATGTTACTGGTCTGTTCCCAGTTAAACCATCATGTTACTTGTCTGATCCCAGTTAAACCATCATGTTACTTGTCTGATCCCAGTTAAACCAGTCTTATAACTGGTCTGATCCCAGATAAACCATCATGTTACTTGTCTGATCCCAGTTAAACCATCATGTTACTGGTCTGTTCCCAGTTAAACCATCATGTTACTGGTCTGTTCCCAGTTAAACCATCATGTTACTTGTCTGATCCCAGTTAAACCAGTCATATTACTGGTCTGATCCCAGTTAAACCATCACGTTACTTGTCTGATCCCAGTTAAACCAGTCATGTTACTGGTCTGTTCCCAGTTAAACCAGTCATATTACTGGTCTGATCCCAGTTAAACCATCATGTTACTGGTCTGTTCCCAGTTAAACCATCATGTTACTTGTCTGATCCCAGTTAAACCATCATGTTACTTGTCGGATTCCAGTTAAACCAGTCATGTTACTGGTCTGTTCCCAGTTAAACCATCATGTTACTGGTCTGTTCCCAGTTAAACCATCATGTTACTTGTCTGATCCCAGTTAAACCAGTAATATTACTGGTCTGATCCCAGTTAAACCATCATGTTACTTGTCTGATCCCAGTTAAACCATCATGTTACTGGTCTTTTCCCAGTTGAACCATCATGTTAGTGGTCTGATCCCAGTTAAACCAGTCATGTTACTGGTCTGTTCCCAGTTAAACCATCATGTTACTGGTCTGTTCCCAGTTAAACTATCATGTTACTTGTCTGTTCCCAGTTAAACCATCATGTTCCTGGTCTGTTCCCAGTTGAACCATCATGTTAGTGGTCTGATCCCAGTTAAACCATCATGTTACTGGTCTGTTCCCAGTTAAACCATCATGTTACTGGTCTGTTCCCAGTTAAACCATCATGTCACTTGTCTGATCCCAGTTAAACCAGTCATATTACTGGTCTGTTCCCAGTTAAACCATCATGTTACTTGTCTGATCCCAGTTAAACCATCATGTCACTTGTCTGATCCCAGTTAAACCAGTCATATTACTGGTCTGTTCCCAGTTGAACCATCATGTTACTGGTCTGTTCCCAGTTAAACCATCATGTTACTTGTCTGATCCCAGTTAAACCATCATGTTACTGGTCTGTTCCCAGTTAAACCATCATGTCACTTGTCTGATCCCAGTTAAACCAGTCATATTACTGGTCTGATCCCAGTTAAACCATCATGTTACTTGTCTGATCCCAGTTAAACCATCATGTCACTTGTCTGATCCCAGTTAAACCAGTCATATTACTGGTCTGTTCCCAGTTAAACCATCATGTTACTGGTCTGTTCCCAGTTAAACCATCATGTTACTTGTCTGATCCCAGTTAAACCATCATGTTACTTGTCTGATCCCAGTTAAACCAGTCATGTTACTGGTCTGTTCCCAGTTAAACCATCATGTTACTGGTCTGTTCCCAGTTAAACCATCATGTTACTGGTCTGTTCCCAGTTAAACCATCATGTCACTTGTCTGATCCCAGTTAAACCATCATGTCACTTGTCTGATCCCAGTTAAACCAGTCATATTACTTGTCTGATCCCAGTTAAACCATCATGTTACTTGTCTGATCCCAGTTAAACCAGTCATGTTACTGGTCTGTTCCCAGTTAAACCATCATGTTACTGGTCTGTTCCCAGTTAAACCATCATGTTACTTGTCTGATCCCAGTTAAACCAGTCATATTACTGGTCTGATCCCAGTTAAACCATCATGTTACTGGTCTGTTCCCAGTTAAACCAGTCATATTACTGGTCTGATCCCAGTTAAACCATCATGTTACTTGTCTGATCCCAGTTAAACCAGTCATATTACTGGTCTGCTCCCAGTTAAACCATCATGTTACTAGTCTGATCCCAGTTAAACCATCATGTTACTTGTCTGATCCCAGTTAAACCAGTCTTATTACTGGTCTGATCCCAGTTAAACCATCATGTTACTTGTCGGATCCCAGTTAAACCATCATGTTACTGGTCTGTTCCCAGTTAAACCATCATGTAACTTGTCTGATCCCAGTTAAACCAGTCATATTGCTGGTCTGATCCCAGTTAAACCATCATGTTACTTGTCTGATCCCAGTTAAACCAGTCATGTTACTGGTCTGTTCCCAGTTAAACCAGTCATATTACTGGTCTGATCCCAGTTAAACCATCATGTTACTGGTCTGTTCCCAGTTAAACCATCATGTTACTTGTCTGATCCCAGTTAAACCAGTCATATTACTGGTCTGATCCCAGTTAAACCATCATGTTACTGGTCTGTTCCCAGTTAAACCATCATGTTACTTGTCTGATTCCAGTTAAACCAGTCATGTTACTGGTCTGTTCCCAGTTAAACCATCATGTTACTGGTCTGTTCCCAGTTAAACCATCATGTTACTTGTCTGATCCCAGTTAAACCAGTCATATTACTGGTCTGATCCCAGTTAAACCATCATGTTACTTGTCTGATCCCAGTTAAACCATCATGTTACTGGTCTGTTCCCAGTTAAACCATCATGTTAGTGGTCTGATACCAGTTAAACCAGTCATGTTACTGGTCTGTTCCCAGTTAAACCATCATGTTACTGGTCTGTTCCCAGTTAAACTATCATGTTACTTGTCTGTTCCCAGTTAAACCATCATGTTCCTGGTCTGTTCCCAGTTAAACCATCATGTTACTGGTCTGTTCCCAGTTAAACCATCATGTTACTTGTCTGATCCCAGTTAAAACAGTCATGTTACTGGTCTGATCCCAGTTAAACCATCATGTTACTTGTCTGATCCCAGTTAAACCATCATGTTACTTGTCTGATCCCAGTTAAACCAGTCATGTTACTCGTCTGTTCCCAGTAAAACCATCATGTTACTAGTCTGTTCCCAGTTAAACCATCATGTCACTTGTCTGATCCCAGTTAAACCAGTCATATTACTTGTCTGTTCCCAGTTAAACCATCATGTTACTTGTCTGATCCCAGTTAAACCATCATGTCACTTGTCTGATTCCAGTTAAACCAGTCATATTACTGGTCTGATCCCAGTTAAACCATCATGTTAGTGGTCTGATCCCAGTTAAACCATCATGTTACTGGTCTGTTCCCAGTTAAACCAGTCATGTTACTGGTCTGATCCCAGTTAAACCATCATGTTACTTGTCTGATCCCAGTTAAACCATCATGTTACTTGTCTGATCCCAGTTAAACCATCATGTTACTTGTCTGATCCCAGTTAAACCATCATGTTACTTGTCTGATCCCAGTTAAACCAGTCATGTTACTGGTCTGTTCCCAGTTAAACCATAATGTTACTGGTCTGTTCCCAGTTTAACCATCATGTTACTTGTCTGATCCCAGTTAAACCATCATGTTACTTGTCTGATCCCAGTTAAACCATCATGTTACTTGTCTGATTCCAGTTAAACCAGTCATGTTACTGGTCTGTTCCCAGTTAAACCATCATGTTACTGGTCTGTTCCCAGTTAAACCAGTCATATTACTGGTCTGATCCCAGTTAAACCATCATGTTACTTGTCTGATCCCTGTTAAACCATCATGTTACTTGTCTGATCCCAGTTAAACCAACATGTTAGTGGTCTGATCCCAGTTAAACCATCATGTTCCTGGTCTGTTCCCAGTTAAACCATCATGTTACTGGTCTGTTCCCAGTTAAACCATAATGTTACTGGTCTGTTCCCAGTTAAACCATCATGTCACTTGTCTGATCCCAGTTAAACCAGTCATATTACTTGTCTGATCCCAGTTAAACCATCATGTTACTTGTCTGATCCCAGTTAAACCAGTCATGTTACTGGTCTGTTCCCAGTTAAACCATCATGTTACTGGTCTGTTCCCAGTTAAACCATCATGTTACTTGTCTGATCCCAGTTAAACCATCATGTCACTTGTCTGATTCCAGTTAAACCAGTCATATTACTGGTCTGATCCCAGTTAAACCATCATGTTAGTGGTCTGATCCCAGTTAAACCATCATGTTACTGGTCTGTTCCCAGTTAAACCAGTCATGTTACTGGTCTGTTCCCAGTTAAACCATCATGTTACTGGTCTGATCCCAGTTAAACCATCATGTTACTTGTCTGATCCCAGTTAAACCATCATGTTACTTGTCTGATCCCAGTTAAACCATCATGTTACTTGTCTGATCCCAGTTAAACCATCATGTTACTTGTCTGATCCCAGTTAAACCAGTCATGTTACTGGTCTGTTCCCAGTTAAACCATAATGTTACTGGTCTGTTCCCAGTTTAACCATCATGTTACTTGTCTGATCCCAGTTAAACCATCATGTTACTTGTCTGATCCCAGTTAAACCATCATGTTACTTGTCTGATTCCAGTTAAACCAGTCATGTTACTGGTCTGTTCCCAGTTAAACCATCATGTTACTGGTCTGTTCCCAGTTAAACCATCATGTTACTTGTCTGATCCCAGTTAAACCATCATGTTACTTGTCTGATCCCAGTTAAACCAGTCTTATAACTGGTCTGATCCCAGATAAACCATCATGTTACTTGTCTGATCCCAGTTAAACCATCATGTTACTGGTCTGTTCCCAGTTAAACCATCATGTTACTGGTCTGTTCCCAGTTAAACCATCATGTTACTTGTCTGATCCCAGTTAAACCAGTCATATTACTGGTCTGATCCCAGTTAAACCATCACGTTACTTGTCTGATCCCAGTTAAACCATCATGTTACTTGTCTGATCCCAGTTAAACCAACATGTTAGTGGTCTGATCCCAGTTAAACCATCATGTTCCTGGTCTGTTCCCAGTTAAACCATCATGTTACTGGTCTGTTCCCAGTTAAACCATAATGTTACTGGTCTGTTCCCAGTTAAACCATCATGTCACTTGTCTGATCCCAGTTAAACCAGTCATATTACTTGTCTGATCCCAGTTAAACCATCATGTTACTTGTCTGATCCCAGTTAAACCAGTCATGTTACTGGTCTGTTCCCAGTTAAACCATCATGTTACTGGTCTGTTCCCAGTTAAACCATCATGTTACTTGTCTGATCCCAGTTAAACCATCATGTCACTTGTCTGATTCCAGTTAAACCAGTCATATTACTGGTCTGATCCCAGTTAAACCATCATGTTAGTGGTCTGATCCCAGTTAAACCATCATGTTACTGGTCTGTTCCCAGTTAAACCAGTCATGTTACTGGTCTGTTCCCAGTTAAACCATCATGTTACTGGTCTGATCCCAGTTAAACCATCATGTTACTTGTCTGATCCCAGTTAAACTATCATGTTACTTGTCTGATCCCAGTTAAACCATCATGTTACTTGTCTGATCCCAGTTAAACCATCATGTTACTTGTCTGATCCCAGTTAAACCAGTCATGTTACTGGTCTGTTCCCAGTTAAACCATAATGTTACTGGTCTGTTCCCAGTTTAACCATCATGTTACTTGTCTGATCCCAGTTAAACCATCATGTTACTTGTCTGATCCCAGTTAAACCATCATGTTACTTGTCTGATTCCAGTTAAACCAGTCATGTTACTGGTCTGTTCCCAGTTAAACCATCATGTTACTGGTCTGTTCCCAGTTAAACCATCATGTTACTTGTCTGATCCCAGTTAAACCATCATGTTACTTGTCTGATCCCAGTTAAACCAGTCTTATAACTGGTCTGATCCCAGATAAACCATCATGTTACTTGTCTGATCCCAGTTAAACCATCATGTTACTGGTCTGTTCCCAGTTAAACCATCATGTTACTGGTCTGTTCCCAGTTAAACCATCATGTTACTTGTCTGATCCCAGTTAAACCAGTCATATTACTGGTCTGATCCCAGTTAAACCATCACGTTACTTGTCTGATCCCAGTTAAACCAGTCATGTTACTGGTCTGTTCCCAGTTAAACCAGTCATATTACTGGTCTGATCCCAGTTAAACCATCATGTTACTGGTCTGTTCCCAGTTAAACCATCATGTTACTTGTCTGATCCCAGTTAAACCATCATGTTACTTGTCGGATTCCAGTTAAACCAGTCATGTTACTGGTCTGTTCCCAGTTAAACCATCATGTTACTGGTCTGTTCCCAGTTAAACCATCATGTTACTTGTCTGATCCCAGTTAAACCAGTAATATTACTGGTCTGATCCCAGTTAAACCATCATGTTACTTGTCTGATCCCAGTTAAACCATCATGTTACTGGTCTTTTCCCAGTTGAACCATCATGTTAGTGGTCTGATCCCAGTTAAACCAGTCATGTTACTGGTCTGTTCCCAGTTAAACCATCATGTTACTGGTCTGTTCCCAGTTAAACCATCATGTTACTGGTCTGTTCCCAGTTAAACCATCATGTTACTTGTCTGATCCCAGTTAAACCAGTCATATTCCTTGTCTGATCCCAGTTAAACCATCATGTTACTTGTCTGATCCCAGTTAAACCAGTCATGTTACTGGTCTGTTCCCAGTTAAACCATCATGTTACTGGTCTGTTCCCAGTTAAACCATCATGTTACTTGTCTGATCCCAGTTAAACCAGTCATATTACTGGTCTGATCCCAGTTAAACCATCATGTTACTGGTCTGTTCCCAGTTAAACCAGTCATATTACTGGTCTGATCCCAGTTAAACCATCATGTTACTTGTCTGATCCCAGTTAAACCAGTCATATTACTGGTCTGTTCCCAGTTAAACCATCATGTTACTTGTCTGATCCCAGTTAAACCAGTCATATTACTTGTCTGATCCCAGTTAAACCATCATGTTACTGGTCTGATCCCAGTTAAACCATCAAGTTAGTGGTCTGATCCCAGTTAAACCATCATGTTACTGGTCTGTTCCCAGTTAAACCATCATGTTACTGGTCTGTTCCCAGTTAAACCATCATGTCACTTGTCTGATCCCAGTTAAACCAGTCATATTACTGGTCTGATCCCAGTTAAACCATCATGTTACTTGTCTGATCCCAGTTAAACCATCATGTCACTTGTCTGATCCCAGTTAAACCAGTCATATTACTGGTCTGTTCCCAGTTAAACCATCATGTTACTGGTCTGTTCCCAGTTAAACCATCATGTTACTTGTCTGATCCCAGTTAAACCATCATGTTACTTGTCTGATCCCAGTTAAACCAGTCATGTTACTGGTCTGTTCCCAGTTAAACCATCATGTTACTGGTCTGTTCCCAGTTAAACCATCATGTTACTGGTCTGTTCCCAGTTAAACCATCATGTCACTTGTCTGATCCCAGTTAAACCATCATGTCACTTGTCTGATCCCAGTTAAACCAGTCATATTACTTGTCTGATCCCAGTTAAACCATCATGTTACTTGTCTGATCCCAGTTAAACCAGTCATGTTACTGGTCTGTTCCCAGTTAAACCATCATGTTACTGGTCTGTTCCCAGTTAAACCATCATGTTACTTGTCTGATCCCAGTTAAACCAGTCACATTACTGGTCTGATCCCAGTTAAACCATCATGTTACTGGTCTGTTCCCAGTTAAACCAGTCATATTACTGGTCTGATCCCAGTTAAACCATCATGTTACTTGTCTGATCCCAGTTAAACCAGTCATATTACTGGTCTGCTCCCAGTTAAACCATCATGTTACTAGTCTGATCCCAGTTAAACCATCATGTTACTTGTCTGATCCCAGTTAAACCAGTCTTATTACTGGTCTGATCCCAGTTAAACCATCATGTTACTTGTCGGATCCCAGTTAAACCATCATGTTACTGGTCTGTTCCCAGTTAAACCATCATGTAACTTGTCTGATCCCAGTTAAACCAGTCATATTGCTGGTCTGATCCCAGTTAAACCATCATGTTACTTGTCTGATCCCAGTTAAACCATCATGTTACTTGTCTGATCCCAGTTAAACCAGTCATGTTACTGGTCTGTTCCCAGTTAAACCATAATGTTACTGGTCTGTTCCCAGTTTAACCATCATGTTACTTGTCTGATCCCAGTTAAACCATCATGTTACTGGTCTGATCCCAGTTAAACCATCATGTTACTTGTCTGATTCCAGTTAAACCAGTCATGTTACTGGTCTGTTCCCAGTTAAACCATCATGTTACTGGTCTGTTCCCAGTTAAACCATCATGTTACTTGTCTGATCCCAGTTAAACCATCATGTTACTTGTCTGATCCCAGTTAAACCAGTCTTATAACTGGTCTGATCCCAGATAAACCATCATGTTACTTGTCTGATCCCAGTTAAACCATCATGTTACTGGTCTGTTCCCAGTTAAACCATCATGTTACTGGTCTGTTCCCAGTTAAACGATCATGTTACTTGTCTGATCCCAGTTAAACCAGTCATATTACTGGTCTGATCCCAGTTAAACCATCACGTTACTTGTCTGATCCCAGTTAAACCAGTCATGTTACTGGTCTGTTCCCAGTTAAACCAGTCATATTACTGGTCTGATCCCAGTTAAACCATCATGTTACTGGTCTGTTCCCAGTTAAACCATCATGTTACTTGTCTGATCCCAGTTAAACCATCATGTTACTTGTCGGATTCCAGTTAAACCAGTCATGTTACTGGTCTGTTCCCAGTTAAACCATCATGTTACTGGTCTGTTCCCAGTTAAACCATCATGTTACTTGTCTGATCCCAGTTAAACCAGTAATATTACTGGTCTGATCCCAGTTAAACCATCATGTTACTTGTCTGATCCCAGTTAAACCATCATGTTACTGGTCTTTTCCCAGTTGAACCATCATGTTAGTGGTCTGATCCCAGTTAAACCAGTCATGTTACTGGTCTGTTCCCAGTTAAACCATCATGTTACTGGTCTGTTCCCAGTTAAACTATCATGTTACTTGTCTGTTCCCAGTTAAACCATCATGTTCCTGGTCTGTTCCCAGTTGAACCATCATGTTAGTGGTCTGATCCCAGTTAAACCATCATGTTACTGGTCTGTTCCCAGTTAAACCATCATGTTACTGGTCTGTTCCCAGTTAAACCATCATGTCACTTGTCTGATCCCAGTTAAACCAGTCATATTACTGGTCTGTTCCCAGTTAAACCATCATGTTACTTGTCTGATCCCAGTTAAACCATCATGTCACTTGTCTGATCCCAGTTAAACCAGTCATATTACTGGTCTGTTCCCAGTTGAACCATCATGTTACTGGTCTGTTCCCAGTTAAACCATCATGTTACTTGTCTGATCCCAGTTAAACCATCATGTTACTGGTCTGTTCCCAGTTAAACCATCATGTCACTTGTCTGATCCCAGTTAAACCAGTCATATTACTGGTCTGATCCCAGTTAAACCATCATGTTACTTGTCTGATCCCAGTTAAACCATCATGTCACTTGTCTGATCCCAGTTAAACCAGTCATATTACTGGTCTGTTCCCAGTTAAACCATCATGTTACTGGTCTGTTCCCAGTTAAACCATCATGTTACTTGTCTGATCCCAGTTAAACCATCATGTTACTTGTCTGATCCCAGTTAAACCAGTCATGTTACTGGTCTGTTCCCAGTTAAACCATCATGTTACTGGTCTGTTCCCAGTTAAACCATCATGTTACTGGTCTGTTCCCAGTTAAACCATCATGTCACTTGTCTGATCCCAGTTAAACCATCATGTCACTTGTCTGATCCCAGTTAAACCAGTCATATTACTTGTCTGATCCCAGTTAAACCATCATGTTACTTGTCTGATCCCAGTTAAACCAGTCATGTTACTGGTCTGTTCCCAGTTAAACCATCATGTTACTGGTCTGTTCCCAGTTAAACCATCATGTTACTTGTCTGATCCCAGTTAAACCAGTCATATTACTGGTCTGATCCCAGTTAAACCATCATGTTACTGGTCTGTTCCCAGTTAAACCAGTCATATTACTGGTCTGATCCCAGTTAAACCATCATGTTACTTGTCTGATCCCAGTTAAACCAGTCATATTACTGGTCTGCTCCCAGTTAAACCATCATGTTACTAGTCTGATCCCAGTTAAACCATCATGTTACTTGTCTGATCCCAGTTAAACCAGTCTTATTACTGGTCTGATCCCAGTTAAACCATCATGTTACTTGTCGGATCCCAGTTAAACCATCATGTTACTGGTCTGTTCCCAGTTAAACCATCATGTAACTTGTCTGATCCCAGTTAAACCAGTCATATTGCTGGTCTGATCCCAGTTAAACCATCATGTTACTTGTCTGATCCCAGTTAAACCAGTCATGTTACTGGTCTGTTCCCAGTTAAACCAGTCATATTACTGGTCTGATCCCAGTTAAACCATCATGTTACTGGTCTGTTCCCAGTTAAACCATCATGTTACTTGTCTGATCCCAGTTAAACCAGTCATATTACTGGTCTGATCCCAGTTAAACCATCATGTTACTGGTCTGTTCCCAGTTAAACCATCATGTTACTTGTCTGATTCCAGTTAAACCAGTCATGTTACTGGTCTTTTCCCAGTTAAACCATCATGTTACTGGTCTGTTCCCAGTTAAACCATCATGTTACTTGTCTGATCCCAGTTAAACCAGTCATATTACTGGTCTGATCCCAGTTAAACCATCATGTTACTTGTCTGATCCCAGTTAAACCATCATGTTACTGGTCTGTTCCCAGTTAAACCATCATGTTAGTGGTCTGATACCAGTTAAACCAGTCATGTTACTGGTCTGTTCCCAGTTAAACCATCATGTTACTGGTCTGTTCCCAGTTAAACTATCATGTTACTTGTCTGTTCCCAGTTAAACCATCATGTTCCTGGTCTGTTCCCAGTTAAACCATCATGTTACTGGTCTGTTCCCAGTTAAACCATCATGTTACTTGTCTGATCCCAGTTAAACCAGTCATATTACTGGTCTGATCCCAGTTAAACCATCATGTTGCTTGTCTGATCCCAGTTAAACCATCATTTTACTGGTCTGTTCCCAGTTGAACCATCATGTTAGTGGTCTGATCCCAGTTAAACCAGTCATGTTACTGGTCTGTTCCCAGTTAAACCATCATGTTACCGGTCTGTTCCCAGTTAAACTATCATGTTACTTGTCTGTTCCCAGTTAAACCATCATGTTCCTGGTCTGTTCCCAGTTGAACCATCATGTTAGTGGTCTGATCCCAGTTAAACCATCATGTTACTGGTCTGTT
Source organism: Telmatherina bonti (assembly GCF_933228915.1). Lineage (NCBI taxonomy): Eukaryota > Metazoa > Chordata > Actinopteri > Atheriniformes > Telmatherinidae > Telmatherina > Telmatherina bonti. Next base: position 35,018,216 of record NC_136618.1, read on the forward strand.
CCCAGTTAAACCATCATGTTACTGGTCTGTTCCCAGTTAAACCATCATGTCACTTGTCTGATCCCAGTTAAACCAGTCATATTACTGGTCTGATCCCAGTTAAACCATCATGTTACTTGTCTGATCCCAGTTAAACCATCATGTCACTTGTCTGATCCCAGTTAAACCAGTCATATTACTGGTCTGTTCCCAGTTAAACCATCATGTTACTGGTCTGTTCCCAGTTAAACCATCATGTTACTTGTCTGATCCCAGTTAAACCATCATGTTACTTGTCTGATCCCAGTTAAACCAGTCATGTTACTGGTCTGTTCCCAGTTAAACCATCATGTTACTGGTCTGTTCCCAGTTAAACCATCATGTTACTGGTCTGTTCCCAGTTAAACCATCATGTCACTTGTCTGATCCCAGTTAAACAATCATGTCACTTGTCTGATCCCAGTTAAACCAGTCATATTACTTGTCTGATCCCAGTTAAACCATCATGTTACTTGTCTGATCCCAGTTAAACCAGTCATGTTACTGGTCTGTTCCCAGTTAAACCATCATGTTACTGGTCTGTTCCCAGTTAAACCATCATGTTACTTGTCTGATCCCAGTAAAACCAGTCATATTACTGGTCTGATCCCAGTTAAACCATCATGTTACTGGTCTGTTCCCAGTTAAACCAGTCATATTACTGGTCTGATCCCAGTTAAACCATCATGTTACTTGTCTGATCCCAGTTAAACCAGTCATATTACTGGTCTGTTCCCAGTTAAACCATCATGTTACTTGTCTGATCCCAGTTAAACCAGTCATATTATTTGTCATATCCCAGTTAAACCATCATGTTACTGGTCTGATCCCAGTTAAACCATCATGTTACTTGTCTGATTCCAGTTAAACCAGTCATGTTACTGGTCTGTTCCCAGTTAAACCATCATGTTACTGGTCTGTTCCCAGTTAAACCATCATGTTACTTGTCTGATCCCAGTTAAACCAGTCTTATTACTGGTCTGATCCCAGTTAAACCATCATGTTACTTGTCTGATCCCAGTTAAACCATCATGTTACTGGTCTGATCCCAGTTAAACCATCATGTTACTGGTCTGTTCCCAGTTAAACCATCATGTTACTTGTCTGATCCCAGTTAAACCAGTCATATTACTGGTCTGATCCCAGTTAAACCATCATGTTACTTGTCTGATCCCAGTTAAACCAGTCATGTTACTGGTCTGTTCCCAGTTAAACCAGTCATATTACTGGTCTGATCCCAGTTAAACCATCATGTTACTGGTCTGATCCCAGTTAAACCATCATGTTACTTGTCTGATCCCAGTTAAACCATCATGTTACTTGTCTGATTCCAGTTAAACCAGTCATGTTACTGGTCTGTTCCCAGTTAAACCATCATGTTACTGGTCTGTTCCCAGTTAAACCATCATGTTACTTGTCTGATCCCAGTTAAACCAGTCATATTACTGGTCTGATCCCAGTTAAACCATCATGTTACTTGTCTGATCCCAGTTAAACCATCTTGTTACTGGTCTGTTCCCAGTTGAACCATCATGTTAGTGGTCTGATCCCAGTTAAACCAGTCTTGTTACTGGTCTGTTCCCAGTTAAACCATCATGTTACTGGTCTGTTCCCAGTTAAACTATCATGTTACTTGTCTGTTCCCAGTTAAACCATCATGTTACTGGTCTTTTCCCAGTTGAACCATCATGTTACTTGTCTGATCCCAGTTAAACCAGTCATATTACTGGTCTGATCCCAGTTAAACCATCATGTTACTGGTCTGTTCCCAGTTAAACCAGTCATATTACTGGTCTGATCCCAGTTAAACCATCATGTTACTTGTCTGATCCCAGTTAAACCAGTCATATTACTGGTCTGCTCCCAGTTAAACCATCATGTTACTAGTCTGATCCCAGTTAAACCATCATGTTACTTGTCTGATCCCAGTTAAACCAGTCTTATTACTGGTCTGATCCCAGTTAAACCATCATGTTACTTGTCGGATCCCAGTTAAACCATCATGTTACTGGTCTGTTCCCAGTTAAACCATCATGTAACTTGTCTGATCCCAGTTAAACCAGTCATATTGCTGGTCTGATCCCAGTTAAACCATCATGTTACTTGTCTGATCCCAGTTAAACCAGTCATGTTACTGGTCTGTTCCCAGTTAAACCAGTCATATTACTGGTCTGATCCCAGTTAAACCATCATGTTACTGGTCTGTTCCCAGTTAAACCATCATGTTACTTGTCTGATCCCAGTTAAACCAGTCATATTACTGGTCTGATCCCAGTTAAACCATCATGTTACTGGTCTGTTCCCAGTTAAACCATCATGTTACTTGTCTGATTCCAGTTAAACCAGTCATGTTACTGGTCTGTTCCCAGTTAAACCATCATGTTACTGGTCTGTTCCCAGTTAAACCATCATGTTACTTGTCTGATCCCAGTTAAACCAGTCATATTACTGGTCTGATCCCAGTTAAACCATCATGTTACTTGTCTGATCCCAGTTAAACCATCATGTTACTGGTCTGTTCCCAGTTAAACCATCATGTTAGTGGTCTGATACCAGTTAAACCAGTCATGTTACTGGTCTGTTCCCAGTTAAACCATCATGTTACTGGTCTGTTCCCAGTTAAACTATCATGTTACTTGTCTGTTCCCAGTTAAACCATCATGTTCCTGGTCTGTTCCCAGTTAAACCATCATGTTACTGGTCTGTTCCCAGTTAAACCATCATGTTACTTGTCTGATCCCAGTTAAACCAGTCATATTACTGGTCTGATCCCAGTTAAACCATCATGTTGCTTGTCTGATCCCAGTTAAACCATCATTTTACTGGTCTGTTCCCAGTTGAACCATCATGTTAGTGGTCTGATCCCAGTTAAACCAGTCATGTTACTGGTCTGTTCCCAGTTAAACCATCATGTTACCGGTCTGTTCCCAGTTAAACTATCATGTTACTTGTCTGTTCCCAGTTAAACCATCATGTTCCTGGTCTGTTCCCAGTTGAACCATCATGTTAGTGGTCTGATCCCAGTTAAACCATCATGTTACTGGTCTGTTCCCAGTTAAACCATCATGTTACTGGTCTGTTCCCAGTTAAACCATCATGTCACTTGTCTGATCCCAGTTAAACCAGTCATATTACTGGTCTGATCCCAGTTAAACCATCATGTTACTTGTCTGATCCCAGTTAAACCATCATGTCACTTGTCTGATCCCAGTTAAACCAGTCATATTACTGGTCTGTTCCCAGTTAAACCATCATGTTACTGGTCTGTTCCCAGTTAAACCATCATGTTACTTGTCTGATCCCAGTTAAACCATCATGTTACTTGTCTGATCCCAGTTAAACCAGTCATGTTACTGGTCTGTTCCCAGTTAAACCATCATGTTACTGGTCTGTTCCCAGTTAAACCATCATGTTACTGGTCTGTTCCCAGTTAAACCATCATGTCACTTGTCTGATCCCAGTTAAACAATCATGTCACTTGTCTGATCCCAGTTAAACCAGTCATATTACTTGTCTGATCCCAGTTAAACCATCATGTTACTTGTCTGATCCCAGTTAAACCAGTCATGTTACTGGTCTGTTCCCAGTTAAACCATCATGTTACTGGTCTGTTCCCAGTTAAACCATCATGTTACTTGTCTGATCCCAGTAAAACCAGTCATATTACTGGTCTGATCCCAGTTAAACCATCATGTTACTGGTCTGTTCCCAGTTAAACCAGTCATATTACTGGTCTGATCCCAGTTAAACCATCATGTTACTTGTCTGATCCCAGTTAAACCAGTCATATTACTGGTCTGTTCCCAGTTAAACCATCATGTTACTTGTCTGATCCCAGTTAAACCAGTCATATTATTTGTCATATCCCAGTTAAACCATCATGTTACTGGTCTGATCCCAGTTAAACCATCATGTTACTTGTCTGATTCCAGTTAAACCAGTCATGTTACTGGTCTGTTCCCAGTTAAACCATCATGTTACTGGTCTGTTCCCAGTTAAACCATCATGTTACTTGTCTGATCCCAGTTAAACCAGTCTTATTACTGGTCTGATCCCAGTTAAACCATCATGTTACTTGTCTGATCCCAGTTAAACCATCATGTTACTGGTCTGATCCCAGTTAAACCATCATGTTACTGGTCTGTTCCCAGTTAAACCATCATGTTACTTGTCTGATCCCAGTTAAACCAGTCATATTACTGGTCTGATCCCAGTTAAACCATCATGTTACTTGTCTGATCCCAGTTAAACCAGTCATGTTACTGGTCTGTTCCCAGTTAAACCAGTCATATTACTGGTCTGATCCCAGTTAAACCATCATGTTACTGGTCTGATCCCAGTTAAACCATCATGTTACTTGTCTGATCCCAGTTAAACCATCATGTTACTTGTCTGATTCCAGTTAAACCAGTCATGTTACTGGTCTGTTCCCAGTTAAACCATCATGTTACTGGTCTGTTCCCAGTTAAACCATCATGTTACTTGTCTGATCCCAGTTAAACCAGTCATATTACTGGTCTGATCCCAGTTAAACCATCATGTTACTTGTCTGATCCCAGTTAAACCATCTTGTTACTGGTCTGTTCCCAGTTGAACCATCATGTTAGTGGTCTGATCCCAGTTAAACCAGTCTTGTTACTGGTCTGTTCCCAGTTAAACCATCATGTTACTGGTCTGTTCCCAGTTAAACTATCATGTTACTTGTCTGTTCCCAGTTAAACCATCATGTTCCTGGTCTGTTCCCAGTTGAACCATCATGTTAGTGGTCTGATCCCAGTTAAACCATCATGTTACTGGTCTGTTCCCAGTTAAACCATCATGTTACTGGTCTGTTCCCAGTTAAACCATCATGTCACTTGTCTGATCCCAGTTAAACCAGTCATATTACTGGTCTGATCCCAGTTAAACCATCATGTTACTTGTCTGATCCCAGTTAAACCATCATGTCACTTGTCTGATCCCAGTTAAACCAGTCATATTACTGGTCTGTTCCCAGTTAAACCATCATGTTACTGGTCTGTTCCCAGTTAAACCATCATGTTAGTGGTCTGATCCCAGTTAAACCATCATGTTACTTGTCTGTTCCCAGTTAAACCATCATGTTACTGGTCTGTTCCCAGTTAAACCATCATGTCACTTGTCTGATCCCAGTTAAACCATCATGTCACTTGTCTGATCCCAGTTAAACCAGTCATATTACTTGTCTGATCCCAGTTAAACCATCATGTTACTTGTCTGATCCCAGTTAAACCAGTCATGTTACTGGTCTGTTCCCAGTTAAACCATCATGTTACTGGTCTGTTCCCAGTTAAACCATCATGTTACTTGTCTGATCCCAGATAAACCAGTCATATTACTGGTCTGATCCCAGTTAAACCATCATGTTACTGGTCTGTTCCCAGTTAAACCAGTCATATTACTGGTCTGATCCCAGTTAAACCATCATGTTACTTGTCTGATCCCAGTTAAACCAGTCATATTACTGGTCTGTTCCCAGTTAAACCATCATGTTACTTGTCTGATCCCAGTTAAACCATCATGTTACTTGTCTGATCCCAGTTAAACCAGTCTTATTACTGGTCTGATCCCAGTTAAACCATCATGTTACTTGTCGGATCCCAGTTAAACCATCATGTTACTGGTCTTTTCCCAGTTAAACCATCATGTTACTGGTCTGTTCCCAGTTAAACCATCATGTTACTTGTCTGATCCCAGTTAAACCAGTCATATTGCTGGTCTGATCCCAGTTAAACCATCATGTTACTGGTCTGTTCCCAGTTGAACCATCATGTTAGTGGTCTGATCCCAGTTAAACCAGTCATGTTACTGGTCTGTTCCCAGTTAAACCATCATGTTACTTGTCTGATCCCAGTTAAACCATCATGTTACTTGTCTGATCCCAGTTAAACCAGTCATATTACTGGTCTGATCCCAGTTAAACCATCATGTTACTTGTCTGATCCCAGTTAAACCATCATGTTACTGGTCTGTTCCCAGTTAAACCATCATGTTAGTGGTCTGATCCCAGTTAAACCAGTCATGTTACAGGTCTGTTCCCAGTTAAACCATCATGTTACTGGTCTGTTCCCAGTTAAACTATCATGTTACTTGTCTGTTCCCAGTTAAACCATCATGTTCCTGGTCTGTTCCCAGTTGAACCATCATGTTAGTGGTCTGATCCCAGTTAAACCATCATGTTAATGGTCTGTTCCCAGTTAAACCATCATGTTACTGGTCTGTTCCCAGTTAAACCATCATGTCACTTGTCTGATCCCAGTTGAACCAGTCATATTACTGGTCTGATCCCAGTTAAACCATCATGTTACTGGTCTGTTCCCAGTTAAACCATCATGTTACTGGTCTGTTCCCAGTTAAACCATCATGTTAGTGGTCTGATCCCAGTTAAACCAGTCATATTACTGGTCTGATCCCAGTTAAACCATCATGTTACTTGTCTGATCCCAGTTAAACCATCATGTTACTTGTCTGATCCCAGTTAAACCATCATATTACTGGTCTGTTCCCAGTTAAACCATCATGTTACTGGTCTGTTCCCAGTTGAACCATCATGTTAGTGGTCTGATCCCAGTTAAACCAGTCATATTACTGGTCTGATCCCAGTTAAACCATCATCTTACTGGTCTGTTCCCAGTTAAACCATCATGTTACTGGTCTGTTCCCAGTTGAACCATCATGTTAGTGGTCTGATCCCAGTTAAACCATCATGTTACTTGTCTGATCCCAGTTAAACTAGTCATGTTACTGGTCTGTTCCCAGTTGAACCATCATTTTAGTGGTCTGTTCCCAGTTAAACCATCATGTTCCTGGTCTGTTCCCAGTTGAACCATCATGTTACTGGTCTGTTCCCAGTTGAACCATCATGTTACTGGTCTGTTCCCAGTTAAACTATCATGTTACTTGTCTTATCCCAGTTAAACCATCATGTTCCTGGTCTGTTCCCAGTTGAACCATCATGTTACTTGTCTGATCCCAGTTAAACCATCATGTCACTTGTCTGATCCCAGTTAAACCAGTCATATTACTGGTCTGTTCCCAGTTAAACCATCATGTTACTGGTCTGATCCCAGTTAAACCATCATGTTACTTGTCTGATCCCAGTTAAACCATCATGTCACTTGTCTGATCCCAGTTAAACCAGTCATATTACTGGTCTGTTCCCAGTTAAACCATCATGTTACTGGTCTGTTCCCAGTTAAACCATCATGTTACTTGTCTGATCCCAGTTAAACCATCATGTTACTTGTCTGATCCCAGTTAAACCAGTCATGTTACTGGTCTGTTCCCAGTTAAACCATCATGTTACTGGTCTGTTCCCAGTTAAACCATCATGTTACTGGTCTGTTCCCAGTTAAACCATCATGTTACTTGTCTGATCCCAGTTAAACCAGTCATATTCCTTGTCTGATCCCAGTTAAACCATCATGTTACTTGTCTGATCCCAGTTAAACCAGTCATGTTACTGGTCTGTTCCCAGTTAAACCATCATGTTACTGGTCTGTTCCCAGTTAAACCATCATGTTACTTGTCTGATCCCAGTTAAACCAGTCATATTACTGGTCTGATCCCAGTTAAACCATCATGTTACTGGTCTGTTCCCAGTTAAACCAGTCATATTACTGGTCTGATCCCAGTTAAACCATCATGTTACTTGTCTGATCCCAGTTAAACCAGTCATATTACTGGTCTGTTCCCAGTTAAACCATCATGTTACTTGTCTGATCCCAGTTAAACCAGTCATATTACTTGTCTGATCCCAGTTAAACCATCATGTTACTGGTCTGATCCCAGTTAAACCATCAAGTTACTTGTCTGATCCCAGTTAAACCAGTCATATTACTGGTCTGATCCCAGTTAAACCATCATGTTACTTGTCTGATCCCAGTTAAACCATCATGTTACTGGTCTGATCCCAGTTAAACCATCAAGTTACTTGTCTGATCCCAGTTAAACCAGTCATATTACTTGTCTGATCCCAGTTAAACCATCATGTTACTGGTCTGATCCCAGTTAAACCATCAAGTTACTTGTCTGATCCCAGTTAAACCAGTCATATTACTTGTCTGATCCCAGTTAAACCATCATGTTACTTGTCTGATCCCAGTTAAACCAGTCATGTTACTGGTCTGTTCCCAGTTAAACCATCATGTTACTGGTCTGTTCCCAGTTAAACCATCATGTTACTTGTCTGATCCCAGTTAAACCAGTCATATTACTGGTCTGATCCCAGTTAAACCATCATGTTACTGGTCTGTTCCCAGTTAAACCAGTCATATTACTGGTCTGATCCCAGTTAAACCATCATGTTACTTGTCTGATCCCAGTTAAACCAGTCTTATTACTGGTCTGATCCCAGTTAAACCATCATGTTACTTGTCTGATCCCAGTTAAACCATCATGTTACTTGTCTGATCCCTTTTAAACCAGTCTTATTACTGGTCTGATCCCAGTTAAACCATCATGTTACTTGTCGGATCCCAGTTAAACCATCATGTTACTGGTCTGATCCCAGTTAAACCATCATGTCACTTGTCTGATCCCAGTTAAACCAGTCATATTACTGGTCTGTTCCCAGTTAAACCATCATGTTACTGGTCTGTTCCCAGTTAAACCACCATGTTACTTGTCTGATCCCAGTTAAACCACCATGTTACTTGTCTGATCCCAGTTAAACCAGTCATGTTACTGGTCTGTTCCCAGTTAAACCATCATGTTACTGGTCTGTTCCCAGTTAAACCATCATGTTACTGGTCTGTTCCCAGTTAAACCATCATGTCACTTGTCTGATCCCAGTTAAACCATCATGTCACTTGTCTGATCCCAGTTAAACCAGTCATATTACTTGTCTGATCCCAGTTAAACCATCATGTTACTTGTCTGATCCCAGTTAAACCAGTCATGTTACTGGTCTGTTCCCAGTTAAACCATCATGTTACTGGTCTGTTCCCAGTTAAACCATCATGTTACTTGTCTGATCCCAGATAAACCAGTCATATTACTGGTCTGATCCCAGTTAAACCATCATGTTACTGGTCTGTTCCCAGTTAAACCAGTCATATTACTGGTCTGATCCCAGTTAAACCATCATGTTACTTGTCTGATCCCAGTTAAACCAGTCATATTACTGGTCTGTTCCCAGTTAAACCATCATGTTACTTGTCTGATCCCAGTTAAACCATCATGTTACTTGTCTGATCCCAGTTAAACCAGTCTCATTACTGGTCTGATCCCAGTTAAACCATCATGTTACTTGTCGGATCCCAGTTAAACCATCATGTTACTGGTCTGTTCCCAGTTAAACCATCATGTTACTGGTCTGTTCCCAGTTAAACCATCATGTTACTTGTCTGATCCCAGTTAAACCAGTCATATTGCTGGTCTGATCCCAGTTAAACCATCATGTTACTTGTCTGATCCCAGTTAAACCAGTCATGTTACTGGTCTGTTCCCAGTTAAACCAGTCATATTACTGGTCTGATCCCAGTTAAACCATCATGTTACTGGTCTGTTCCCAGTTAAACCATCATGTTACTTGTCTGATCCCAGTTAAACCATCATGTTACTTGTCTGATTCCAGTTAAACCAGTCATGTTACTGGTCTGTTCCCAGTTAAACCATCATGTTACTGGTCTGTTCCCAGTTAAACCATCATGTTACTTGTCTGATCCCAGTTAAACCAGTCATATTACTGGTCTGATCCCAGTTAAACCATCATGTTACTTGTCTGATCCCAGTTAAACCATCATGTTACTGGTCTGTTCCCAGTTAAACCATCATGTTAGTGGTCTGATCCCAGTTAAACCAGTCATGTTACTGGTCTGTTCCCAGTTAAACCATCATGTTACTGGTCTGTTCCCAGTTAAACTATCATGTTACTTGTCTGTTCCCAGTTAAACCATCATGTTCCTGGTCTGTTCCCAGTTGAACCATCATGTTAGTGGTCTGATCCCAGTTAAACCATCATGTTACTGGTCTGTTCCCAGTTAAACCATCATGTTACTGGTCTGTTCCCAGTTAAACCATCATGTCACTTGTCTGATCCCAGTTGAACCAGTCATATTACTGGTCTGATCCCAGTTAAACCATCATGTTACTGGTCTGTTCCCAGTTAAACCATCATGTTACTGGTCTGTTCCCAGTTAAACCATCATGTTAGTGGTCTGATCCCAGTTAAACCAGTCATTTTACTGGTCTGATCCCAGTTAAACCATCATGTTACTTGTCTGATCCCAGTTAAACCATCATGTTACTTGTCTGATCCCAGTTAAACCATCATATTACTGGTCTGTTCCCAGTTAAACCATCATGTTACTGGTCTGTTCCCAGTTAAACCATCATGTTAGTGGTCTGATCCCAGTTAAACCAGTCATATTACTGGTCTGATCCCAGTTAAACCATCATGTTACTTGTCTGATCCCAGTTAAACCATCATGTTACTTGTCTGATCCCAGTTAAACCATCATATTACTGGTCTGTTCCCAGTTAAACCATCATGTTACTGGTCTGTTCCCAGTTGAACCATCATGTTAGTGGTCTGATCCCAGTTAAACCAGTCATATTACTGGTCTGATCCCAGTTAAACCATCATATTACTGGTCTGTTCCCAGTTAAACCATCATGTTACTGGTCTGTTCCCAGTTGAACCATCATGTTAGTGGTCTGATCCCAGTTAAACCATCATGTTACTTGTCTGATCCCAGTTAAACTAGTCATGTTACTGGTCTGTTCCCAGTTGAACCATCATTTTAGTGGTCTGTTCCCAGTTAAACCATCATGTTCCTGGTCTGTTCCCAGTTGAACCATCATGTTAGTGGTCTGTTCCCAGTTGAACCATCATGTTAGTGGTCTGATCCCAGTTAAACCAGTCATATTACTGGTCTGATCCCAGTTAAACCATCATATTACTGGTCTGTTCCCAGTTAAACCATCATGTTACTGGTCTGTTCCCAGTTGAACCATCATGCTAGTGGTCTGATCCCAGTTAAACCATCATGTTACTTGTCTGATCCCAGTTAAACTAGTCATGTTACTGGTCATTTCCCAGTTGAACCATCATTTTAGTGGTCTGTTCCCAGTTGAACCATCATGTTAGTGGTCTGTTCCCAGTTGAACCATCATGTTAGTGGTCTGATCCCAGTTAAACCATCATGTTCCTTGTCTGTTCCCAGTTGAACCATCATGTTAGTGGTCTGTTCCCAGTTAAACCATCATGTTCCTGGTCTGTTCCCAGTTGAACCATCATGTTAGTGGTTTGTTCCCAGTTAAACCATCATGTTCCTGGTCTGTTCCCAGTTGAACCATCATGTTAGTGGTTTGTTCCCAGTTAAACCATCATGTTCCTGGTCTGTTCCCAGTTGAACCATCATGTTCCTTGTCTGTTCCCAGTTGAACCATCATGTTAGTGGTCTGTTCCCAGTTGAACCATCATGTTAGTGGTCTGTTCCCAGTTGAACTATCATGTTACTGGTCTGATCCCAGTTAAACCATCATGTTCCTTGTCTGTTCCCAGTTGAACCATCATGTTAGTGGTCTGTTCCCAGTTAAACCATCATGTTCCTGGTCTGTTCCCAGTTGAACCATCATGTTAGTGGTTTGTTCCCAGTTAAACCATCATGTTCCTGGTCTGTTCCCAGTTGAACCATCATGTTCCTTGTCTGTTCCCAGTTGAACCATCATGTTAGTGGTCTGTTCCCAGTTGAACCATCATGTTAGTGGTCTGTTCCCAGTTGAACCATCATGTTAGTGGTCTGATCCCAGTTAAACCATCATGTTACTGGTCTGTTCCCAGTTGAACCATCATGTTAGTGGTCTGTTCCCAGTTAAACCAGTGACTAGATGCTCCTCCAGCTGGCTGACACAGAGACGTTACATCAGTTTCTAGATGATGTAATGTTTCCTGACGAGATGAAATCTGTGCTGGAGATACTGAGGATTTCTGACACATGATGTGATTTCCATCATCAGTCGTGGAAATATCTGACATGATTAATTTCATCATGTCCAGAGATCTACCGGAATGTTTCTGCCTGCAGAATAAAACTGTTTAATATTAGTTAAAAACAAATGTGTATAATGTGTGATAATTAATAATTATTATTAATAATAATAATAATAATAATAATAATGATGATGATAAATGTGTATAATGTGTGATAATTAATAATTAATAATAATAATAATGATGATGATAAATGTGTATAATTGTGAATGGATGTCAAAGAGAAAGAGGAGAAATCAGTTATGTCCACATGTTCTGCATGTCTTTGTGTCTATGATTGATGTCCTTGGAGAAACGAAACTTTCCTACATAAACAATGTTTCCTGACAGCTAGAAGAAGTTTCTCGGTCCAGTCGGGACACATGGTCTCATGAGAACATGTCAGCACCTTCTGAGATCACGTCCAAAACCCAAAACTGCCGAGTCAGGAAGTCAGTGGGACCAATTCTTCCTGAAAGAAAACTTCATGTTTTAATTGTTGAATTTGTCAACGTTGCAGTTCCTGCAGTGGATGTCCAGCTTCCGCAGAAATCAGCAATTCTTAAACAATATGAAAACAAACAGTTCTGTTTCTCTCTCGCAATATATATAAATATATATAAATATATATATATATATATATATATATATATATATATATATATACATATATATATATATATATATATATATATATATATATATATATACATATATATATATATATATATATATATATATATATATATATATATATATATGTATATAGTTTGTAGTTGTAATATTATTTTCGGTGATATTCTTTGATGTAAAACGTATTTGCCATGTTTACTTCCAGGATGAATAGCTCCATCTTCGCCTCCTGGCTGCTGTCTTGCAGTTTGGGGCAGCGCCGGGTCACACTGTGCGCCTCTGCCGGCTCCTCCTCTTCGCGTTGCCAGTTTTCAGCGCCGTCGTGGAGCCGAGCTGCACCAGAACAGTGCTGACGATGCCCCAGTCAGCAGCTGCTCCACAGGATGTTGTCATTTGGGATGGTGACACTGACCTAGGGTTTGATAGATGGATGCAATTATTACCAGCACTCCCCCACATGCAGCCAGTCACTGCAGCACCACATGTGTGGATCAGAACAGAAAGACACATTTCCCAGGGTGGAAAGGTAAAATAATGATCCTCATAAAGTACAGCTTATTTATTCTTTTATTTTTTATGTATTTTTTGTGCAGCTGTATAATTACTACTGGCTCCTGTTGGTGGATTTCTCCATTAGATGATTTTGTAGTTCTTTATTTCTTTGTATTTTTAATCATTTATATTTGATTTACCAACAGTATTTTGCAGTTTATATTTATCTGGTATATCATATCGTGTTTATTTTTCAACCACCCAAAGCAAAATAAAAAAAGGCTAAAGAAAAGCTGCAGCTTTAAATGAATTTGATGTTCACAGTGGGTCTTTGCCTTTCCACTGAGTGTCAGGTGTGGACATCAACATGCTGCCAGACAAAAACGGATAATAAATCAATGGATTCAACCTAAGTTCTTCTTATTTCACTTTAAATAATGTGGAAATTTCCCATCAGGCCAGTTGAGCTGTTATTTAAACCTGTTGGCTCATTTCCCTGCTGGCATGTGAGTTAAATGTTGTTAATGTCCACGTCACAAGTGATGGGGTTTGGTTTGTTATGTTATACTTTGTGTTCGATTGAATGGTAAACAAACATAAAAGTAGGATCATCCAATGAGATATGTTCCGGTTTTCATTTAAAAGTTATATCAAACTCTTTCCATTTACTTATTTTCTTCTGGCCTGTAAAAGAAAAGAAAAATAAATCTGATCAAACCAAATGAAGAGAACGGACCATCCGCTTGGTTTCCTCCACCTCCTTTCAAACTTCATATTAACGTCGGAGTGTGAAAAAGACTTCTCCTCACATAACCCGTCTCCCTCTCCGTGATGTCGGGGGGCGACTCGGAGCAGGCGTTGCAAATGAAATTATTCCATCTTTACCGTGGAGAAGAGCTCAGAAAGTGAAGCTTGGCCAGTCATTTGGATGCTTGTGGTATCTACCGCCTCTATTAATCCCCCGACACGCCAGAGATCGCTGCAAAACCCTAAATCTGAAAATAGCCGCATGCCTGGATGACTCCTGCCTCCCACTCACCGCTCTCTAAAATAGAAAGAAGAGGAGAAGAAGAGGAGACGAAATCCTGGGAAGCTGTTCACGGCTTATTCTTTCACTCCTGCCGCCATCGTCACGGTGACTCATCATCATCAGGATGATGAGATCCTGAGTAAAACTATGTACTCTGTGTTTATGTCCACATCTTACTGCTACACTTCAGGTCACATGACAATAACCTTACTGGAGAACATCAAGTTCCAGCACTGTTCTGCACCAGTATGAGACGTCCTGCAAACTGGGAGCATGTTCTTCTGACATGGCTGAAGGATTGTCCACGTAAACAACCTGCAGGATCCTTCATGCAGAAACACACACGTGTGTTTAGCATGTCGTCACTTCCTTTCAGTAAACCTCTGCAAAATCACATTTATTTATTTATTTTTATTTATGTCCACAATTCCTTTCATTTCTCTCCATGTAACATGTTTATTTCTGCTGTAAATATGTTTATTTCTGCTGTAAACATGTTTATTTGTACAGTAAACATGTTTATTCCTGCTGTAAACGTGTTTATTCCTGCTTTAAACGTGTTTATTTCTGCTGTAAACATGTTTATTTCTGCTGTAAGCATGTTTATTTGTACAGTAAATATGTTTATTCCAGCTGTAAACGTGTTTATTCCTGCTGTAAACATGTTTATTTCTGCTGTAAGCATGTTTATTTGTACAGTATATATGTTTATTCCTGCTGTAAACATGTTTATTTCTGCTGTAAACATGTTTATTTCTTCTGTAAACATGTTTATTTCTGCTGTAAACATGTTTATTTCTTCTGTAAACGTGTTTATTCCTGCTGTAAACATGTTTATTTCTGCTGTAAGCATGTTTATTTGTACAGTAAACATGTTTATTTCTGCTGTAAACATGTTTATTTCGACTGTAAACATGTTTATTACTGCTGTAAACATGTTTATTTCTTCTGTAAACATGTTTATTCCTGCTGTAAACATGTTTATTTCTGCTGTAAACATGTTTATTCCTGCTGTAAACATGTTTATTACTGCTGTAAACATGTTTATTTCTTCTGTAAACATGTTTATTCCTGCTGTAAACATGTTTATTTCTGCTGTAAACATGTTTATTCCTGCTGTAAACATGTTTATTTCTGCTGTAAACATGTTTATTTCGACTGTAAACATGTTTATTTCTGCTGTAAACATGTTTATTTGTACAGTAAATATGTTTATTCCTGCTGTAAACGTGTTTATTCCTGCTGTAAACATGTTTATTTCTGCTGTAAACATGTTTATTTGTACAGTAAACATGTTGATTCCTGCTGTAAACGTGTTTATTTCTGCTGTAAAGATGTTTATTTCTGCTGTAAGCATGTTTATTTGTACAGTAAATATGTTTATTCCAGCTGTAAACGTGTTTATTCCTGCTGTAAACATGTTTATTTCTGCTGTAAGCATGTTTATTTGTACAGTAAATATGTTTATTCCTGCTGTAAACATGTTTATTTCTGCTGTAAACATGTTTATTTCTTCTGTAAACATGTTTATTTCTGCTGTAAACATGTTTATTTCTTCTGTAAACGTGTTTATTCCTGCTGTAAACATGTTTATATCTGCTGTAAACATGTTTATTTGTACAGTAAACATGTTTATTTCTGCTGTAAACATGTTTATTTCTGCTGTAAGCATGTTTATTTGTACAGTAAATATGTTTATTCCTGCTGTAAACATGTTTATTTCTGCTGTAAGCATGTTTATTTGTACAGTAAATATGTTTATTCCTGCTGTAAACATGTTTATTTCTGCTGTAAACATGTTTATTTCTTCTGTAAACATGTTTATTTCTGCTGTAAACATGTTTATTTCTTCTGTAAACGTGTTTATTCCTGCTGTAAACATGTTTATTTCTGCTGGTAACATGTTTATTTGTACAGTAAACATGTTTATTTCTACTGTAAACATGTTTATTTCGACTGTAAACATGTTTATTTCTGCTTTAAACATGTTTATTTCTTCTGTAAACATGTTTATTTCTGCTGTAAACATGTTTATTCCTGCTGTAAACATGTTTATTCCTGCTGTAAACATGTTTATTTCTGCTGTAAACATGTTTATTTGTACAGTAAACATGTTTATTCCTGCTGTAAACATGTTTATTTCTGCTGTAAACATGTTTATTCCTGCTGTAAACATGTTTATTTCTGCTGTAAACATGTTTATTTCTTCTGTAAACATGTTTATTCCTGCTGTAAACATGTTTATTTCTGCTGTAAACATGTTTATTTGTACAGTAAACATGTTTATTCCTGCTGTAAACATGTTTATTTCTGCTGTAAACATGTTTATTCCTGCTGTAAACATGTTTATTTCTGCTGTAAACATGTTTATTTCTTCTGTAAACATGTTTATTCCTGCTGTAAACATGTTTATTTCTGCTGTGAAGTTGGTCCCTAGTGGATGATGGGGAAACTGCAGGTTTATACACTTCCACATAGGCTTCACTTTTAACCGCCGGAGGCTCCATCCATCTTTCATTTACGGTCTATGACCTGAACCTAGACCTGGATCCAGACCTGGGCCTAGACCTGGACCCAGACTTAGACCTGACCCTGCAGGCTTGTAGACACTGGGCATGATGTCTGGCTGCATCCTCTTCTGCCGTATTCCACGGTTGGAGACAGTGTGGTCGGACGAGTAATGGTTGCCATCACCGTGTTCTACGTCATCTTATCTGAACGGTATTAATATAAATATTATATATTTATAGTATAAACATGTTCTCATATCTGAGAACCTGCAGTTTGTACATATCCAAACTGACACAGAGCTAATCTTCTGGTGACTTTTATGTCAGATGGAGGCTTTTCTAATAAACTTCATAAACAGAAATGTTTCTCAGACCGAGGAGGAGTCAGCATGTCTCCATCGGTCTCTAAATCGCTCCAGTCATCAGTGAGTGTATAAAGCTCATGCCAGCTGTGTATTTTCAATCAATACAATATTTTTTCTTTAATTTCTCTGCCTCCCCTTGGATATTCTGTCTGGGAGTCAAGTCCACTTTTCTTATTCCCATGCTGCACCTTATCCCGTTTTTTCTGCTGCAGCGATCCAATTTCCCCGCTGAGATCAATAAAGCTTCATCTCTCCCACGGAGAAGGTTTCAGTCATCATAGTAGCCGTCTCACGAAAAAGGACAGAAATTCTCACATGAGAGCTGTTATATCGCTTCCATCCCTTAGAGTGGAACGAATGAGCTGCACCTCCATCTGTACACTCCTTCTTCATGTTCATGTCTTACAGACATTTTAATTAGTTTCTGCCTCCACTGTGGCTATAATGAGTTAGTGCTTACAAAGGGTTGATACCCGCAGGCTACAGCATCAACATGTTTTACCGTCTTTACATCAGTTCAGACACAAGACACACTTATTTATCTTCCAGAGAAAGTAGAAATATTCTTATGTCTCATACGCTGCCATGAAATGTTAATGTTGACTGACTCACCTCAATCCAGCAGCGAAGGCGTTTTGTTTTAGTCTCAGGTCAAGGTGACGGCCTCATGGCATTTCCATGGATAGTTATGATTACTGGAAATAAATAAAGAAAATAAATAAATGTATTTCTCTGGGACACAGCTCTAAAATGAGACTCACCAGAAGCTGCAATAGCAAAGAGCAACTAGCATTAGCCTTCAGACTGATGGGGAAACCAGCAGCGTTCTCTGCTCTGAGCGGCGCTTCTTTTGACAACACTGTTTAGTTTTCAGACAAATCTTCATCAATATGTCGTTTCCTTCTCGTGATACTTTAGTCATCGAGAAGAATAAGTTTAGAAAGCTAAATAAAAAAAATCAGATTTGACTGAATCTACTGTAGCAGGATGACGTTGATTCTGAAACATTTTGCCTGTGTGGAGATGTTCCTACCGATGACCACTAAGTCCCAGGTTTGCTGTTGGACAAACAGCTGACATGTTTTATGTGCAGTAAGGCAGCAAGTCCTGCTGATGCTGCTAATACTGCTAACGCATGTTACTGCTGCTAATGCTGCTAACGCATGTTACTGCTGCTAATGCTGCTAACGCATGTTACTGCTGCTGATGCTGCTAATGCATGTTACTGCTGCTAATGCTGCTAACGCATGTTACTGCTGCTAATGCTGCTAATGCATGTTACTGCTGCTAATGCTGCTAATGCATGTTACTGCTACTAATGCTGCTAACGCATGTTACTGCTGCTAATGCATGTTCCTGCTGCTAATGCTGCTAATGCATGTTACTGCTACTAATGCTGCTAACGCATGTTACTGCTGCTAATGCTGCTAATGCATGTTACTGCTGCTAATGCTGCTAACGTATGTTACTGCTGCTAATGCATGTTACTGCTGCTAATGCTGCTAACAAATGTTACTGCTGCTAATGCTGCTAATGCATGTTACATCTACTAATGCTGCTAACGCATGTTACTGCTACTAATGCTGCTAACGCATGTTACTGCTGCTAATGCATGTTCCTGCTGCTAATGCTGCTAATGCATGTTACTGCTACTAATGCTGCTAACGCATGTTACTGCTGCTAATGCTGCTAATGCATGTTACTGCTGCTAATGCTTCTAACGTATGTTACTGCTGCTAATGCATGTTACTGCTGCTAATGCTGCTAACAAATGTTACTGCTGCTAATGCTGCTAATGCATGTTACTGCTACTAATGCTGCTAACGCATGTTACTGCTGCTAACGCATGTTACTGCTGCTAATGCTGCTAACGCATGTTACTGCTGCTAATGCTGCTAATGCATGTTACTGCTGCTAATGCTGCTAATGCATGTTACATCTACTAATGCTGCTAACGCATGTTACTGCTGCTAATGCATGTTACTGCTGCTAATGCTACTAATGCATGTTACTGCTACTAATGCTGCTAATGCATGTTACTGCTGCTAATGCATGTTACTGCTGCTAATGCTGCTAACAAATGTTACTGCTGCTAATGCTGCTAATGCATGTTACTGCTACTAATGCTGCTAACGCATGTTACTGCTGCTAATGCTGCTAATGCATGTTACTGCTGCTAATGCTTCTAACGTATGTTACTGCTGCTAATGCATGTTACTGCTGCTAATGCTGCTAACAAATGTTACTGCTGCTAATGCTGCTAATGCATGTTACTGCTACTAATGCTGCTAACGCATGTTACTGCTGCTAACGCATGTTACTGCTGCTAATGCTGCTAACGCATGTTACTGCTGCTAATGCTGCTAATGCATGTTACTGCTGCTAATGCTGCTAATGCATGTTACATCTACTAATGCTGCTAACGCATGTTACTGCTGCTAATGCATGTTACTGCTGCTAATGCTACTAATGCATGTTACTGCTACTAATGCTGCTAATGCATGTTACTGCTGCTAATGCATGTTACTGCTGCTAATGCTGCTAACAAATGTTACTGCTGCTAATGCTGCTAATGCATGTTACTGCTACTAATGCTGCTAACGCATGTTACTGCTGCTAACGCATGTTACTGCTGCTAATGCTGCTAACGCATGTTACTGCTGCTAATGCTGCTAATGCATGTTACTGCTGCTAATGCTGCTAATGCATGTTACTGCTACTAATGCTGCTAACGCATGTTACTGCTGCTAATGCATGTTAATGCTGCTAATGCTGCTAACGCATGTTACTGCTGCTAATGCTGCTATTGCATGTTACCGCTACTAATGCTGCTAACGCATGTTACTGCTGCTAATGCATGTTACTGCTGCTAATGCTGCTAATGCATGTTACTGCTGCTAATGCTGCTAATGCATGTTACTGCTGCTAATGCTGCTAATGCATGTTACTGCTACTAATGCTGCTAATGCATGTTACTGCTGCTAATGCTGCTAATGCATGTTACTGCTGCTAATGCATGTTACTGATGCTAATGCTGCTAACAAATGTTACTGCTGCTAATGCTGCTAATGCATGTTACTGCTGCTAATGCTGCTAATGCATCTTACTGCTGCTAATGCTGCTAACGCATGTTACTGCTGCTAATGCTGCTAATGCATGTTACTGCTACTAATGCTGCTAACGCATGTTACTGCTGCTAATGCTGCTAATGCATGTTACTGCTGCTAATGCTGCTAATGCATGTTACTGCTACTAATGCTGCTAATGCATGTTACTGCTGCTAATGCTGCTAATGCATCTTACTGCTGCTAATGCTGCTAACGCATGTTACTGCTGCTAATGCTGCTAATGCATGTTACTGCTACTAATGCTGCTAACGCATGTTACTGCTGCTATTGCTGCTAATGCATGTTACTGCTGCTAATGCTGCTAATGCATGTTACGGCTACTAATGCTGCTAACGCATGTTACTGCTGCTAATGCATGTTACTGCTACTAATGCTGCTAACGCATGTTACTGCTGCTAATGCTGCTAATGCGTGTTACTGCTACTAATGCTGCTAACGCATGTTACTGCTACTAATGCTGCTAATGCATGTTACTGCTGCTAATGCTGCTAATGCATGTTACTGCTGCTAATGCTGCTAATGCATGTTACTGCTACTAATGCTGCTAATGCATGTTACTGCTGCTAATGCTGCTAATGCATCTTACTGCTGCTAATGCTGCTAACGCATGTTACTGCTGCTAATGCTGCTAATGCATGTTACTGCTACTAATGCTGCTAACGCATGTTACTGCTGCTATTGCTGCTAATGCATGTTACTGCTGCTAATGCATGTTACTGCTACTAATGCTGCTAACGCATGTTACTGCTGCTAATGCATGTTACTGCTACTAATGCTGCTAACGCATGTTACTGCTGCTAATGCTGCTAATGCGTGTTACTGCTACTAATGCTGCTAACGCATGTTACTGCTACTAATGCTGCTAACGCATGTTACTGCTGCTAATGCTGCTAATGCATGTTACTGCTGCTAATGCTGCTAACGTATGTTACTGCTGCTAATGCATGTTACTGCTGCTAATGCTGCTAATGCATGTTACTGCTACTAATGCTGCTAACGCATGTTACTGCTGCTAATGCATGTTACATCTACTAATGCTGCTAACGCATGTTACTGCTGCTAATGCATGTTACTGCTGCTAATGCTGCTAACGCTTGTTACTGCTGCTAATGCTGCTAATGCATGTTACTGCTACTAATGCTGCTAACGCATGTTACTGCTGCTAATGCATGTTACTGCTGCTAATGCTGCTAACAAATGTTACTGCTGCTAATGCTGCTAATGCATGTTACTGCTACTAATGCTGCTAATGCATGTTACTGCTGCTAATGCTGCTAACGCATGTTACTGCTGCTAATGCTGCTAATGCATGTTACTGCTGCTAATGCTGCTAATGCATGTTACTGCTACTAATGCTGCTAACGCATGTTACTGCTGCTAATGCATCTTACTGCTGCTAATGCTGCTAACGCATGTTACTGCTACTAATGCTGCTAACGCATGTTACTGCTGCTAATGCTGATAATGCATGTTACTGCTGCTAATGCTGATAATGCATGTTACTGCTGCTAATGCTGCTAACGTATGTTACTGCTGCTAATGCATGTTACTGCTGCTAATGCTGCTAATGCATGTTACTGCTACTAATGCTGCTAACGCATGTTACTGCTGCTAATGCTGCTAATGCATGTTACTTCTACTAATACTGCTAACGCATGTTACTGCTGCTAATGCTGCTAATGCATGTTACTGCTGCTAATGCATGTTACTGCTGCTAATGCTGCTAACAAATGTTACTGCTGCTAATGCTGCTAATGCATGTTACTGCTACTAATGCTGCTAACGCATGTTACTGCTGCTAATGCATGTTACTGCTGCTAATGCTGCTAACAAATGTTACTGCTGCTAATGCTGCTAATGCATGTTACTGCTGCTAATGCTGCTAATGCATGTTACTGCTACTAATGCTGCTAATGCATGTTACTGCTGCTAATGCTGCTAATGTATGTTACTGCTGCTAATGCATGTTACTGATGCTAATGCTGCTAACAAATGTTACTGCTGCTAATGCTGCTAATGCATGTTACTGCTGCTAATGCTGCTAATGCATCTTACTGCTGCTAATACTGCTAACACATGTTACTGCTGCTAATGCTGCTAATGCATGTTACTGCTACTAATGCTGCTAATGCATGTTACTGCTGCTAATGCTGCTAATGCATCTTACTGCTGCTAATGCTGCTAAAGCATGTTACTGCTGCTAATGCTGCTAATGCATGTTACTGCTACTAATGCTGCTAACGCATGTTACTGCTGCTATTGCTGCTAATGCATGTTACTGCTGCTAATGCTGCTAATGCATGTTACTGCTACTAATGCTGCTAACGCATGTTACTGCTGCTAATGCATGTTACTGCTACTAATGCTGCTCACGCATGTTACTGCTGCTAATGCTGCTAATGCATGTTACTGCTACTAATGCTGCTAACGCATGTTACTGCTACTAATGCTGCTAACGCATGTTACTGCTGCTAATGCTGCTAATGCATGTTACTGCTGCTAATGCTGCTAACGTATGTTACTGCTGCTAATGCATGTTACTGCTGCTAATGCTGCTAATGCATGTTACAGCTACTAATGCTGCTAACGCATGTTACTGCTGCTAATGCATGTTACATCTACTAATGCTGCTAACGCATGTTACTGCTGCTAATGCATGTTACTGCTGCTAATGCTGCTAACGCTTGTTACTGCTGCTAATGCTGCTAATGCATGTTACTGCTACTAATGCTGCTAACGCATGTTACTGCTGCTAATGCATGTTACTGCTGCTAATGCTGCTAACAAATGTTACTGCTGCTAATGCTGCTAATGCATGTTACTGCTACTAATGCTGCTAATGCATGTTACTGCTGCTAATGCATGTTACTGCTGCTAATGCTGCTAACGCATGTTACTGCTGCTAATGCTGCTAATGCATGTTACTGCTGCTAATGCTGCTAATGCATGTTACTGCTACTAATGCTGCTAACGCATGTTACTGCTGCTAATGCATGTTCCTGCTGCTAATGCTGCTATTGCATGTTACTGCTACTAATGCTGCTAACGCATGTTACTGCTACTAATGCTGCTAACGCATGTTACTGCTGCTAATGCTGCTAATGCATGTTACTGCTGCTAATGCTGCTAACGTATGTTACTGCTGCTAATGCATGTTACTGCTGCTAATGCTGCTAATGCATGTTACTGCTACTAATGCTGCTAACGCATGTTACTGCTGCTAATGCTGCTAATGCATGTTACATCTACTAATACTGCTAACGCATGTTACTGCTGCTAATGCTGCTAATGCATGTTACTGCTGCTAATGCATGTTACTGCTGCTAATGCTGCTAACAAATGTTACTGCTGCTAATGCTGCTAATGCATGTTACTGCTACTAATGCTGCTAGCGCATGTTACTGCTGCTAACGCATGTTACTGCTGCTAATGCTGCTAACGCATGTTACTGCTGCTAATGCTGCTAACGCATGTTACTGCTGCTAATGCTGCTAATGGATGTTACTGCTACTAATGCTGCAAACGCATGTTACTGCTGCTAATGCATGTTACTGCTGCTAATGCTGCTAACGCATGTTACTGCTGCTAATGCTGCTATTGCATGTTACTGCTACTAATGCTGCTAACGCATGTTACTGCTGCTAATGCATGTTACTGCTGCTAATGCTGCTAACAAATGTTACTGCTGCTAATGCTGCTAATGCATGTTACTACTACTAATGCTGCTAACGCATGTTACTACTGCTAATGCATGTTACTGCTGCTAATGCTGCTAACAAATGTTACTGCTGCTAATGCTGCTAATGCATGTTACTGCTGCTAATGCTGCTAATGCATGTTACTGCTACTAATGCTGCTAATGCATGTTACTGCTGCTAATGCTGCTAATGCATGTTACTGCTGCTAATGCTGCTAACACATGTTACTGCTGCTAATGCTGCTAACGCATGTTACTGCTGCTAATGGTGCTAATGCATGTTACTGCTGCTAATGCTGCTAATGCATGTTACTGCTACTAATGCTGCTAACGCATGTTACTGCTGCTATTGCTGCTAATGCATGTTACTGCTGCTAATGCTGCTAATGCATGTTACGGCTACTAATGCTGCTAACGCATGTTACTGCTGCTAATGCATGTTACTGCTACTAATGCTGCTAACGCATGTTACTGCTGCTAATGCTGCTAATGCATGTTACTGCTACTAATGCTGCTAACGCATGTTACTGCTACTAATGCTGCTAACGCATGTTACTGCTGCTAATGCTGCTAATGCATGTTACTGCTGCTAATGCTGCTAACGTATGTTACTGCTGCTAATGCATGTTACTGCTGCTAATGCTGCTAATGCATGTTACTGCTACTAATGCTGCTAACGCATGTTACTGCTGCTAATGCATGTTACATCTACTAATGCTGCTAACGCATGTTACTGCTGCTAATGCATGTTACTGCTGCTAATGCTGCTAACGCTTGTTACTGCTGCTAATGCTGCTAATGCATGTTACTGCTACTAATGCTGCTAACGCATGTTACTGCTGCTAATGCATGTTACTGCTGCTAATGCTGCTAACAAATGTTACTGCTGCTAATGCTGCTAATGCATGTTACTGCTACTAATGCTGCTAATGCATGTTACTGCTGCTAATGCTGCTAACGCATGTTACTGCTGCTAATGCTGCTAATGCATGTTACTGCTACTAATGCTGCTAATGCATGTTACTGCTGCTAATGCATGTTACTGCTGCTAATGCTGCTAACGCATGTTACTGCTGCTAATGCTGCTAATGCATGTTACTGCTGCTAATGCTGCTAATGCATGTTACTGCTACTAATGCTGCTAACGCATGTTACTGCTGCTAATGCATGTTCCTGCTGCTAATGCTGCTATTGCATGTTACTGCTACTAATGCTGCTAACGCATGTTACTGCTACTAATGCTGCTAACGCATGTTACTGCTGCTAATGCTGCTAATGCATGTTACTGCTGCTAATGCTGCTAACGTATGTTACTGCTGCTAATGCATGTTACTGCTGCTAATGCTGCTAATGCATGTTACTGCTACTAATGCTGCTAACGCATGTTACTGCTGCTAATGCTGCTAATGCATGTTACATCTACTAATACTGCTAACGCATGTTACTGCTGCTAATGCTGCTAATGCATGTTACTGCTGCTAATGCATGTTACTGCTGCTAATGCTGCTAACAAATGTTACTGCTGCTAATGCTGCTAATGCATGTTACTGCTACTAATGCTGCTAACGCATGTTACTGCTGCTAATGCTGCTAATGCATGTTACTGCTACTAATGATGCTAACGCATGTTACTGCTGCTAATGCATGTTACTGCTGCTAATGCTGCTAACGCATGTTACTGCTGCTAATGCTGCTATTGCATGTTACTGCTACTAATGCTGCTAACGCATGTTACTGCTGCTAATGCATGTTACTGCTGCTAATGCTGCTAACAAATGTTACTGCTGCTAATGCTGCTAATGCATGTTACTGCTACTAATGCTGCTAACGCATGTTACTACTGCTAATGCATGTTACTGCTGCTAATGCTGCTAACAAATGTTACTGCTGCTAATGCTGCTAATGCATGTTACTGCTGCTAATGCTGCTAATGCATGTTACTGCTACTAATGCTGCTAATGCATGTTACTGCTGCTAATGCTGCTAATGCATGTTACTGCTACTAATGCTGCTAACGCATGTTACTGCTGCTAATGCATGTTCCTGCTGCTAATGCTGCTATTGCATGTTACTGCTGCTAATGCTGCTAATGCATGTTACTGCTACTAATGCTGCTAACGCATGTTACTGCTGCTAATGCATATTACTGCTGCTAATGCTGCTAACACATGTTACTGCTGCTAATGCTGCTAACGCATGTTACTGCTGCTAATGGTGCTAATGCATGTTAATGCTGCTAATGCTGCTAATGCTGCAACGCTGCTTGTGTTGTTGAAGCATCAGCAGTGAAACCGGGACATCAGGAGTGATTTTAAAGTGAGTCCTGTAAAAGTTTTAGTCATATGGAGATTAGTCAGATGACTTGCATGAACAAGTCAGGTGGCAACGAAACTGCCAGGTAGTTCATAGAAGAGGGGGAGAGGATGGGGGAGGTCACAAGATTCCAGCAGGCAAGCTTTGGCAGTTGTGACCTGGTCTACACTGCCAATGGGGAACCTCGACCCCCTTTCCCTGCTCCAACACACCTCATGCAAATGAATGATTCACTGTGCAGAGCCTCATAGGCTGTTGAAGCATTTTATTTGAATCTGGTGTGTTGGAGCAGGGAAATGTTATGAACTAACAGGACTCTTACACACAAGGACCAGGATACCTTCGCTGGTCTACATTACTGATCTGGTAAAAACTGGAAACAATCCCAGAAAACAAGATGAAGCACAGCAATGTTTAAGAAACATGTTTTTCAGTAAAAATGAGAATAATGATGATTGTAGCTTCTATTTTAGCTCCTATTTTAGCTTCTGTTGTGATGTTTGTGGCTCAGATATATAGAAACTAAAGAACATGCAGAAACACAACGTTTAGCCCGGACAGTCTGGGGTTCACGCTGTTCTGTTGTGCGACAAACACAGTCTATGAATGCAAGTTTTACCTACTTCTCAACTCTTCTGCCTACATTGAGTGTTTGTTTGTAAATTCGCCCCCGCAGAAATGTAAAAGTAGCAGTAAGCCTGTTAAATTTCTCACGTCTGCAGCTTATTATGTAATTCAGTCAAAACTTTAAAGGACACGTCTGAACATTTTTATGGTTTTGTGGTTTTTCATATTTGCATTGCTGTGGTTGATTTGAGGCCGCATGAAATAGATTATTCTATTTTCTTTCTTTTATACTGTTATAACTAGTAATCCACGTTCATGTACAGTTCAACGAGTACCAGGAGTTCCAGGAGTTGAAGGAGTTACAAGAGTTTGAGGAGTTGCAGGAGTTCCAGGAGTTGCAGAAGTTTCAGGAGACCCGGGAGTTGTAGGAGCTACAGAAGTTGCAGAAGTTCAAGGAGTTTCAGGAGACCCAGGAGTTGCAGGAGTTGCAAGAGTTTGAGGAGTTGCAGGAGACCCAGGAGTTGCAGTAGATCCAGGAGTTGCAGGAGTTGCAAGAGTTTGAGGAGTTTCAGGAGACCCAGGAGTTGCAGGAGACCCAGGAGTTGCAGTAGATCCAGGAGTTGCAAAAGTTGCAGGAGTTTCAGGAGTTGCAGGAGAGCCAGGAGTTGCAGGAGTTTCAGGAGTTTCAGGAGTTGCAAAAGTTGCAGGAGTTTCAGGAGTTGCAGGAGAGCCAGGAGTTGCAAAAGTTGCAGGAGTTGCAGGAGTTCCAGGAGTTGCAAAAGTTGCAGGAGTTCCAGGAGTTGCAGGAGACCCAGGAGTTGCAGGAGTTGCAAGAGTTTGAGGAGTTGCAGGAGACCCAGGAGTTGCAGGAGACCCAGGAGTTGCAGTAGATCCAGGAGTTGCAAAAGTTGCAGGAGTTTCAGGAGTTGCAGGAGAGCCAGGAGTTGCAGGAGTTGCAAAAGTTGCAGGAGTCTCAGGAGTTGCAGGAGTTCCAGGAGTTGCAGGAGACCCAGGAGTTGCAAGAGTTTGAGGAGTTGCAGGAGACCCAGGAGTTGCAGGAGACCCAGGAGTTGCAGTAGATCCAGGAGTTGCAAAAGTTGCAGGAGTTGCAGGAGAGCCAGGAGTTGCAGGAGTTGCAGGAGTTTCAGGAGTTGCAAAAGTTGCAGGAGTTTCAGGAGTTGCAGGAGTTCCAGGAGTTGCAAAAGTTGCAGGAGTTTCAGGAGTTCCAGGAGTTGCAGGAGACCCAGGAGTTGCAGGAGTTCCAGGAGTTGCAGGAGACCCAGGAGTTGCAGGAATTCCAGAAGTTGCAGGAGTTCCAGGAGTTCTAGGAGTACCAGATGTTGCAGGAGTTGCAGGAGTCTCAGGAGTTCCAGGAGTCCAGGAATCCTGACGAGTTTAAATCTGGGTTAGACGTGCCGGAGGAGCCGTCCTGCAGCATCCACTGCTGATGGTGAACTTCTGCCCCTGGTCATGTTCTGACCAGGGGCACCCAGCGTGGGCAGCCTCATCCTGCATGCTTGTAGCTCCTGTTCCCCTCCTGGAGGAGATGCAGAAGGACCAGGCTGGCGAGCAGCCTCTGTTCTCAGGCAGCAAGGCTGCTGAATGAGCAGTCCTCCCTCTGCCTTCCTCACCCATCCTCACCCTCCACATCCCCCGTCTGCAGTTGGTGTGAGATCATGTGTGCACTGCCGCAGCGTTTGGACAACGCTGGACTTTCCTACACCAGGTCCAAAGGCATGCTGCCATTATTTCTACCTGTCTTTAGGACACTGTTGAGCCTCCTGAGAGGCCACCATTGTGTTTCTACACAAGCCAGCATCAGAGCTGCACATTGCAGAAACAAGACATCATTGTTGGGAGGTGAAACAAGTGAGAGAAGCAGAAAAGTCTTGTCTGGTAAAACCTGTTGTGTTTGTTGTGCCAGTCAGCAGCTGATTTCCATGTAAGATCAGCTGTGGATGTGTGAAGTCCAACTGGTGTGTTCAGATGGGAAGTGTGTCCATACGCCGATACGCCACCGCTCTCTGTTCAGCTCAGCACTAACTCTACCCCCCCCCCCCCCAGAGTGGAGCGAATGTTTGTGGCTTCCTCTTCAACACGCAGAGATTAACTCTCATCGACCCGTCTCACATCGCTGCTAAACTAGATCTGATTGGATTTCAGAGCTGCCAAACGTTTTCCTCTCGTCTTTATTGATTCAGGAAAGTTTCAACATATTTTATGATCGTTTTTGTCATCATGCATTATTTCTTAAAGCTCTGTGTTAAGATTACTGCAGGCTGGGAGAGGCACGTGCACTGCAGACCTCAGACCAGCTCACACCATGATCTCCTTTCCCAAACATGAAATATTCCAGCATTGTAAACCTGTGACTTTTATGCTCTTTGATCTCCTCTCGATGCCTCTGATGAGAGGAGACTTCCACCCAGTCTGCATGGTTCCACTCCAGACTCAGTTTATTTCTCCTCTCTGTAGTCTGGATTAATTGCTGGAAGCTGCAATTAATATATATTAATAAATATATATTAGATTACTATATATTTCTTTAACAAAGGCAGCAGCAGGTAGTTTATAACATACAGCTAGGCGGCGCCTCCGAGCTAAATCAGCTAAATCAGCTCGTAGTTGGTTTATTTATACATTAATAAATGAATGCAGAGTCGACATTCAGACAGAATCTGAGAATAACTCAACCTTTCATCAGTTTGCCTTGAGGCGTGTGCACATCTGCTGCCGCAGGTGAGGAGACGGCACCATGAGGACCAGCCAGCGGCAACAACACGAAAATGACGTGCAAATGAACCAAACTGGACAAAATGCATGAAACTGGTGAAGAGGACACATATGAGGATATGTCTTGTAACATGGGTTAAATAAAGGGTTAAATAAATGTATGGGTTAAATAAAGCACCAAGACTAAACCTGGAATTCTTCATTTTATTTTTGAAAACTGCTTTAAGCTACAAATGCTGAAGAACGTTTGTCTAGAAAGCATTTAATATTAAATTATTTGGTTAAAATACGAGATATCACATGAAAATTATCCTGATTTTGTAGTTTTGTAAGATGTAAATTAAACCTGTAAGTAAAGTTGACCTGTGTGTTTGATGGAGGCTAAAAGTTTCTATTTTAATTTCAAAATAAATCTCGGCATACTTTGTTGTGAATGAAAAGGTATTTACAGGTAGGCAGAGGAGATTGTGTTTCTACATTGTTTATGGCCAACAAGGATGTTTGCCGTTACTGAAATAAGACGACTTTAAAGGTATTCATGATGTTCTTCCTAACAGCTTTAGAAGAAGGAGAAAGCAGCTCCACAGGCGCTCTGCATACTCAGTGTGTTTAAAAGTTATTAATAGTAATCAATGCCAATGAACTGTGAAGTAAAACAAAAAGAAAAATATATTTCTTTGGTAAATATAAATTGCCTAAAAATGAGTTAAAACAGCCCATATGCAGTGTGAGGAGTAAATAAAGGCATGACAGATATACGATCATTTCAGGGTGCATCACTGATGGTGCATAGACATAATATTTTCAGAAGCTACATTGGGAGGAGAGGGTGCCTTTCAATTCAATTCAATTCAACTTTATTTATATAGCGTCAAATCACGGCAATGCCATCTCAAGACGCTTTACAGACAGAGGGGAAAACATAATGAAAGCCAATTCATAACAGCCTATATAAGGAAATCAACAGAGTTGAGTCCAACTCAATCTCCCATCCTGAGCAAGCACACTGGCGACAGTGGGAAGGAAAAAACTCCCTTTTAACAGGAAGGAAACCTCCGGCAGAACCCGGCTCAGGACAGGCAGCCATCTGCCTCTGCTGTGTGGGGGGAAGAGGACAGAAAGACAACAGACAACAGGAACTGCTACTCCCGGCCAGGGAGACCTGCTGAGACAGGAGACATACATGTTAATGATGTAACACTGTTATGGGGGGGGGGGATAAAAGAGAGAGATAAAGAGAAAGAAGCTCAGTGTATCAGGAAATGTCCCTCAGCAGTCTAAACCTATAGCAGCATAACTAAGGGATGCTAACCATCCCTAGCTATAGGACTTATCAAAAAGATAAGTCTTCAGCCTAGTCTTAAAGGTGGGGAGGGTGTCTGCTTCCCTAACACTAACTGGGAGCTTATTCCATAAGAGAGGGGCCTGATAACCAAAGGCTCTGCCTCCTGCTCGGCTCTTTGAGACTCTAGGAACCACAAGTAAGCCTGCAGTCTGCGAACGAAGTACTCTGCTTGGTATATAAGGAACTATGAGGTCTTTGATATATAGTGGTGCCTGGTTGTGGAGGGCTTTATATGTATGGAGAAGGATTTTAAATTCTATTCTAGATTCAACAGGCAGCCAATGAAGAGAGGCTAAAACTGGAGAAATATGATCTCTCCTGCTGGTTCTGGTCAGGACTCTGGCTGCAGAATTCTGGATCAGCTGAAGGCTTTTCAGGGCATATTTAGGACAGCCCAGTAATAGAGTGTTACAGTAATTTAGTCTCGAAGTAACAAAAGCGTGAACCAGTTTTTCTGCATCACTCTGAGACAGAATGTCCCTAATTTTGGCTATATTACGTAAATTAAAGAAGGCTGTTTTAGTAACCTGCTTAATATGTGGACCAAAGGACAGGTCAGGGTCAAATATTACTCAAAGGTTTCTCACTGTAGCACTGGAAGCTAAAGTAATGTCATCCAGGTTCATTACAAAACCGGAAAATTTAGCTCTGAGTTTTTCAGATCCAACGAGAATTACTTCAGTCTTATCTGAGTTTAAGAGGAGAAAATTTCTAGACATCCAAGTCTTTATGTCTATGAGACAATTTTGTAGCCTGTCGGGCTGATTTGTTTCATCTGGTTTAAAGGATAAGTATAGTTGAGTATCATCTGCATAACAATGAAAGTTTATTCCATGCTGTCTAATAATTTTGCCTAAAGGGAGCATATATAGCGTGAAGAGTACTGGTCCAAGTACAGAACCTTGAGGAACTCCATGACTTACTGTAGTTTGTGAGGAGGACTTGTCATTTACATGAACAAACTGAAGTCTATCAGATAAATATGATTTAAACCATCTTAACGCTGTACCTGTAATTCCAATTACCTGTTCTAGTCTTTGTAACAGAATGTTATGATCGACTGTATCAAATGCAGCACTAAGATCAAGCAAGATAAGTACGGACACAAGTCCTTTGTCTGAGGCCATAAGAAGGTCATTAGTAACTTTCACCAATGCCGTCTCAGTGCTATGATGAGCTCTAAATCCTGACTGAAACTCTTCAAATAAATTATTTCTGCTCAGGTGGGCATGTAGCTGAGCTGAAACTATTTTCTCCAGAATTTTGGACATAAACGGGAGGTTAGATATAGGTCGATAATTTGCTATCACCTCTGGATCCAGAGATTGCTTTTTAAGTAAAGGCTTGATTACAGCAGTTTTAAATGATTGTGGTACATATCCTGTCACTAAAGACATATTGATAAGACTTAGTAGTGATGTATTAATTAAAGGGAAAATGTCCTTAAAGAGGCTCGTTGGGAGAGGGTCTAAGATACAGGTGGACGGTTTAGATGAAGCTATTATTTTAGTTAATTCATAGGGTTGGACAGGACAGAAACTATTTAGACACAAGTCAGATCCTGGTTCTAAGGATGCTTCGGAGACCACAACAGGCTCAACATTATAGGTAGAAGGAAGAGTATTGTGAATTTGATCTCTAATAGTGTCAATTTTATTCCTGAAAAAATACATGAAATCATCACAGCTAAGTGAGAAAGGAATACATGGCTCCACAGCGCTCCGGCTCCTAGTAAGCCTAGCTACAGTGCTGAAAAGAAACCGAGGGTTGTTTTTGTTTTCCTCTATCAATGATGAATAATAAGCTGTTCTTGCCGTATGTAAGGTTTTTTTATATTCAATTAAACTTTTTTTCCAGGTTAAGTGAGACTCCTCTAGTCCTGATGAACACCATCTGTTTTCCAAACGCCTTGATGCCTGTTTTAGAGCTCGAAGCTGGGAATTAAACCAGGGAGCCTTCATAATCTTATCTAATTTCTTCTTCTTTAGTGGAGCAACATTATCCAAGGTTGTACGCATTGAAGCTGTTATAGTATCAGCATGTTGATCAATCTGAGCAGGAGTAAGGCTTAAAGGGGGACTCTCAGTCATGCTAACACATGGTAGAGGTGAAAAAATTGATTCAATTGATTGTTTAAATTTTGTAATATTATTGTCTGATAAACATCTACTATAGTAGAATTTATTTTTGGTCAGTGAGTAATCAAATAAAGTGAATTCAAAGGTTAATAAGAAGTGATCGGACAAGACAGGGTTTTGCGGAAATACTTTGAGCTTATCAGTCTCAATACCAGATGTTAGAACCAGATCAAGAGTATGGCCATGAGAGTGAGTGGCTCCATTGACATTTTGGGAAAACCCAATTGAGTTTAGAATAGAGCTAAAGGAAATGTTTAAACTATCATTTTCAACGTCAACATGAATATTAAAATCACCTAGTACAATGACCTTATCAGTAGTCAGCACTAACTCAGACAAGAGATCAGAGAATTCGGTCAGAAACTCGGAGTAAAGTCCAGGTGGGCGATACACTAATGCTAAAAGGAGCGGTTTCTCTGAATTCCATTTGGATGAGATAAATTTAATGTCAGGAATTCAAAGGATTTATAGTTAGTTTTGTGCTTAGGATTAATTAAAAATTCTGACTGAAAAATAGCTGCAACACCTCCTCCTCTGCCTGTAGTTCTAGGAATGTGAAAGTTTAAATAGTTAGCTGGCGTAGCTTCATTAATACTAACATAATCCTCTTGCTGTAACCAGGTTTCCGTAAGACAGAATAAATCAATGTGGTGATCACCTATCAAGTCATTGACTAATAAAGACTTATTTGGGAGGGATCTAACATTCAGTAGGCCACACTTTATTGTCTTATTTTCAGATTTTATTAGATCTATTGTTTTTATTTTTATGAGGTTTTCATGATTAACCCCAGAAGTGTTTTTGTGTTGTTTAATTCTTACTGCTGGGGAGTTGTATAAGGTCGGAATGGGGTTTTGGGTGGGCGGCGGCAGGTGGGAAGCTGCAGAAAAGTGTGTAGGACTACAATTCTGCCTCCTGGTCCCAACCCTGAGTTGTCAATTTAGCTGACTAATAAAAGAGTCCATATTGTTAGATAAGAGAGCGGCTCCATCCAACGTGGGATGGATGCCATCTCTCCTAATAAGACCAGGCTTTCCCCAAAAAGCGCTCCAATTATCTATAAAACCCACGTTGTTATCGGGACACCACCTAGACAACCAGCGGTTGAAGGATGACATGCGGCTAAACATGTCATCGCTGATTTAATTTGGCAAGGGACCAGAGAAAACTACGGAGTCCGACATGCTCTTGGCAAAGTTACACACCGAAGCAACATTAATTTTAGTGACCTCCGACTGGCGTAACCGGGTGTCGTTACCGCCGACGTGAATTACAATCTTACGGTATTTACGTTTAGCCTTAGCCAGCAGTTTCAAATACGATTCGACGTGGCCCGCTCTGGCCCCAGGAATGCATTTGACTATGGTCCCCGGTGTCTCTAGAGCCACGTTTCTGACTATGGAACTACCTATAATCAGGGTTTCTGCCTCAGCGGGTGTGTC
The DNA here is from genome assembly GCF_933228915.1 of Telmatherina bonti. Taxonomy (NCBI): domain Eukaryota; kingdom Metazoa; phylum Chordata; class Actinopteri; order Atheriniformes; family Telmatherinidae; genus Telmatherina; species Telmatherina bonti. Next base: position 35,052,622 of record NC_136618.1, read on the forward strand.
GCCGAGCGGGGAAAATCTGTTAGAAACGTGAACAGGTCGGTGGTGGCCAGTGGGTTTTGGTTTGGGGCTACGCTTCCACCTGACCGTCGTCCAGCCCGCCTCGGCTCCCGGCTGCGCGGGAACTGCTGAGGGACCGCTAGGTGGGCTAGCTGCCCTGGCTGGTAGCTCCGCATTGGCTAATGGTGGCTTGCTAACTAACTGCTTCCCTAACTGAGTGCGGAGCTGGGCTTCTAACTCACAGAGCCTCGCCTCCAAAGCTGCCAAGCTGCAACACTTAATACACCTACCGTTATCACTAAAGGAGGCGGAGGAGTAGCTAAACATCAGACACACCGAGCAAGAAAAGGCAGGGGACCGGGGTGTGGGAAGAGAGCTAGCAGCCATGCTAAAACCGAGTGCTTGAGCTGTTTAAGTCAGTAAACAGAAAGACAAAGATCCCAAAAATAAATGCAATATATAGAACAGTGGTTTGGGAAGATATTGTGCGCTAAAGTGAGTGGTTGGTTAACAATAGATAGCAGTTAGAAAGAAGTTAAAGGAGCCAACGGCTCGTAGCAATCCGCAGTGACACACGCTAGGGAAACAGGAAATGACACAATACGTTACCGCAATGTCAGCGTGTCCACCTCAACAGGGTGGGCAGATCACTGAATGTTGAAATTAGGCAGGATTTCCAGGATTTCCAGGATTTTACCAGGATGTTATGATAGATTTAATGGGAGACAAAAGTTTTATTTCTATGTCTATGTTGTTCAGATTGTGTTGTCAAGTCTTTTTGTTATATTTCTATACATTATGTACATCGTGTAGATTGTGATGTGATGAGTAGAATGTGTGTATTTGTCTTATCTCCACTGTGTGGACTCCAGCTGCTGCTATGCTGGACGCCAACGGGGATGTTTAATAAACAAGCTGTCCCTGAACATTTGGTCACAAGCAGATCGGAAACAGACTTGGCTGTAAACTGCATCGGTCGGACCGCTATCGACCTTCCTGACCAACAGACAGCTGCTGCTACGCGTCCACATCCTTCCCGCAAGCAGAAGTGGAGTCAACAGGGATGTGACCTGTCCACCATCTCATAAAACAGACATGGTCTTTGACAGTGAGCAGAAGGCGTGCATGTGGAATAAAATTGCAACAGAGTGCAGCGGAGGATCCATTTTTGAGGAGAATCAGGTCTTTTAGAGCCAGCCTGCCTCGTCAGCGCCACCTAGCATGCTGCCATGTGGAGGTCCGTTTGGCTTTCTGTCCAGCTGAGGTCCAGGACACTGAAACATCTGAACATCGGCTCCACGTTACTGAGGTGTTTCTGTAGAGGCTGGTCTGCACACGCTCCTATACCCCCCCAACATCCCCTTTCTTCAGGTAGATGAAGCAGGGATTCCTCCTGCAGGAGGAATACATGTAAACATTCATTTATTCTGCTCTCCATCAGCAGCACGCTGCCAGCTTTCTCTCTGTAAACACTGGCTGGTTCTGATGGATCAGCGTTTTAAAAGATGCTTCTATGGATATTTAGATACTCATCTCATCTCATCTCATCTCATCCAATCCGATCCGATCCGATCTGATCTGATCTCATGTCATCTTGGCTCGTCTTGTCTCATTTCTTCTCATTTCATGACTGCAGAGCATTCCTCTGTGCAAGCAGAGAATGAAGTATAATCTCATCTCATGCCGTGTCCTTAACTTATTTCATTTCATCTGATTTCATATCATTTCATCTTGTCTTCTCATCTCGTCTCATCATCTTGTTTTATCTCATCTCATCACAACAGAAGAATGATGGAAGAAATGTTTTCTTAATGTGTTGAACTCTTAACATATTAAATGTTTCATGTAAATCTCTAAATTTTCTTCACGCAGACATAAAAATTTATTTTCTGTAATATTATGAACTTTATCCAAAGCTGTGGTCTGAGAATGAGCCTTCACTTCATATGTCTATTTCTCAAACTGGACCTGTCAGCTCTTCCAGTTTTAATCTTCTCCATTACTGCTGGTCTTTTTTGTTCAGGAATTCTTTTTGCAGCATATCTGCTCAGGCTTTCATCCCTTAACATCTCCTGACAGGCATACTTGGGTCAATTCTTGCTTGGATGGAGCTGTTGAAATATCACTGCACCACGATTGTCAGGACGATGGAGAGCCTTCGTCTGAGGAGCCTGGTTGATGACCTGCTGGCAGCGCTACACCGCCACGCTGAGGTCAGACTCTCAGAGAGTGAAGGAGGCTAAAATCATAAATTAACTTGGTCTTTTCTACCAAAAACCAACATTACCCCTGAAATCTGCAGGTCTGTTCCTCAGGAGCAGTGGGTTGTATCACGGTGTTTATACAGCTTGTGTGGACCTTGTTGACCCAGTTATCTTCAGACTGCCCCATATCCCCCTGCTGCCAAAACAATTCATCAGGTCTGATCACCGGACTGGAATCATTTGCTAAAGTGACACTGCAAATGATATATGATGAAAGCTCAGCTTTTCTACAAGGTGCTTGCGTCCCGACTTGTTACCGTCTAACACAATAGGTGTTGGCGAGTCAGTCAAGCTTCACTTATCGCAGCTGACATTTGCAGATTTGCGCAAATATCAAAGGGGACTGTTGGGGGTTATTTTCAGTTGTGGAGGCAACGTGCATTTTTACCCTGGAGGCAGAGATGCTGAAACAGAGCATAGATGAATAGACAAGAGTGGACAACCAGGGGGGAGCAGTGATAAATGAGCTGACAAATGTTGTTTGTGTAAGATCATGATAGCCATGAGAGAGCTATAATCCACAGCGGTGAACTGAGCCAGGGGGCTCTGACAGCAGGCTGGAGGTGTGTTTCTGCGACCGACTGAGAAAGATGATATAAAAGAGGAAAACTGACCACAGAGACGGCGAGTCCGAGTCATCAGCAGACTGAGAAGCAGCAAACATGTCTGAAAAGAAGCAGCAGAACGCCGGTTCCTGTCTCTGTCCACACCGGTTCCTGTCTCTGTCCACGCCGGTTCCTGTCTCTGTCCACACCGGTTCCTGTCTCTGTCCACGCCGGTTCCTGTCTCTGTCCACGCCGGTTCCTGTCTCTGTCCACGCCGGTTCCTGTCTCTGTCCACGCCGGTTCCTGTCTCTGTCCACGCCGGTTCCTGTCTCTGTCCACGCCGGTTCCTGTCTCTGTCCACGCCGGTTCCTGTCTCTGTCCACACCGGTTCCTGTCTCTGTCCACGCCGGTTCCTGTCTCTGTCCACACCGGTTCCTGTCTCTGTCCACGCCGGTTCCTGTCTCTGTCCACACCAGTTCCTGTCTCTGTCCACACCGGTTCCTGTCTCTGTCCACGCCGGTTCCTGTCTCTGTCCACGCCGGTTCCTGTCTCTGTCTCTGTCCACACCGGTTCCTGTCTCTGTCTCTGTCCACACCGGTTCCTGTCTCTGTCCACGCCGGTTCCTGTCTCTGTCCACGCCGGTTCCTGTCTCTGTCTCTGTCCACACCGGTTCCTGTCTCTGTCCACTCTGTCCATGCCTGTTCCTGTCTCTGTCCACGCCGGTTCCTGTCTCTGTCTCTGTCCACGCCAGTTCCTGTCTCTGTCCATGCCGGTTCCTGTCTCTGTCTCTGTCCATGCCGGTTCCTGTCTCTGTCCACACCGGCTCCTGTCTCTGTCCACGCCGGTTCCTGTCTCTGTCCACACCGGTTCCTGTCTCTGTCTCTGTCCACGCCGGTTCCTGTCTCTGTCCACACCAGTTCCTGTCTCTGTCCACTCTGTCCACGCCGGTTCCTGTCTCTGTCTCTGTCCACAACGGTTCCTGTCTCTGTCTCTGTCCACACCGGTTCCTGTCTCTGTCTCTGTCCACACCGGTTCCTGTCTCTGTCCACGCCGGTTCCTGTCTCTGTCCACGCCGTTTCCTGTCTCTGTCTCTGTCCACGCCGGTTTCTGTCTCTGTCCACGCCGGTTCCTGTCTCTGTCCACGCCGGTTCCTGTCTCTGTCTCTGTCCACACCGGTTCCTGTCTCTGTCTACAACGGTTCCTGTCTCTGTCCACTCTGTCCATGCCGGTTCCTGTCTCTGTCCACGCCGGTTCCTGTCTCTGTCCACGCCGGTTCCTGTCTCTGTCTCTGTCCACGCCGGTTCCTGTCTCTGTCCACACCGGTTCCTGTCTCTGTCCACGCCGGTTCCTGTCTCTGTCCACACCGGTTCCTGTCTCTGTCCACTCTGTCCACACCGGTTCCTGTCTCTGTCTCTGTCCACACCGGTTCCTGTCTCTGTCCACGCCGGTTCCTGTCTCTGTCCACGCCGGTTCCTGTCTCTGTCTCTGTCCATGCCGGTTCCTGTCTCTGTCGACGCCGGTTCCTGTCTCTGTCCACTCTGTCCACGCCGGTTCCTGTCTCTGTCTCTGTCCACGCCGGTTCCTGTCTCTGTCCACGCCAGTTCCTGTCTCTGTCTCTGTCCACGCCGGTTCCTGTCTCTGTCTCTGTCCACACCGGTTCCTGTCTCTGTCTCTGTCCACACCGGTTCCTGTCTCTGTCCACGCCGGTTCCTGTCTCTGTCCACGCTGGTTCCTGTCTCTGTCTCTGTCCATGCCGGTTCCTGTCTCTGTCCACGCCGGTTCCTGTCTCTGTCTCTGTCCACACCGGTTCCTGTCTCTGTCCACGCCGGTTCCTGTCTCTGTCTCTGTCCACGCCAGTTCCTGTCTCTGTCCACGCCGGTTCCTGTCTCTGTCTCTGTCCACGCCGGTTCCTGTCTCTGTCCACGCCGGTTCCTGTCTCTGTCTCTGTCCACGCCGGTTCCTGTCTCTGTCCACTCTGTCCACGCCGGTTCCTGTCTCTGTCTCTGTCCACGCCGGTTCCTGTCTCTGTCTCTGTCCATGCCGGTTCCTGTCTCTGTCCACGCCGGTTCCTGTCTCTGTCCACACCGGTTCCTGTCTCTGTCCACTCTGTCCACGCCAGTTCCTGTCTCTGTCCACGCCGGTTCCTGTCTCTGTCCACACCGGTTCCTGTCTCTGTCCACTCTGTCCACGCCGGTTCCTGTCTCTGTCGACGCCGGTTCCTGTCTCTGTCCACACCGGTTCCTGTCTCTGTCCACGCCGGTTCCTGTCTCTGTCTCTGTCCACGCCGGTTCCTGTCTCTGTCCACACCGGTTCCTGTCTCTGTCCACTCTGTCAACGCCGGTTCCTGTCTCTGTCTCTGTCCACGCTGGTTCCTGTCTCTGTACACTCTGTCCACGCCGGTTCCTGTCTTTGTCTCTGTCCACGCCGGTTCCTGTCTCTGTCCACGCCAGTTCCTGTCTCTGTCTCTGTCCACGCCGGTTCCTGTCTCTGTCTCTGTCCACACCGGTTCCTGTCTCTGTCTCTGTCCACACCGGTTCCTGTCTCTGTCCACGCCGGTTCCTGTCTCTGTCCACGCCGGTTCCTGTCTCTGTCTCTGTCCACGCCGGTTCCTGTCTCTGTCTCTGTCCACACCGGTTCCTTTCTCTGTCTCTGTCCACACCGGTTCCTGTCTCTGTCCACGCCGGTTCCTGTCTCTGTCCACGCCGGTTCCTGTCTCTGTCTCTGTCCACGCCGGTTCCTGTCTCTGTCCACGCCGGTTCCTGTCTCTGTCTCTGTCCACACCGGTTCCTGTCTCTGTCCACGCCGGTTCCTGTCTCTGTCTCTGTCCACGCCAGTTCCTGTCTCTGTCAACGCCGGTTCCTGTCTCTGTCCACGCCGGTTCCTGTCTCTGTCTCTGTCCACGCCGGTTCCTGTCTCTGTCCACGCCGGTTCCTGTCTCTGTCTCTGTCCACGCCGGTTCCTGTCTCTGTCCACTCTGTCCACGCCGGTTCCTGTCTCTGTCTCTGTCCATGCCGGTTCCTGTCTCTGTCCACGCCGGTTCCTGTCTCTGTCCACACCGGTTCCTGTCTCTGTCCACTCTGTCCACGCCAGTTCCTGTCTCTGTCCACGCCGGTTCCTGTCTCTGTCCACACCGGTTCCTGTCTCTGTCCACTCTGTCCACGCCGGTTCCTGTCTCTGTCGACGCCGGTTCCTGTCTCTGTCCACACCGGTTCCTGTCTCTGTCTCTGTCCACGCCGGTTCCTGTCTCTGTCTCGGTCCACGCCGGTTCCTGTCTCTGTCCACACCGGTTCCTGTCTCTGTCCACTCTGTCAAAGCCGGTTCCTGTCTCTGTCTCTGTCCATGCCGGTTCCTGTCTCTGTCTCTGTCCACGCCGGTTCCTGTCTCTGTACACTCTGTCCACGCCGGTTCCTGTCTCTGTCTCTGTCCACGCCGGTTCCTGTCTCTGTCCACGCCAGTTCCTGTCTCTGTCTCTGTCCACGCCGGTTCCTGTCTCTGTCTCTGTCCACACCGGTTCCCGTCTCTGTCTCTGTCCACACCGGTTCCTGTCTCTGTCCACACCGGTTCCTGTCTCTGTCTCTGTCCACGCCGGTTCCTGTCTCTGTCCACGCCGGTTCCTGTCTCTGTCTCTGTCCACACCGGTTCCTGTCTCTGTCCACGCCGGTTCCTGTCTCTGTCTCTGTCCACGCCAGTTCCTGTCTCTGTCAACGCCGGTTCCTGTCTCTGTCCACGCCGGTTCCTGTCTCTGTCTCTGTCCACGCCGGTTCCTGTCTCTGTCCACGCCGGTTCCTGTCTCTGTCTCTGTCCACGCCAGTTCCTGTCTCTGTCCACTCTGTCCACGCAGGTTCCTGTCTCTGTCTCTGTCCACGCCGGTTCCTGTCTCTGTCTCTGTCCACGCCGGTTCCTGTCTCTGTCTCTGTCCACGCCGGTTCCTGTCTCTGTCCACGCCGGATCCTGTCTCTGTCTCTGTCCATGCCGGTTCCTGTCTCTGTCCACGCCGGTTCCTGTCTCTGTCCACACCGGTTCCTGTCTCTGTCCACTCTGTCCACGCCAGTTCCTGTCTCTGTCGACGCCGGTTCCTGTCTCTGTCCACACCGGTTCCTGTCTCTGTCCACTCTGTCCACGCCGGTTCCTGTCTCTGTCTCTGTCCATGCCGGTTCATGTCTCTGTCCACGCCGGTTCCTGTCTCTGTCCACACCGGTTCCTGTCTCTGTCTACTCTGTCCACGCAGGTTCCTGTCTCTGTCTCTGTCCACGCCGGTTCCTGTCTCTGTCCACACCGGTTCCTGTCTCTGTCTCTGTCCATGCCGGTTCCTGTCTCTGTCCACACCGGTTCCTGTCTCTGTCCACTCTGTCCACACCGGTTCCTGTCTCTGTCCACGCCGGTTCCTGTCTCTGTCCATACCGGTTCCTGTCTCTGTCCACTCTGTCCACGCCGGTTCCTGTCTCTGTCCACGCCGGTTCCTGTCTCTGTCTCAGACGACGCCGGTTCCTGTCTCTGTCCATGCCGGTTCCTGTCTCTGTCTCTGTCCATGCCGGTTCCTGTCTCTGTCCACGCCGGTTCCTGTCTCTGTCCACACCGGTTCCTGTCTCTGTCCACTCTGTCCACGCCAGTTCCTGTCTCTGTCCATGCCGTTTCCTGTCTCTGTCCACACCGGTTCCTGTCTCTGTCCACGCCGGTTCCTGTCTCTGTCCACACCGGTTCCTGTTCCTGTCTCTTTCCACTCTGTCCACGCCGGTTCCTGTCTCTGTCTCTGTCCACGCCGGTTCCTGTCTCTGTCCACGCCGGTTCCTGTCTCTGTCTCTGTCCACAACGGTTCCTGTCTCTGTCTCTGTCCACGCCGGTTCCTGTCTCTGTCTCTGTCCACACCGGTTCCTGTCTCTGTCCACGCCGGTTCCTGTCTCTGTCCACGCCGTTTCCTGTCTCTGTCTCTGTCCACGCCGGTTTCTGTCTCTGTCCACGCCGGTTCCTGTCTCTGTCCACGCCGGTTCCTGTCTCTGTCTCTGTCCACACCGGTTCCTGTCTCTGTCTACACCGGTTCCTGTTTCTGTCCACTCTGTCCATGCCGGTTCCTGTCTCTGTCCACGCCGGTTCCTGTCTCTGTCTCTGTCCACGCCAGTTCCTGTCTCTGTCCATGCCGGTTCCTGTCTCTGTCCACACCGGTTCCTGTCTCTGTCCACGCCGGTTCCTGTCTCTGTCTCTGTCCACGCCGGTTCCTGTCTCTGTCTCTGTCCACGCCGGTTCCTGTCTCTGTCCACACCGGTTCCTGTCTCTGTCCACTCTGTCAACGCCGGTTCCTGTCTTTGTCTCTGTCCACGCCGGTTCCTGTCTCTGTCTCTGTCCACGCCGGTTCCTGTCTCTGTCCACTCTGTCCACGCCGGTTCCTGTCTCTGTCTCTGTCCACGCCGGTTCCTGTCTCTTTCTCTGTCCACACCGGTTCCTGTCTCTGTCTCTGTCCACACCGGTTCCTGTCTCTGTCCACGCCGGTTCCTGTCTCTGTCTATGTCCACGCCGGTTCCTGTCTCTTTCCACGCCGGTTCCTGTTTCTGTCTCTGTCCACGCCGGTTCCTGTCTCTGTCAACGCCGGTTCCTGTCTCTGTCCACGCCGGTTCCTGTCTCTGTCTATGTCCACGCCGGTTCCTGTCTCTGTCCACGCCGGTTCCTGTCTCTGTCTCTGTCCACACCGGTTCCTGTCTTTGTCTCTGTCCACGCCGGTTCCTGTCTCTGTCTCTGTCCACGCCGGTTCCTGTCTCTGTCCACTCTGTCCACGCCGGTTCCTGTCTCTGTCTCTGTCCACGCCGGTTCCTGTCTCTGTCTCTGTCCATGCCGGTTCCTGTCTCTGTCCACGCCGGTTCCTGTCTCTGTCCACACCGGTTCCTGTCTCTTTCCACTCTGTCCACGCCAGTTCCTGTCTCTGTTCAATCCGGTTCCTGTCTCTGTCTCTGTCGACGCCGGTTCCTGTCTCTGTCCACACCGGTTCCTGTCTCTGTCCACTCTGTCCACGCCGGTTCCTGTCTCTGTCCACGCCGGTTCCTGTCTCTGTCCACACCGGTTCCTGTCTCTGTCTCTGTCCACGCCGGTTCCTGTCTCTGTCCACACCGGTTCCTGTCTCTGTCCACTCTGTCCACACCAGTTCCTGTCTCTGTCCACGCCGGTTCCTGTCTCTGTCCATACCGGTTCCTGTCTCGGTCCACTCTGTCCACGCCGGTTCCTGTCTCTTTCTCTGTCGACGCCGGTTCCTGTCTCTGTCCACGCCGGTTCCTGTCTCTGTCTCTGTCCATGCCGGTTCCTGTCTCTGTCCACGCCGGTTCCTGTCTCTGTCAACACCGGTTCCTGTCTCTGTCCACTCTGTCCACGCCAGAACCTGTCTCTGTCCATGCCGTTTCCTGTCTCTGTCCACACCGGTTCCTGTCTCTGTCAACACCGGTTCCTGTCTCTGTCCACTCTGTCCACGCCAGTTCCTGTCTCTGTCCATGCCGTTTCCTGTCTCTGTCCACACCGGTTCCTGTCTCTGTCCACGCCGGTTCCTGTCTCTGTCCACACCGGTTCCTGTCTCTGTCTCTGTCCACGCCGGTTCCTGTCTCTGTCCACACCGGTTCCTGTCTCTGTCCACTCTGTCCACGCCGGTTCCTGTCTCTGTCCACGCCGGTTCCTGTCTCCTTCTCTGTCCACGCCGGTTCCTGTCTCTGTCCACGCCGGTTCCTGTCTCTGTCTCTGTCCACGCCGGTTCCTGTCTCTGTCTCTGTCCACACCGGTTCCTGTCTCTGTCTCTGTCCACACCGGTTCCTGTCTCTGTCCACGCCGGTTCCTGTCTCTGTCCACGCCGGTTTCTGTCTATGTCCACGCCGGTTCCTGTCTCTGTCCACGCCGGTTCCTGTCTCTGTTTCTGTCCACACTGGTTCCTGTCTCTGTCCACACCGGTTCCTGTCTCTGTCCACGCCGGTTCCTGTCTCTGTCTCTGTCCACGCCGGTTCCTGTCTCTGTCTCTGTCCACACCGGTTCCTGTCTCTGTCTCTGTCCACACCGGTTCCTGTCTCTGTCCACGCCGGTTCCTGTCTCTGTCCACGCCGGTTTCTGTCTCTGTCCACGCCGGTTCCTGTCTCTGTCCACGCCGGTTCCTGTCTCTGTTTCTGTCCACACTGGTTCCTGTCTCTGTCCACACCGGTTCCTGTGTCTGTCCACTTTGTCCATGCCGGTTCCTGTCTCTGTCCACGCCGGTTCCTGTCTCTGTCCACGCCGTTTCCTGTCTCTGTCTCTGTCCACGCCGGTTTCTGTCTCTGTCCACGCCGGTTCCTGTCTCTGTCCACGCCGGTTCCTGTCTCTGTCTCTGTCCACACCGGTTCCTGTCTCTGTCTACACCGGTTCCTGTTTCTGTCCACTCTGTCCATGCCGGTTCCTGTCTCTGTCCACGCCGGTTCCTGTCTCTGTCTCTGTCCACGCCAGTTCCTGTCTCTGTCCATGCCGGTTCCTGTCTCTGTCCACACCGGTTCCTGTCTCTGTCCACGCCGGTTCCTGTCTCTGTCTCTGTCCACGCCGGTTCCTGTCTCTGTCTCTGTCCACGCCGGTTCCTGTCTCTGTCCACACCGGTTCCTGTCTCTGTCCACTCTGTCAACGCCGGTTCCTGTCTTTGTCTCTGTCCACGCCGGTTCCTGTCTCTGTCTCTGTCCACGCCGGTTCCTGTCTCTGTCCACTCTGTCCACGCCGGTTCCTGTCTCTGTCTCTGTCCACGCCGGTTCCTGTCTCTTTCTCTGTCCACACCGGTTCCTGTCTCTGTCTCTGTCCACACCGGTTCCTGTCTCTGTCCACGCCGGTTCCTGTCTCTGTCTATGTCCACACCGGTTCCTGTCTCTTTCCACGCCGGTTCCTGTTTCTGTCTCTGTCCACGCCGGTTCCTGTCTCTGTCAACGCCGGTTCCTGTCTCTGTCCACGCCGGTTCCTGTCTCTGTCTATGTCCACGCCGGTTCCTGTCTCTGTCCACGCCGGTTCCTGTCTCTGTCTCTGTCCACACCGGTTCCTGTCTCTGTCCACGCCGGTTCCTGTCTCTGTCAACGCCGGTTCCTGTCTCTGTCCACGCCGGTTCCTGTCTCTGTCTCTGACCACGCCGGTTCCTGTCTCTGTCTCTGTCCACGCCGGTTCCTGTCTCTGTCCACTCTGTCCACGCCGGTTCCTGTCTCTGTCTCTGTCCACGCCGGTTCCTGTCTCTGTCTCTGTCCATGCCGGTTCCTGTCTCTGTCCACGCCGGTTCCTGTCTCTGTCCACACCGGTTCCTGTCTCTTTCCACTCTGTCCACGCCAGTTCCTGTCTCTGTTCAATCCGGTTCCTGTCTCTGTCTCTGTCGACGCCGGTTCCTGTCTCTGTCCACACCGGTTCCTGTCTCTGTCCACTCTGTCCACGCCGGTTCCTGTCTCTGTCCACGCCGGTTCCTGTCTCTGTCCACACCGGTTCCTGTCTCTGTCTCTGTCCACGCCGGTTCCTGTCTCTGTCCACACCGGTTCCTGTCTCTGTCCACTCTGTCCACACCAGTTCCTGTCTCTGTCCACGCCGGTTCCTGTCTCTGTCCATACCGGTTCCTGTCTCGGTCCACTCTGTCCACGCCGGTTCCTGTCTCTTTCTCTGTCGACGCCGGTTCCTGTCTCTGTCCACGCCGGTTCCTGTCTCTGTCTCTGTCCATGCCGGTTCCTGTCTCTGTCCACGCCGGTTCCTGTCTCTGTCAACACCGGTTCCTGTCTCTGTCCACTCTGTCCACGCCAGAACCTGTCTCTGTCCATGCCGTTTCCTGTCTCTGTCCACACCGGTTCCTGTCTCTGTCAACACCGGTTCCTGTCTCTGTCCACTCTGTCCACGCCAGTTCCTGTCTCTGTCCATGCCGTTTCCTGTCTCTGTCCACACCGGTTCCTGTCTCTGTCCACGCCGGTTCCTGTCTCTGTCCACACCGGTTCCTGTCTCTGTCTCTGTCCACGCCGGTTCCTGTCTCTGTCCACACCGGTTCCTGTCTCTGTCCACTCTGTCCACGCCGGTTCCTGTCTCTGTCCACGCCGGTTCCTGTCTCCTTCTCTGTCCACGCCGGTTCCTGTCTCTGTCCACGCCGGTTCCTGTCTCTGTCTCTGTCCACGCCGGTTCCTGTCTCTGTCTCTGTCCACACCGGTTCCTGTCTCTGTCTCTGTCCACACCGGTTCCTGTCTCTGTCCACGCCGGTTCCTGTCTCTGTCCACGCCGGTTTCTGTCTATGTCCACGCCGGTTCCTGTCTCTGTCCACGCCGGTTCCTGTCTCTGTTTCTGTCCACACTGGTTCCTGTCTCTGTCCACACCGGTTCCTGTCTCTGTCCACGCCGGTTCCTGTCTCTGTCTCTGTCCACGCCGGTTCCTGTCTCTGTTTCTGTCCACACTGGTTCCTGTCTCTGTCCACACCGGTTCCTGTGTCTGTCCACTTTGTCCATGCCGGTTCCTGTCTCTGTCCACACCGGTTCCTGTCTATGTCTCTGTCCACGCCAGTTCCTGTCTCTGTCCATGCCGGTTCCTGTCTCTGTCCACACCGGTTCCTGTCTCTTTCCACACCGGTTCCTGTCTCTGTCCACACCGGTTCCTGTCTCTTTCTCTGTCCATGCCGGTTCCTGTCTCTGTCCACACCGGTTCCTGTCTCTTTCCACTCTGTCAACGCCGGTTCCTTTCTCTGTCCACGCCGGTTCCTGTCTCTGTCCACGCCGGTTCCTGTCTCTGTCCACACCGGTTCCAGTCTCTGTCTCTGTCCACGCCGGTTCCTGTCTCTGTCCACTCTGTCCACGCCGGTTCCTGTCTCTGTCCACGCCGGTTCCTGTCTATGTCTCTGTCCACGCCAGTTCCTGTCTCTGTCCATGCCGGTTCCTGTCTCTGTCCACACCGGTTCCTGTCTCTTTCCACGCCGGTTCCTGTCTCTGTCCACACCGGTTCCTGTCTCTTTCTCTGTCCATGCCGGTTCCTGTCTCTGTCCACACCGGTTCCTGTCTCTTTCCACACCGGTTCCTGTCTCTGTCTCTGTCCACGCCGGTTCCTGTCTCTGTCCACACCGGTTCCTGTCTCTGTCCACTCTGTCAACGCCGGTTCCTTTCTCTGTCCACGCCGGTTCCTGTCTCTGTCCACGCCGGTTCCTGTCTCTGTCCACACCGGTTCCTGTCTCTGTCCACTCTGTCCGCGCCGGTTCCTGTCTCTGTCTCTGTCCACGCCGGTTCCTGTCTCTGTCTCTGTCCACACCGGTTCCTGTCTCTGTCCACGCCGGTTCCTGTCTCTGTCCACGCCGGTTCCTGTCTCTGTCTCTGTCCACGCAGGTTCCTGTCTCTGTCCACGCCGGTTCCTGACTCTGTCCATGCCGGTTCCTGTCTCTGTCTCTGTTCATGCCGGTTCCTGTCCACTCTATCCACGCCAGTTCCTGTCTCTGTCCACGCCGGTTCCTGTCTCTGTCTCTGTCGACGCCGGTTCCTGTCTCTGTCCATGCCGGTTCCTGTCACTGTCCACGCCGGTTCCTGTCTCTGTCGACGCCGGTTCCTGTCTCTGTCCACACCGGTTCCTGTCTCTGTCTCTGTCCACGCCGGTTCCTGTCTCTGTCCACACCGGTTCCTGTCTCTGTCCACTCTGTCCACACCGGTTCCTGTCTCTGTCCACGCCGGTTCCTGTCTCTGTCTCTGTCCATGGCGGTTCCTGTCTCTGTCCACACCGGTTCCTGTCTCTGTCTCTGTCCACGCCGGTCACTTTCTCTTTCCACACCGGTTCCTGTCTCTGTCCACACCGGTTCCTGTCTCTGTCTCTGTCCACACCGGTTCCTGTCTCTGTCCACGCCGGTTCCTGTCTCTGTCTCTATCCACACCAGTTCCTGTCTCTGTCCACACCGGTTCCTGTCTCTATCCACACCGGTTCCTGTCTCTGTCCACACCGGTTCCTGTCTCTGTCCACGCCGGGTCCTGTCTCTGTCTCTGTCCATGCCGGTTCCTGTCTCTGTCCACTCTGTCCACGCCAGTTCCTGTCTCTGTCGACGCCGGTTCCTGTCTCTGTCCACACCGGTTCCTGTCTCTGTCAACACCGGTTCCTGTCTCTTTCCACTCTGTCCACGCCAGTTCCTGTCTCTGTCCATGCCGTTTCCTGTCTCTGTCCACACCGGTTCCTGTCTCTGTCCACGCCGGTTCCTGTCTCTGTCCACACCGGTTCCTGTCTCTGTCTCTGTCCACGCCGGTTCCTGTCTCTGTCCACACCGGTTCCTGTCTCTGTCCACTCTGTCCACGCCGGTTCCTGTCTCTGTCCACGCCGGTTCCTGTCTCTTTCTCTGTCCACGCCGGTTCCTGTCTCTGTCCACGCCGGTTCCTGTCTCTGTCTCTGTCCACACCGGTTCCTGTCTCTGTCTCATTCCACGCAGGTTCCTGTCTCTGTCCACGCCGGTTCCTGACTCTGTCCATGCCGGTTCCTGTCTCTGTCTCTGTCCATGCCGGTTCCTGTCCACTCTGTCCACGCCAGTTCCTGTCTCTGTCCACGCCGGTTCCTGTCTCTGTCTCTGTCGACGCCGGTTCCTGTCTCTGTCCATGCCGGTTCCTGTCACTGTCCACGCCGGTTCCTGTCTCTGTCGACGCCGGTTCCTGTCTCTGTCCACACCGGTTCCTGTCTCTGTCTCTGTCCACGCCGGTTCCTGTCTCTGTCCACACCGGTTCCTGTCTCTGTCCACTCTGTCCACACCGGTTCCTGTCTCTGTCCACGCCGGTTCCTGTCTCTGTCTCTGTCCATGGCGGTTCCTGTCTCTGTCCATGGCGGTTCCTGTCTCTGTCTCTGTCCACGCCGGTCCCTTTCTCTGTCCACACCGGTTCCTGTCTCTGTCCACACCGGTTCCTGTCTCTGTCTCTGTCCACACCGGTTCCTGTCTCTGTCCACGCCGGTTCCTGTCTCTGTCTCTATCCACACCAGTTCCTGTCTCTGTCCACGCCGGTTTCTGTCTCTGTCCACGCCGGTTCCTGTCTCTGTCCACTTTGTCCATGCCGGTTCCTGTCTCTGTCCACGCCGGTTCCTGTCTCTGTCTCTGTCCACACCGGTTCCTGTCTCTGTCTACACCGGTTCCTGTCTCTGTCCACTCTGTCCATGCCGGTTCCTGTCTCTGTCCACGCCGGTTCCTGTCTCTGTCTCTGTCCACGCCAGTTCCTGTCTCTGTCCATGCCGGTTCCTGTCTCTGTCCACACCGGTTCCTGTCTCTGTCCACGCCGGTTCCTGTCTCTGTCTCTGTCCACGCCAGTTCCTGTCTCTGTCTCTGTCCACGCCAGTTCCTGTCTCTGTCCACACCGGTTCCTGTCTCTGTCCACTCTGTCAACGCCGGTTCCTGTCTCTGTCTCTGTCCACGCCGGTTCCTGTCTCTGTCTCTGTCCACGCCGGTTCCTGTCTCTGTACACTCTGTCCACGCCGGTTCCTGTCTCTGTCTCTGTCCACGCCGGTTCCTGTCTCTTTCTCTGTCCACACCGGTTCCTGTCTCTGTCTCTGTCCACACCGGTTCCTGTCTCTGTCCACGCCGGTTCCTGTCTCTGTCCACGCCGGTTCCTGTCTCTGTCTCTGTCCACACCGGTTCCTGTCTCTGTCCACGCCGGTTCCTGTCTCTGTCAACGCCGGTTCCTGTCTCTGTCCACGCCGGTTCCTGTCTCTGTCTCTGTCCACGCCGGTTCCTGTCTCTGACCACGCCGGTTCCTGTCTCTGTCTCTGTCCACGCCGGTTCCTGTCTCTGTCCACTCTGTCCACGCCGGTTCCTGTCTCTGTCTCTGTCCACGCCGGTTCCTGTCTCTGTCTCTGTCCATGCCGGTTCCTGTCTCTGTCCACGCCGGTTCCTGTCTCTGTCCACACCGGTTCCTGTCTCTGTCCACTCTGTCCTCGCCAGTTCCTGTCTCTGTCCACACCGGTTCCTGTCTCTGTCCACGCCGGTTCCTGTCTCTGTCCACGCCGGTTTCTGTCTCTGTCCACGCCGGTTCCTGTCTCTGTCCACGCCGGTTCCTGTCTCTGTTTCTGTCCACACTGGTTCCTGTCTCTGTCCACACCGGTTCCTGTGTCTGTCCACTTTGTCCATGCCGGTTCCTGTCTCTGTCCACGCCGGTTCCTGTCTATGTCTCTGTCCACGCCAGTTCCTGTCTCTGTCCATGCCTTTTCCTGTCTCTGTCCACACCGGTTCCTGTCTCTTTCCACGCCGGTTCCTGTCTCTGTCCACACCGGTTCCTGTCTCTTTCTCTGTCCATGCCGGTTCCTGTCTCTGTCCACACCGGTTCCTGTCTCTGTCCACTCTGTCAACGCCGGTTCCTTTCTCTCTCCACGCCGGTTCCTGTCTCTGTCCACGCCGGTTCCTGTCTCTGTCCACACCGGTTCCTGTCTCTGTCTCTGTCCACGCCGGTTCCTGTCTCTGTCCACTCTGTCCACGCCGGTTCCTGTCTCTGTCTCTGTCCACGCCGGTTCCTGTCTCTGTCTCTGTCCACACCGGTTCCTGTCTCTGTCCACGCCGGTTCCTGTCTCTGTCCACGCCGGTTCCTGTCTCTGTCTCTGTCCACGCAGGTTCCTGTCTCTGTCCACGCCGGTTCCTGACTCTGTCCATGCCGGTTCCTTTCTCTATCTCTGTTCATGCCGGTTCCTGTCCACTCTGTCCACGCCAGTTCCTGTCTCTGTCCACGCCGGTTCCTGTCTCTGTCTCTGTCCATGGCGGTTCCTGTCTCTGTCCACTCTGTCCACACCGGTTCCTGTCTCTGTCCACGCCGGTTCCTGTCTCTGTCTCTGTCCATGGCGGTTCCTGTCTCTGTCCACACCGGTTCCTGTCTCTGTCTCTGTCCACGCCGGTCACTTTCTCTTTCCACACCTGTTCCTGTCTCTGTCCACACCGGTTCCTGTCTCTGTCTCTGTCCACACCGGTTCCTGTCTCTGTCCATGCCGGTTCCTGTCTCTGTCTCTATCCACACCAGTTCCTGTATCTGTCCACACCGGTTCCCGTCTCTATCCACACCGGTTCCTGTCTCTGTCCACACCGGTTCCTGTCTCTGTCCACGCCGGGTCCTGTCTCTGTCTCTGTCCATGCCGGTTCCTGTCTCTGTCCACGCCGGTTCCTGTCTCTGTCCACACCGGTTCCCGTCTCTGTCCACTCTGTCCACGCCAGTTCCTGTCTCTGTCGACGCCGGTTCCTGTCTCTGTCCACACCGGTTCCTGTCTCTGTCCACACCGGTTCCTGTCTCTGTCTCTGTCCACGCCGGTTCCTGTCTCTGTCCACACCGGTTCCTGTCTCTGTCCACTCTGTCCACGCCGGTTCCTGTCTCTGTCCACGCCGGTTCCTGTCTCTTTCTCTGTCCACGCCGGTTCCTGTCTCTGTCCACGCCGGTTCCTGTCTCTGTCTCTGTCCACGCCGGTTCCTGTCTCTGTCTCTGTCCACACCGGTTCCTGTCTCTGTCTCATTCCACACCGGTTCCTGTCTCTGTCCACGCCGGTTCCTGTCTCTGTCCACGCCGGTTTCTGTCTCTGTCCACGCCGGTTCCTGTCTCTGTTTCTGTCCACACTGGTTCCTGTCTCTGTCCACACCGGTTCCTGTCTCTGTCCACTTTGTCCATGCCGGTTCCTGTCTCTGTCCACGCCGGTTCCTGTCTCTGTCTCTGTCCACACCGGTTCCTGTCTCTGTCTACACCGGTTCCTGTCTCTGTCCACTCTGTCCATGCCGGTTCCTGTCTCTGTCCACGCCGGTTCCTGTCTCTGTCTCTGTCCACGCCAGTTCCTGTCTCTGTCCATGCCGGTTCCTGTCTCTGTCCACACCGGTACCTGTCTCTGTCCACGCCGGTTCCTGTCTCTGTCTCTGTCCACGCCAGTTCCTGTCTCTGTCTCTGTCCACGCCAGTTCCTGTCTCTGTCCACACCGGTTCCTGTCTCTGTCCACTCTGTCAATGCCGGTTCCTGTCTCTGTCTCTGTCCACGCCGGTTCCTGTCTCTGTCTCTGTCCACGCCGGTTCCTGTCTCTGTACACTCTGTCCACGCCGGTTCCTGTCTCTGTCTCTGTCCACGCCGGTTCCTGTCTCTTTCTCTGTCCACACCGGTTCCTGTCTCTGTCTCTATCCACACCAGTTCCTGTATCTGTCCACACCGGTTCCCGTCTCTATCCACACCGGTTCCTGTCTCTGTCCACACCGGTTCCTGTCTCTGTCCACGCCGGGTCCTGTCTCTGTCTCTGTCCATGCCGGTTCCTGTCTCTGTCCACGCCGGTTCCTGTCTCTGTCCACACCGGTTCCCGTCTCTGTCCACTCTGTCCACGCCAGTTCCTGTCTCTGTCGACGCCGGTTCCTGTCTCTGTCCACACCGGTTCCTGTCTCTGTCCACACCGGTTCCTGTCTCTGTCTCTGTCCACGCCGGTTCCTGTCTCTGTCCACACCGGTTCCTGTCTCTGTCCACTCTGTCCACGCCGGTTCCTGTCTCTGTCCACGCCGGTTCCTGTCTCTTTCTCTGTCCACGCCGGTTCCTGTCTCTGTCCACGCCGGTTCCTGTCTCTGTCTCTGTCCACGCCGGTTCCTGTCTCTGTCTCTGTCCACACCGGTTCCTGTCTCTGTCTCATTCCACACCGGTTCCTGTCTCTGTCCACGCCGGTTCCTGTCTCTGTCCACGCCGGTTTCTGTCTCTGTCCACGCCGGTTCCTGTCTCTGTTTCTGTCCACACTGGTTCCTGTCTCTGTCCACACCGGTTCCTGTCTCTGTCCACTTTGTCCATGCCGGTTCCTGTCTCTGTCCACGCCGGTTCCTGTCTCTGTCTCTGTCCACACCGGTTCCTGTCTCTGTCTACACCGGTTCCTGTCTCTGTCCACTCTGTCCATGCCGGTTCCTGTCTCTGTCCACGCCGGTTCCTGTCTCTGTCTCTGTCCACGCCAGTTCCTGTCTCTGTCCATGCCGGTTCCTGTCTCTGTCCACACCGGTACCTGTCTCTGTCCACGCCGGTTCCTGTCTCTGTCTCTGTCCACGCCAGTTCCTGTCTCTGTCTCTGTCCACGCCAGTTCCTGTCTCTGTCCACACCGGTTCCTGTCTCTGTCCACTCTGTCAATGCCGGTTCCTGTCTCTGTCTCTGTCCACGCCGGTTCCTGTCTCTGTCTCTGTCCACGCCGGTTCCTGTCTCTGTACACTCTGTCCACGCCGGTTCCTGTCTCTGTCTCTGTCCACGCCGGTTCCTGTCTCTTTCTCTGTCCACACCGGTTCCTGTCTCTGTCTCTGTCCACACCGGTTCCTGTCTCTGTCCACGCCGGTTCCTGTCTCTGTCCACGCCGGTTCCTGTCTCTGTCTCTGTCCACACCGGTTCCTGTCTCTGTCCACACCGGTTCCTGTCTCTGTCCACGCCGGTTCCTGTCTCTGTCCATGCCGGTTCCTGTCTCTGTCTCTGTCCACGCCGGTTCCTGTCTCTGACCACGCCGGTTCCTGTCTCTGTCTCTGTCCACGCCGGTTCCTGTCTCTGTCCACTCTGTCCTCGCCAGTTCCTGTCTCTGTCCACGCCGGTTCCTGTCTCTGTCTCTGTCGACGCCGGTTCCTGTCTCTGTCCACACCGGTTCCTGTCTCTGTCCACTCTGTCCACGCCGGTTCCTGTCTCTGTCCACGCCGGTTCCTGTCTCTGTCCACACCGGTTCCTGTCTCTGTCTCTGTCCACGCCGGTTCCTGTCTCTGTCCACACCGGTTCCTGTCTCTGTCCACTCTGTCCACACCGGTTCCTGTCTCTGTCCACTCCGGTTCCTGTCTCTGTCCATACCGGTTCCTGTCTCGGTCCACTCTGTCCACGCCGGTTCCTGTCTCTGTCTCTGTCGACGCCGGTTCCTGTCTCTGTCCACGCCGGTTCCTGTCTCTGTCTCTGTCCATGCCGGTTCCTGTCTCTGTCCACGCCGGTTCCTGTCTCTGTCAACACCGGTTCCTGTCTCTGTCCACTCTGTCCACGCCAGTTCCTGTCTCTGTCCATGCCGTTTCCTGTCTCTGTCCACACCGGTTCCTGTCTCTGTCAACACCGGTTCCTGTCTCTGTCCACTCTGTCCACGCCAGTTCCTGTCTCTGTCCATGCCGTTTCCTGTCTCTGTCCACACCGGTTCCTGTCTCTGTCCACGCCGGTTCCTGTCTCTGTCCACACCGGTTCCTGTCTCTGTCTCTGTCCACGCCGGTTCCTGTCTCTGTCCACGCCGGTTCCTGTCTCTGTCTCTGTCCACGCCGGTTCCTGTCTCTGTCTCTGTCCACACCGGTTCCTGTCTCTGTCTCTGTCCACACCGGTTCCTGTCTCTGTCCACGCCGGTTCCTGTCTCTGTCCACGCCGGTTTCTGTCTCTGTCCACGCCGGTTCCTGTCTCTGTCCACGCCGGTTCCTGTCTCTGTTTCTGTCCACACTGGTTCCTGTCTCTGTCCACACCGGTTCCTGTCTCTGTCCACTTTGTCCATGCCGGTTCCTGTCTCTGTCCACGCCGGTTCCTGTCTCTGTCTCTGTCCACGCCAGTTCCTTTCTCTGTCCATGCCGGTTCCTGTCTCTGTCCACGCCGGTTCCTGTCTCTGTTTCTGTCCACACTGGTTCCTGTCTCTGTCCACACCGGTTCCTGTCTCTGTCCACTTTGTCCATGCCGGTTCCTGTCTCTGTCCACGCCGGTTCCTGTCTCTGTCTCTGTCCACGCCAGTTCCTGTCTCTGTCCATGCCGGTTCCTGTCTCTGTCCACACCGGTTCGTGTCTCTGTCTCTGTCCATGCCGGTTCCTGTCTCTGTCCACACCGGTTCCTGTCTCTTTCCACACCGGTTCCTGTCTCTGTCTCTGTCCACGCCGGTTCCTGTCTCTGTCCACACCGGTTCCTGTCTCTGTCCACTCTGTCAACGCCGGTTCCTTTATCTGTCCACGCCGGTTCCTGTCTCTGTCCACGCCGGTTCCTGTCTCTGTCCACACCGGTTCCTGTCTCTGTCTCTGTCCACGCCGGTTCCTGTCTCTGTCCACTCTGTCCACGCCGGTTCCTGTCTCTGTCTCTGTCCACACCGGTTCCTGTCTCTGTCTCTGTCCACACCGGTTCCTGTCTCTGTCCACGCCGGTTCCTGTCTCTGTCCACGCCGGTTACTGTCTCTGTCTCTCTCCACGCAGGTTCCTGTCTCTGTCCACGCCTTTCCTGACTCTGTCCATGCCGGTTCCTGGTTCTGTCTCTGTCCATGCCGGTTCCTGTCCACTCTGTCCACGCCAGTTCCTGTCTCTGTCCACGCCGGATCCTGTCTCTGTCTCTGTCGACGCCGGTTCCTGTCTCTGTCCATGCCGGTTCCTGTCACTGTCCACGCCGGTTCCTGTCTCTGTCGACGCCGGTTCCTGTCTTTGTCCACACCGGTTCCTGTCTCTGTCTCTGTCCACGCCGGTTCCTGTCTCTGTCCACACCGGTTCCTGTCTCTGTCCACTCTGTCCACACCGGTTCCTGGCTCTGTCCACGCCGGTTCCTGTCTCTGTCTCTGTCCATGGCGGTTCCTGTCTCTGTCCACACCGGTTCCTGTCTCTGTCTCTGTCCACGCCGGTCCCTTTCTCTGTCCACACCGGTTCCTGTCTCTGTCCACACCGGTTCCTGTCTCTGTCTCTGTCCACACCGGTTCCTGTCTCTGTCCACGCCGGTTCCTGTCTCTGTCTCTATCCACACCAGTTCCTGTCTCTGTCCACACCGGTTCCTGTTTCTGTCCACGCCGGTTCCTGTCTCTGTCTCTATCCACACCGGTTCCTGTCTCTGTCCACGCCGGTTCCTGTCTCTGTCCACGCCGGTTCCTTTCTCTGTCCACGCTGGTTCCTGTCTCTGTCCACGCCGGTTCCTGTCTCTGTACATACCGGTTCCTGTCTCTGTCCACGCCGGTTCCCGTCTCTGTTCACGCCGGTTCATGACTCTGTCCACGCCGGTTCCTGTCTCTGTCTCTGTCCATGCCGGTTCCTGTCTCTGTCCACTCTGTCCACGCCGGTTCCTGTCTCTGTCCACGCCGGTTCCTGTCTCTGTCCACGCCGGTTCCTGTCTCTGTCTCTGTCCACGCCGGTTCCTGTCTCTGTCCACACCGGTTCCTGTCTCTGTCCACTCTGTCAACGCCGGTTCCTTTCTCTGTCCACGCCGGTTCCTGTCTCTGTTTCTGTCCACGCCGGTTCCTGTCTCTGTCCACACCGGTTCCTGTCTCTGTCTCTGTCCACGCCGGTTCCTGTCTCTGTCCACTCTGTCCACGCCGGTTCCTGTCTCTGTCTCTGTCCACGCCGGTTCCTGTCTCTGTCTCTGTCCACGCCGGTTCCTGACTCTGTCCATGCCGGTTCCTGTCTCTGTCTCTGTCCACGCCGGTTCCTGTCTCTGTCCACGCCGGTTCCTGACTCTGTCCATGCCGGTTCCTTTCTCTGTCCATGCTGGTTCCTGTCTCTGTCCACGCCGGTTCCTGTCTCTGTCCACACCGGTTCCTGTCTCTGTCCACTCTGTCCACGCCAGTTCCTGTCTCTGTCCACGCCGGTTCCTGTCTCTGTCTCTGTCGACGCCGGTTCCTGTCTCTGTCCACGCCGGTTCCTGTCTCTGCCGATGCCGGTTCCTGTCTCTGTCCACACCGGTTCCTGTCTCTGTCTCTGTCCACGCCGGTTCCTGTCTCTGTCCACACCGGTTCCTGTCTCTGTCCACTCTGTCCACACCGGTTCCTGTCTCTGTCCTCGCCGGTTCCTGTCTCTGTCTCTTTCCATGGGGTTCCTGTCTCTGTCCACACCGGTTCCTGTCTCTGTCTCTGTCCACGCCGGTCCGTTTCTCTATCCACACCGGTTCCTGTCTCTGTCCACGCCGGTTCCTGTCTCTGTCTCTGTCCACACCGGTTCCTGTCTCTGTCCACGCCGGTTCCTGTCTCTGTCTCTATCCACACCAGTTCCTGTCTCTGTCCACACCGGTTCCTGTCTCTGTCCACGCCGGTTCCTGTCTCTGTCTCTATCCACACCGGTTCCTGTCTCTGTCCACACCGGTTCCTGTCTCTGTCCACGCCGGTTCCTGTCTCTGTCCACGCCGGTTCCTTTCTCTGTCCACGCCGGTTCCTGTCTCTGTCCACTCTGTCCATGCCGGTTCCTGTCTCTGTCCACTCTGTCCACACCGGTTCCTGACTCTGTCGACGCCGGTTCCTGTCTCTGTCCACACCGGTTCCTGTCTCTGTCCATGGCGGTTCCTGTCTCTGTCTCTGTCCACGCCGGTCCCTTTCTCTGTCCACACCGGTTCCTGTCTCTGTCCACACCGGTTCCTGTCTCTGTCTCTGTCCACACCGGTTCCTGTCTCTGTCCACGCCGGTTCCTGTCTCTGTCTCTATCCACACCAGTTCCTGTCTCTGTCCACACCGGTTCCTGTCTCTGTCCACGCCGGTTCCTGTCTCTGTCTCTATCCACACCGGTTCCTGTCTCTGTCCACACCGGTTCCTGTCTCTGTCCACGCCGGTTCCTGTCTCTGTCCACTCTGTCCATTCCAGTTCCTGTCTCTGTTCACGCCGGTTCCTGACTCTGTCCACGCCGGTTCCTGTCTCTGTACATACCGGTTCCTGTCTCTGTCCACGCCGGTTCCCATCTCTGTTCACACCGGTTCATGACTCTGTCCACGCCGGTTCCTGTCTCTGTCTCTGTCCATGCCGGTTCCTGTCTCTGTCCACGCCGGTTCCTGTCTCTGTCAACACCGGTTCCTGTCTCTGTCCACTCTGTCCACGCCAGTTCCTGTCTCTGTCCATGCCGTTTCCTGTCTCTGTCCACACCGGTTCCTGTCTCTGTCCACGCCGGTTCCTGTCTCTGTCTACACCGGTTCCTGTCTCTGTCCACTCTGTCCACGCCGGTTCCTGTCTCTGTCCACGCCGGTTCCTGTCTCTGTCTCTGTCCACGCCGGTTCCTGCCTCTGTCCACACCGGTTCCTGTCTCTGTCCACTCTGTCAACGCCGGTTCCTTTCTCTGTCCACGCCGGTTCCTGTCTCTGTCTCTGTCCACGCCGGTTCCTTTCTCTGTCCACGCCGGTTCCTGTCTCTGTCCACTCTGTCCATGCCGGTTCCTGTCTCTGTCCACACCGGTTCCTGTCTCTGTACATACCGGTTCCTGTCTCTGTCCACGCCGGTTCCCGTCTCTGTTCACACCGGTTCCTGACTCTGTCCACGCCGGTTCCTGTCTCTGTCCACGCCGGTTCCTGTGTCTGTCTCTGTCCATGCCGGTTCCTGTCCACTCTGTCCACGCCAGTTCCTGTCTCTGTCCACGCCGGTTCCTGTCTCTGTCTCTGTCGACGCCGGTTCCTGTCTCTGTCCACGCCGGTTCCTGTCTCTGTCCACGCCGGTTCCTGTCACTGTCCACGCCGGTTCCTGTCTCTGTCTCAGTCCACGCCGGTTCCTGTCTCTGTCCACGCCGGTTCCTGACTTTGTCCATGCCGGTTCCTGTCTCTGTCTCTGTCCACGCCAGTTCCTGTCTCTGTCCACGCCGGTTCCTGACTCTGTCCATGCCGGTTCCTGTCTCTGTCTCTGTCCATGCCGGTTCCTGTCTCTGTCCACGCCGGTTCCTGTCTCTGTCCACACCGGTTCCTGTCTCTGTCCACTCTGTCCACGCCAGTTCCTGTCTCTGTCCACGCCGGTTCCTGTCTCTGTCTCTGTCGACGCCGGTTCCTGTCTTTGTCCACGCCGGTTCCTGTCACTGTCCACACCGGTTCCTGTCTCTGTACATACCGGTTCCTGTCTCTGTCCACGCCGGTTCCCGTCTCTGTTCACGCCGGTTCCTGACTCTGTCCACGCCGGTTCCTGTCTCTGTCTCTGTCCATGCCGGTTCCTGTCTCTGTCCACGCCGGTTCCTGTCTCTGTCAACACCGGTTCCTGTCTCTGTCCACTCTGTCCACGCCAGTTCCTGTCTCTGTCCATGCCGTTTCCTGTCTCTGTCCACACCGGTTCCTGTCTCTGTCCACGCCGGTTCCTGTCTCTGTCCACACCGGTTCCTGTCTCTGTCTCTGTCTACGCCGGTTCCTGTCTCTGTCTACACCGGTTCCTGTCTCTGTCCACGCCGGTTCCTGTCTCTGTCCATGCCGGTTCCTGTCTCTGTCCACGCCGGTTCCTGTCTCTGTCCACACCGGTTCCTGTCTCTGTCCACTCTGTCCACGCCAGTTCCTGTCTCTGTCCACGCCGGTTCCTGTCTCTGTCTCTGTCGACGCCTGTTCCTGTCTCTGTCCACACCGGTTCCCGTCTCTGTTCACGCCGGTTCCTGACTCTGTCCACGCCGGTTCCTGTCTCTGTCTCTGTCCATGCCGGTTCCTGTCTCTGTCCACGCCGGTTCCTGTCTCTGTCAACACCGGTTCCTGTCTCTGTCCACTCTGTCCACACCGGTTCCTGTCTCTGTCGACGCCGGTTCCTGTCTCTGTCCACACCGGTTCCTGTCTCTGTCTCTGTCCTCGCCGGTTCCTGTCTCTGTCCACACCGGTTCCTGTCTCTGTCCACTCTGTCCACACCGGTTCCTGTCTCTGTCCACGCCGGTTCCTGTCTCTGTCTCTGTCCATGGCGGTTCCTGTCTCTGTCCACACAGGTTCCTGTCTCTGTCTCTGTCCACGCCGGTCCCTTTCTCTGTCCACACCGGTTCCTGTCTCTGTCCACGCCGGTTCCTGTCTCTGTCTCTGTCCACACCGGTTCCTGTCTCTGTCCACGCCGGTTCCTGTCTCTGTCTCTATCCACACCAGTTCCTGTCTCTGTCCACACCGGTTCCTGTCTCTGTCCACGCCGGTTCCTGTCTCTGTCTCTATCCACACCGGTTCCTGTCTCTGTCCACACCGGTTCCTGTCTCTGTCCACGCCGGTTCCTGTCTCTGTCTCTGTCCACGCCGGTCCCTTTCTCTGTCCACACCGGTTCCTGTCTCTGTCCACACCGGTTCCTGTCTCTGTCTCTGTCCACACCGGTTCCTGTCTCTGTCCACACCAGTTCCTGTCTCTGTCCACACCGGTTCCTGTCTGTGTCCACGCCGGTTCCTGTCTCTGTCTCTATCCACACCGGTTCCTGTCTCTGTCCACACCGGTTCCTGTCTCTGTCCACGCCGGTTCCTGTCTCTGTCCACGCCGGTTCCTTTCTCTGTCCACGCCGGTTCCTGTCTCTGTCCACTCTGTCCATGCCGGTTCCTGTCTCTGTTCACGCCGGTTCCTGACTCTGTCCACGCCGGTTCCTGTCTCTGTACATACCGGTTCCTGTCTCTGTCCACGCCGGTTCCCATCTCTGTTCACACCGGTTCATGACTCTGTCCACACCGGTTCCTGTCTCTGTCTCTGTCCATGCCGGTTCCTGTCTCTGTCCACGCCGGTTCCTGTCTCTGTCAACACCGGTTCCTGTCTCTGTCCACTCTGTCCACGCCAGTTCCTGTCTCTGTCCATGCCGTTTCCTGTCTCTTTCCACACCGGTTCCTGTCTTTGTCCACGCCGGTTCCTGTCTCTGTCCACACCGGTTCCTGTCTCTGTCTCTGTCCACGCCGGTTCCTGTCTCTGTCTACACCGGTTCCTGTCTCTGTCCACGCCGGTTCCTATCTCTGTCTCTGTCCACGCCGGTTCCTGTCTCTGTCTCTGTCCACGCCGGTTCCTGTCTCTGTCCACACCGGTTCCTGTCTCTGTCCACTCTGTCAACGCCGGTTCCTTTCTCTGTCCACGCCGGTTCCTGTCTCTGTCTCTGTCCACGCCGGTTCCTTTCTCTGTCCACGCCGGTTCCTGTCTCTGTCCACTCTGTCCATGCCGGTTCCTGTCTCTGTCCACACCGGTTCCTGTCTCTGTACATACCGGTTCCTGTCTCTGTCCACGCCGGTTCCCGTCTCTGTTCACACCGGTTCCTAACTCTGTCCACGCCGGTTCCTGTCTCTGTCCACGCCGGTTCCTGTCTCTGTCAACACCGGTTCCTGTCTCTGTCCACTCTGTCCACGCCAGTTCCTGTCTCTGTCCATGCCGTTTCCTGTCTCTGTCCACACCGGTTCCTGTCTCTGTCCACGCCGGTTCCTGTCTCTGTCCACACCGGTTCCTGTCTCTGTCTCTGTCCACGCCGGTTCCTGTCTCTGTCTACACCGGTTCCTGTCTCTGTCCACTCTGTCCACGCCGGTTCCTGTCTCTGTCTCTGTCCACGCCGGTTCCTGTCTCTGTCCACACCGGTTCCTGTCTCTGTCCACTCTGTCCACGCCGGTTCCTGTCTCTGTCTCTGTCCACGCCGGTTCCTGTCTCTGTCTCTGTCCACGCCGGTTCCTGTCTCTGTCCACACCGGTTCCTGTCTCTGTCCACTCTGTCAACGCCGGTTCCTTTCTCTGTCCACGCCGGTTCCTGTCTCTGTCCACACCGGTTCCTGTCTCTGTCTCTGTCCACGCCGGTTCCTGTCTCTGTCCACTCTGTCCACGCCGGTTCCTGTCTCTGTCTCTGTCCACGCCGGTTCCTGTCTCTGTCTCTGTCCACGCCGGTTCCTGTCTCTGTCCACGCCGGTTCCTGACTTTGTCCATGCCGGTTCCTGTCTCTGTCTCTGTCCACGCCGGTTCCTGTCTCTATCCACGCCGGTTCCTTACTCTGTCCATGCCGGTTCCTGTCTCTGTCTCTGTCCATGCCGGTTCCTGTCTCTGTCCACGCCGGTTCCTGTCTCTGTCCACACCGGTTCCTGTCTCTGTCCACTCTGTCCACGCCAGTTCCTGTCTCTGTCCACGCCGGTTCCTGTCTCTGTCTCTGTCGACGCCGGTTCCTGTCACTGTCCACACCGGTTCTTGTCTCTGTACATACCGGTTCCTGTCTCTGTCCACGCCGGTTCCCGTCTCTGTTCACGCCGGTTCCTGACTCTGTCCACGCCGGTTCCTGTCTCTGTCTCTGTCCATGCCGGTTCCTGTCTCTGTCCACGCCGGTTCCTGTCTCTGTCAACACCGGTTCCTGTCTCTGTCCACTCTGTCCACGCCAGTTCCTGTCTCTGTCCATGCCGTTTCCTGTCTCTGTCCACACCGGTTCCTGTCTCTGTCCACGCCGGTTCCTGTCTCTGTCCACACCGGTTCCTGTCTCTGTCTCTGTCCACGCCGGTTCCTGTCTCTGTCTACACCGGTTCCTGTCTCTTTCCACTCTGTCCACGCCGGTTCCTGTCTCTGTCTCTGTCCACGCCGGTTCCTGTCTCTGTCCACACCGGTTCCTGTCTCTGTCCACTCTGTCAACGCCGGTTCCTTTCTCTGTCCACGCCGGTTCCTGTCTCTGTCTCTGTCCACGCCGGTTCCTGTCTCTGTCCACACCGGTTCCTGTCTCTGTCTCTGTCCACGCGGGTTCCTGTCTGTTTCCACTCTGTCCACGCCGGTTCCTGTCTCTGTCTCTGTCCACGCCGGTTCCTTTCTCTGTCTCTGTCCACGCCGGTTCCTGTCTCTGTCCACACCGGTTCCTGTCTCTGTCTCTGTCCACGCCGGTTCCTGTCTCTGTCCATGCCGGTTCCTGTCTCTGTCCACGCCGGTTCCTGTCTCTGTCCACACCGGTTCCTGTCTCTGTCCACTCTGTCCACGCCAGTTCCTGTCTCTGTCCACGCCGGTTCCTGTCTCTGTCTCTGTCGACGCCGGTTCCTGTCTCTGTCCACGCCGGTTCCTGTCACTGTCCACGCCGGTTCCTGTCTCTGTCTCTGTCCACGCCGGTTCCTGTCTCTGTCCACGCCGGTTCATGACTTTGTCCATGCCGGTTCCTGTCTCTGTCTCTGTCCACGCCGGTTCCTGTCTCTGTCCACGCCGGTTCCTGACTCTGTCCATGCCGGTTCCTGTCTCTGTCTCTGTCCATGCCGGTTCCTGTCTCTGTCCACGCCGGTTCCTGTCTCTGTCCACACCAGTTCCTGTCTCTGTCCATTCTGTCCACGCCAGTTCCTGTCTCTGTCCACGCCGGTTCCTGTCTGTGTCTCTGTCGACGCCGGTTCCTGTCTTTGTCCACGCCGTTTCCTGTCACTGTCCACACCGGTTCCTGTCTCTGTACATACCGGTTCCTGTCTCTGTCCACGCCGGTTCCCGTATCTGTTCACGCCGGTTCCTGACTCTGTCCACGCCGGTTCCTGTCTCTGTCTCTGTCCATGCCGGTTCCTGTCTCTGTCCACGCCGGTTCCTGTCTCTGTCAACACCGGTTCCTGTCTCTGTCCACTCTGTCCACGCCAGTTCCTGTCTCTGTCCATGCCGTTTCCTGTCTCTGTCCACACCGGTTCCTGTCTCTGTCCACGCCGGTTCCTGTCTCTGTCCACACCGGTTCCTGTCTCTGTCTCTGTCCACGCCGGTTCCTGTCTCTGTCTACACCGGTTCCTGTCTCTTTCCACTCTGTCCACTCCGGTTCCTGTCTCTGTCCACGCCGGTTCCTGTCTCTGTCTCTGTCCACGCCGGTTCCTGTCTCTGTCCACACCGGTTCCTGTCTCTGTCCACTCTGTCAACGCCGGTTCCTTTCTCTGTCCACGCCGGTTCCTGTCTCTGTCTCTGTCCACGCCGGTTCCTGTCTCTGTCCACACCGGTTCCTGTCTCTGTCTCTGTCCACGCCGGTTCCTGTCTGTTTCCACTCTGTCCACGCCGGTTCCTGTCTCTGTCTCTTTCCACGCCGGTTCCTTTCTCTGTCTCTGTCCACGCCTGTTCCTGTCTCTGTCCACGCCGGTTCCTGACTCTGTCCATGCCGGTTCATGTCTCTGTCTCTGTCCACGCCGGTTCCTGTCTCTGTCCATGCCGGTTCCTGTCTCTGTCCACGCCGGTTCCTGTCTCTGTCCACACCGGTTCCTGTCTCTGTCCACTCTGTCCACGCCAGTTCCTGTCTCTGTCCACGCCAGGTTCCTGTCTCTGTCCACGCCGGTTCCTGTCTCTGTCGACGCCGGTTCCTGTCTCTGTCTCTGTCGACGCCGGTTCCTGTCTCTGTCCACGCCGGTTCCTGTCACTGTCCACGCCGGTTCCTGTCTCTGTCCACGCCGGTTCCTGTCTCTGTCCACTCTGTCCACGCCGGTTCCTGTCTCTGTCCACTCCGGTTCCTGTCTCTGTCCACGCCGGTTCCTGTCTCTGCCCACGCCGGTTCCTGACTCTGTCCATGCCGGTTCCTGTCTCTGTCTCTGTCCACGCCGGTTCCTGTCTCTGTCCACGCCGGTTCCTGACTCTGTCCACACCGGTTCCTGTCTCTGTCCACTCTGTCCACGCCGGTTCCTGTCTCTGTCTCTGTCCACGCCGGTTCCTGTCTCTGTCTCTGTCCACGCCGGTTCCTGTCTCTGCCCACGCCGGTTCCTGACTATGTCCATGCCGGTTCCTGTCTCTGTCTCTGTCCACGCCGGTTCCTGTCTCTGTCCACGCCGGTTCCTGACTCTGTCCATGCCGGTTCCTGTCTCTGACTCTGTCCATGCCGGTTCCTGTCTCTGTCCACGCCGGTTCCTGTCTCTGTCCACACCGGTTCCTGTCTCTGTCCATTCTGTCCACGCCAGTTCCTGTCTCTGTCCACGCCGGTTCCTGTCTCTGTCTCTGTCGACGCCGGTTCCTGTCTCTGTCCACGCCGGTTCCTGTCTCAGCCCACGCCGGTTCCTGACTCTGTCCATGCCGGTTCCTGTCTCTGTCTCTGTCCACGCCGGTTCCTGTCTCTGTCCACGCCGGTTCCTGACTCTGTCCATGCCGGTTCCTGTCTCTGTCTCTGTCCATGCCGGTTCCTGTCTCTGTCCACGCATGTTCCTGTCTCTGTCTTTGTCCATGGCGGTTCCTGTCTCGGTCCACACCGGTTCCTGTCTCTGTCTCTGTCCACGCCGGTCCCTTTCTCTGTCCACACCGGTTCCTGTCTCTGTCCACGCCGGTTCCTGTCTCTGTCTCTGTCCACACCGGTTCCTGTCTCTGTCCACGCTGGTTCCTGTCTCTGTCTCTATCCACACCAGTTCCTGTCTCTGTCCACACCGGTTCCTGTCTCTGTCCACGCCGGTTCCTGTCTCTGTCTCTATCCACACCGGTTCCTGTCTCTGTCCACACCGGTTCCTGTCTCTGTCCACGCCGGTTCCTGTCTCTGTCCACGCCGGTTCCTTTCTCTGTCCACGCCGGTTCCTGTCTCTGTCCACTCTGTCCATGCCGGTTCCTGTCTCTGTCCACACCGGTTCCTGTCTCTGTACATACCGGTTCCTGTCTCTGTCCACGCCGGTTCCTGTCTCTGTCCACGCCGGTTCCCGTCTCTGTCCACCCCGGTTCCTGTCTCTGTCTCTGTCCATGCCGGTTCCTGTCTCTGTCCACACCGGTTCCTGTCTCTGTCCACTCTGTCCACGCCGGTTCCTGACTCTGTCCACGCCGGTTCCTGTCTCTGTCCACTCTGTCCACACCGGTTCCTGTCTCTGTCCACTCTGTCCACGCCGGTTTCTGTCTCTTTCCACGCCGGTTCCTGTCTCTGTCCACACCGGTTCCTGTCTCTGTCTCTGGCCATGCCGGTTCCTATTTCTGTCCACACCGGTTCCTGTCTCTGTCTCTGTCCATGCCGGTTCCTGTCTCTGTCCACACCGGTTCCTGTCTCTGTCCACTCTGTCCATGCCGGTTCCTGTCTCTGTCCACTCTGTCCACACCGGTTCCTGTCTCTGTCTCTGTCCACGCCGGTTCCTGTCTCTGTCTTTGTCCACGCCGGTTCCTGTCTCTGTCCACGCCAGTTCCTGTCTCTGTCTCTATCCACGCCAGTTTCTGTCTCTGTACACGCCGGTTCCTGTCTCTGTCCACGCCGGTTCCTGTCTCTGTCTCTGTCCACGTCGGTTCCTGTCTCTGTCTCTGTCCACGCCGGTTTCTGTCTCTGTCCACGCCGGTTCCTGTCTCTATCCACACCGGTTCCTGTCTCTGTCTCTGTCCACGACGGTTCTTGTCTCTGTCCACGCCGGTTCCTGTCTCTGTCCACTCTTTCCACGCCGGTTCCTGTCTATGTCCACTCTGTCCACGCCGGTTCCTGTCTCTGTCCACGCCGGTTCCTGTCTCTGTCTCTGTCCACGCCGGTTCCTGTCTCTGCCCACGCCGGTTCCTGACTATGTCCATGCCGGTTCCTGTCTCTGTCTCTGTCCACGCCGGTTCCTGTCTCTGTCCACGCCGGTTCCTGACTCTGTCCATGCTGGTTCCTGTCTCTGACTCTGTCCATGCCAGTTCCTGTCTCTGTCCACGCCGGTTCCTGTCTCTGTCCACACCGGTTCCTGTCTCTGTCCACTCTGTCCACGCCAGTTCCTGTCTCTGTCCACGCCGGTTCCTGTCTCTGTCTCTGTCGACGCCGGTTCCTGTCTCTGTCCACGCCTGTTCCTGTCTCTGCCCACGCCGGTTCCTGACTCTGTCCATGCCGGTTCCGGTCTCTGTCTCTGTCCACGCCGGTTCCTGTCTCTGTCCACGCCGGTTCCTGACTCTGTCCATGCCGGTTCCTGTCTCTGTCTCTGTCCATGCCGGTTCCTGTCTCTGTCCACGCCGGTTCCTGTCTCTGTCCACGCCGGTTCCTGTCTCTGTCTCTGTCCACACCGGTTCCTGTCTCTGTCCACGCCAGTTCCTGTCTCTGTCTCTGTCCACGCCGGTTCCTGTCTCTGTCCACGCCGGTTCCTGTCACTGTCCACGCCGGTTCCTGTCTCTGTCCACGCCGGTTCCTGTCTCTGTCCACGCCGGTTCCTGTCTCTGTCCACGCCGGTTCCTGTCTCTGTCTCTGTCCACGCCGGTTCCTGTCTCTGTCCACACCGGTTCCTGTCTCTGTCCACTCTTTCCACACCGGTTCCTGTCTCTGTCCACGCCGGTTCCTGTCTCTGTCTTTGTCCATGGCGGTCCCTGTCTCTGTCCACACCGGTTCCTGTCTCTGTCTCTGTCCACGCCGGTCCCTTTCTCTGTCCACACCGGTTCCTGTCTCTGTCCACGCCGGTTCCTGTCTCTGTCTCTGTCCACACCGGTTCCTGTCTCTGTCCACTCCGGTTCCTGTCTCTGTCTCTATCCACACCAGTTCCTGTCTCTGTCCACACCGGTTCCTGCCTCTGTCCACGCCGGTTCCTGTCTCTGTCTCTATCCACACCGGTTCCTGTCTCTGTCCACACCGGTTCCTGTCTCTGTCCACGCCGGTTCCTGTCTCTGTCCACGCCGGTTCCTTTCTCTGTCCACGCCGGTTCCTGTCTCTGTCCACTCTGTCCATGCCGGTTCCTGTCTCTGTCCACACCGGTTCCTGTCTCTGTACATACCGGTTCCTGTCTCTGTCCACGCCGGATCCTGTCTCTGTCCACGCCGGTTCCCGTCTCTGTCCACCCCTGTTCCTGTCTCTGTCTCTGTCCATGCCGGTTCCTGTCTCTGTCCACACCGGTTCCTGTCTCTGTCCACTCTGTCCACGCCGGTTCCTGACTCTGTCCACGCTGGTTCCTGTCTCTGTCCACTCTGTCCACACCGGTTCCTGTCTCTGTCCACTCTGTCCACGCCGGTTTCTGTCTCTTTCCACGCCGGTTCCTGTCTCTGTCCACACCGGTTCCTGTCTCTGTCTCTGGCCATGCCGGTTCCTATCTCTGTCCACACCGGTTCCTGTCTCTGTCTCTGTCCATGCCGGTTCCTGTCTCTGTCCACACCGGTTCCTGTCTCTGTCCACTCTGTCCATGCCGGTTCCTGTCTCTGTCCACTCTGTCCACACCGGTTCCTGTCTCTGTCTCTGTCCACGCCGGTTCCTGTCTCTGTCTTTGTCCACGCCGGTTCCTGTCTCTGTCCACGCCAGTTCCTGTCTCTGTCTCTATCCACGCCAGTTTCTGTCTCTGTACACGCCGGTTCCTGTCTCTGTCCACGCCGGTTCCTGTCTCTGTCTCTGTCCACGTCGGTTCCTGTCTCTGTCTCTGTCCACGCCGGTTTCTGTCTCTGTCCACGCCGGTTCCTGTCTCTATCCACACCGGTTCCTGTCTCTGTCTCTGTCCACGACGGTTCTTGTCTCTGTCCACGCCGGTTCCTGTCTCTGTCCACTCTTTCCACGCCGGTTCCTGTCTCTGTCCACTCTGTCCACGCCGGTTCCGGTCTCTGTCCACTGTGTCCACACCGGTTCCTGTCTCTCTCCACGCCTGTTCCTTTCTCTGTCCACACCAGTTCCTGTCTCTGTCCACACCGGTTCCTGTCTCTGTCCACGCCGGTTCCTGTCTCTGTCTCTGTCCACACCGGTTCCTGTCTCTGTCCACGCCGGTTCCTGTCTGTGTCCACGCCGGTTCCTGTCTCTGTCTCTTTCCACGCCGGTTCCTGTCTCTGTCTCTGTCCACGCCGGTTCCTGTCTCTGTCTCTTTCCACACCGGTTCCTGTCTCTGTCCACGCCGGTTCCTTGACTCTGTCCACACCGGTTCCTGTCTCTGTCCACTCCGGATCCTGACTCTGTCCACACCGGTTCCTGTCTCTGTCTCTGTCCACACCGGTTCCTGTCTCTGTCCACACCGGTTCCTGTCTCTGTCCACGCCGGTTCCTGTCTTTGTCCACGCCGGTTCCTGTCTCTGTCTCTGTCCACACCGGTTCCTGTCTCTGTCCACACCGGTTCCTGTCTCTGTCCACGCCTCATCCTGTCTCTGTCTCTATCCACACCGGTTCCTGACTCTGTCCACACCGGTTCCTGTCTCTGTCCACGCCGGTTCCTGTCTCTGTCCACGCCGGTTCCTTTCTCTATCCACGCCGGTTCCTGTCTCTGTCCACTCTGTCCATGCCGGTTCCTGTCTCTGTCCACACCGGTTCCTGTCTCTGTCCACGCCGGTTCCTGTCTCTGTCCACACCGGTTCCTGTCTCTGTCTCTGACCACGCCGGTTCCTGTCTCTGTCCACACCGGTTCCTGTCTCTGTCCACTCTGTCAACGCCGGTTCCTTTCTCTGTCCACGCCGGTTCCTGTCTCTGTCCACGCCGGTTCCTTTCTCTATCCACGCCGGTTCCTGTCTCTGTCCACTCTGTCCATGCCGGTTCCTGTCTCTGTCCACACCGGTTCCTGTCTCTGTCCACGCCGGTTCCTGTCTCTGTCCACACCGGTTCCTGTCTCTGTCTCTGTCCACGCCGGTTCCTGTCTCTGTCCACGCCGGTTCCTGTCTCTGTCCACACCGGTTCCTGTCTCTGTCCACTCTGTCAACGCCGGTTCCTTTCTCTGTCCACGCCGGTTCCTGTCTCTGTCCACGCCGGTTCCTGTCTCTGTCCACACCGGTTCCTGTCTCTGTCTCTGTCCACGCCGGTTCCTGTCTCTGTCCACTCTGTCCACGCCGGTTCCTGTGTCTGTCTCTGTCCACGCCGGTTCCTGTCTCTGGCTCTGTCCACGCCGTTTCCTGTCTCTGTCCACGCCGGTTCCTGACTCTGTCCATGCCGGTTCCTGTCTCTGTCCACGCCGGTTCCTGTCTCTGTCCACACCGGTTCCTGTCTCTGTCCACTCTGTCCACGCCAGTTCCTGTCTCTGTCCACGCCGGTTCCTGTCACTGTCTCTGTCCACGCCGGTTCCTGTCTCCGTCGACGCCGGTTCCTGTCTCTGTCCACACCGGTTCCTGTCTCTGTCTCTGTCCACGCCGGTTCCTGTCTCTGTCCACACCGGTTCCTGTCTCTGTCCACTCTGTACACACCGGTTCCTGTCTCTGTCCACGCCGGTTCCTGTCTCTGTCTCTGTCCATGGCGGTTCCTGTCTCTGTCTCTGTCCACGCCGGTCCCTTTCTCTGTCCACACCGGTTCCTGTCACTGTCCACGCCGGTTCCTGTCTCTGTCTCTGTCCACACCGGTTCCTGTCTCTGTCCACGCCGGTTCCTGTCTCTGTCTCTATCCACACCGGTTCCTGTCTCTGTCCACACCGGTTCCTGTCTCCGTCCACGCCGGTTCCTGTCTCTGTCTCTATCCACACCGGTTCCTGTCTCTGTCCACACCGGTTCCTGTCTCTGTCCACGCCGGTTCCTGTCTCTGTCCACGCCGGTTCCTTTCTCTGTCCACGCCGGTTCCTGTCTCTGTCCACTCTGTCCATGCCGGTTCTTGTCTCTGTCCACACCGGTTCCTGTCTCTGTACATACTGGTTCCTGTCTCTGTCCACGCCGGTTCCTGTCTCTGTCCACGCCGGTTCCCGTCTCTGTTCACGCCGGTTCCTGTCTCTGTCCACTCTGTCCACGCCGGTTCCTGTCTCTGTCCACTCTGTCCACACCGGTTCCTGTCTCTGTCCACTCTGTCCACGCCGGTTTCTGTATCTTTCCACGCCGGTTCCTGTCTCTGTCCACACCGGTTCCTGTCTCTGTCTCTGGCCATGCCAGTTCCTATCTCTGTCCACTCTGTCCACACCGGTTCCTGTCTCTGTCTCTGTCCACGCCGGTTCCTGTCTCTGTCTTTGTCCATGCCGGTTCCTGTCTCTGTCCACGCCGGTTCCTTTCTCTGTCTCTGTCCACGCCAGTTTCTGTCTCTTTACACGCCGGTTCCTGTCTCTGTCCACGCCGGTTCCTGTCTCTGTCTCTGTCCACGTCGGTTCCTGTCTCTGTCTCTGTCCACGCCGGTTTCTGTCTCTGTCCACGCCGGTTCCTGACTCTGTCCACGCCGGTTCCTGTCTCTGTCCACACCGGTTCCTGTCTCTGTCTCTGTCCACGCCGGTTCTTGTCTCTGTCCACGCCGGTTCCTGTCTCTGTCCACTCTGTCCACGCCGGTTCTTTTCTCTTTCCACGCCGGTTCCTGTCTCTGTCCACTCTGTCCACGCCGGTTCCTGTCTCTGTCCACTGTGTCCACACCGGTTCCTGTCTCTCTCCACGCCTGTTCCTTTCTCTGTCCACACCGGTTCCTGTCTCTGTCCACACCGGTTCCTGTCTCTGTCCACGCCGGTTCCTGTCTCTGTCTCTGTCCACACCGGTTCCTGTCTCTGTCCACGCCGGTTCCTGTCTGTGTCCACGCCGGTTCCTGTCTCTGTCTCTGTCCACGCCGGTTCCTGTCTCTGTCTCTGTCCACGCCGGTTCCTGTCTCTGTCTCTTTCCACACCGGTTCCTGTCTCTGTCCACGCCGGTTCCTTGACTCTGTCCACACCGGTTCCTGTCTCTGTCTCTGTCCACACCGGTTCCTGTCTCTGTCCACGCCGGATCCTGACTCTGTCCACACCGGTTCCTGTCTCTGTCCACACCGGTTCCTGTCTCTGTCCACGCCGGTTCCTGTCTCTGTCTCTGTCCACGCCGGTTCCTGTCTCTGTCCACGCCGGTTCCTTTCTCTGTCCACGCCGGTTCCTGTCTCTTTCCACTATGTCCATGCCGGTTCCTGTCTCTGTCCACACCGGTTCCTGTCTCTGTCTCTGTCGACGCCGGTTCCTGTCTCTGTCCACACCGGTTCCTGTCTCTGTCCACTCTGTCCACGCCCGTTCCTGTCTCTGTCGACGCCGGTTCCTGTCTCTGTCTCTGTCCACGCCGGTTCCTGTCTCTGTCCACACCGGTTCCTGTCTCTGTCCACTCTGTCCACACCGGTTCCTGTCTCTGTCCACGCCGGTTCCTGTCTCTGTCCATACCGGTTCCTGTCTCTGTCCACTCTGTCCACGCCGGTTCCTGTCTCTGTCTCTGTCGACGCCGGTTCCTGTCTCTGTCAACACCGGTTCCTGTCTCTGTCCACTCTGTCCACGCCAGTTCCTGTCTCTGTCATGCCGTTTCCTTTCTCTGTCCACACCGGTTCCTGTCTCTGTCCACGCCGGTTCCTGTCTCTGTCCACACCGGTTCCTGTCTCTGTCTCTGTCCACGCCGGTTCCTGTCTCTGTCCACACCGGTTCCTGTCTTTGTCCACTCTGTCCACGCCGGTTCCTGTCTCTGTCCACGCCGGTTCCTGTCTCTGTCTCTGTCCACGCCGGTTCCTGTCTCTGTCCACGCCGGTTCCTGTCTCTTTCTCTGTCCACACCGGTTCCTGTCTCTGTCTCTGTCCACACCGGTTCCTGTCTCTGTCCACACCGGTTCCTGTCTCTGTCCACGCCGGTTTCTGTCTTTGTCCACGCCGGTTCCTGTCTCTGTCCACGCCGGTTCCTGTCACTGTTTCTGTCCACACTGGTTCCTGTCTCTGTCCACACCGGTTCCTGTCTCTGTCCACTCTGTCCATGCCGGTTCCTGTCTCTGTCCACGCCGGTTCCTGTCTCTGTCTCTGTCCACGCCAGTTCCTGTCTCTGTCCATGCCGGTTCCTGTCTCTGTCCACACCGGTTCCTGTCTCTGTCCACGCCGGTTCCTATCTCTGTCCACACCGGTTCCTGTCTCTGTCTCTGTCCACGCCGGTTCCTGTCTCTGTCCACACCGGTTCCTGTCTCTGTCCACTCTGTCAACGCCGGTTCCTTTCTCTGTCCACGCCGGTTCCTGTCTCTGTCTCTGTCCACGCCGGTTCCTGTCTCTGTCCACACCGGTTCCTGTCTCTGTCTCTGTCCACGCCGGTTCCTGTCTCTGTCCACTCTGTCCACGCCGGTTCCTGTCTCTATCTCTGTCCACGCCGGTTCCTGTCTCTGTCTCTGTCCACGCCGGTTCCTGTCTCTGTCCACGCCGGTTCCTGACTCTGTCCATGCCGGTTCCTGTCTCTTTCTCTGTCCACGCCGGTTCCTGACTCTGTCCATGCCGGTTCCTGTCTCTGTCCACGCCGGTTCCTTTCTCTGTCCACACCGGTTCCTGTCTCTGTCCACTCTGTCCACGCCAGTTCCTGTCTCTGTCCACGCCGGTTCCTGTCTCTGTCTCTGTCCACGCCGGTTCCTGTCTCTGTCCACACCGGTTCCTGTCACTGTCCACGCCGGTTCCTGTCTCTGTCGACGCCGGTTCCTGTCTCTGTCCACGCCGGTTTCTGTCTCTGTCCACGCCGGTTCCTGTCTCTGTCCACGCCGGTTCCTGTCTCTGTTTCTGTCCACACTGGTTCCTGTCTCTGTCCACACCGGTTCCTGTCTCTGTCCACTCTGTCCATGCCGGTTCCTGTCTCTGTCCACGCCGGTTCCTGTCTCTGTCTCTGTCCACGCCAGTTCCTGTCTCTGTCCACGCCGGTTCCTGTCTCTTTCCACAAGGGTTCCTGTCTCTGTCCACTCTGTCCACGCCAGTTCCTGTCTCTGTCCACGCCGGTTCCTGTCACTGTCTCTGTCCACGCCGGTTCCTGTCTCCGTCGACGCCGGTTCCTGTCTCTGTCCACACCGGTTCCTGTCTCTGTCTCTGTCCACGCCGGTTCCTGTCTCTGTCCACACCGGTTCCTGTCTCTGTCCACTCTGTCCACACCGGTTCCTGTCTCTGTCTCTGTCCATGGCGGTTCCTGTCTCTGTCTCTGTCCACGCCGGTCCCTTTCTCTGTCCACACCGGTTCCTGTCACTGTCCACGCCGGTTCCTGTCTCTGTCTCTGTCCACACCGGTTCCTGTCTCTGTCCACACCGGTTCCTGTCTCTGTCTCTATCCACACCGGTTCCTGTCTCTGTCCACACCGGTTCCTGTCTCCGTCCACGCCGGTTCCTGTCTCTGTCTCTATCCACACCGGTTCCTGTCTCTGTCCACACCGGTTCCTGTCTCTGTCCACGCCGGTTCCTGTCTCTGTCCACGCCGGTTCCTTTCTCTGTCCACGCCGGTTCCTGTCTCTGTCCACTCTGTCCATGCCGGTTCTTGTCTCTGTCCACACCGGTTCCTGTCTCTGTACATACTGGTTCCTGTCTCGGTCCACGCCGGTTCCCGTCTCTGTTCACGCCGGTTCCTGTCTCTGTCCACTCTGTCCACGCCGGTTCCTGTCTCTGTCCACTCTGTCCACACCGGTTCCTGTCTCTGTCCACTCTGTCCACGCCGGTTTCTGTATCTTTCCAACGCCGGTTCCTGTCTCTGTCCACACCGGTTCCTGTCTCTGTCTCTGGCCATGCCAGTTCCTATCTCTGTCCACACCGGTTCCTGTCTCTGTCTCTGTCCATGCCGGTTCCTGTCTCTGTCCACACCGGTTCCTGTCTCTGTCCACTCTGCCCATGCCGGTTCCTGTCTCTGTCCACTCTGTCCACACCGGTTCCTGTCTCTGTCTCTGTCCACGCCGGTTCCTGTCTCTGTCTTTGTCCATGCCGGTTCCTGTCTCTGTCCACGCCGGTTCCTTTCTCTGTCTCTGTCCACGCAAGTTTCTGTCTCTTTACACGCCGGTTCCTGTCTCTGTCCACGCCGGTTCCTGTCTCTGTCTCTGTCCACGTCGGTTCCTGTCTCTGTCTCTGTCCACGCCGGTTTCTGTCTCTGTCCACGCCGGTTCCTGACTCTGTCCACGCCGGTTCCTGTCTCTGTCCACACCGGTTCCTGTCTCTGTCTCTGTCCACGCCGGTTCTTGTCTCTGTCCACGCCGGTTCCTGTCTCTGTCCACTCTGTCCACGCCGGTTCTTTTCTCTTTCCACGCCGGTTCCTGTCTCTGTCCACTCTGTCCACGCCGGTTCCTGTCTCTGTCCACTGTGTCCACACCGGTTCCTGTCTCTCTCCACGCCTGTTCCTTTCTCTGTCCACACCGGTTCCTGTCTCTGTCCACACCGGTTCCTGTCTCTGTCCACGCCGGTTCCTGTCTCTGTCGACGCCAGTTCCTGTCTCTGTCCACGCCGGTTCCTGTCTGTGTCCACGCCGGTTCCTGTCTCTGTCTCTGTCCACGCCGGTTCCTGTCTCTGTCTCTGTCCACGCCGGTTCCTGTCTCTGTCTCTTTCCACACCGGTTCCTGTCTCTGTCCACGCCGGTTCCTTGACTCTGTCCACACCGGTTCCTGTCTCTGTCTCTGTCCACACCGGTTCCTGTCTCTGTCCACGCCGGATCCTGACTCTGTCCACACCGGTTCCTGTCTCTGTCCACACCGGTTCCTGTCTCTGTCCACGCCGGTTCCTGTCTCTGTCTCTGTCCACGCCGGTTCCTGTCTCTGTCCACGCCGGTTCCTTTCTCTGTCCACGCCGGTTCCTGTCTCTTTCCACTATGTCCATGCCGGTTCCTGTGTCTGTCCACACCGGTTCCTGTCTCTGTCTCTGTCGACGCCGGTTCCTGTCTCTGTCCACACCGGTTCCTGTCTCTGTCCACTCTGTCCACGCCCGTTCCTGTCTCTGTCGACGCCGGTTCCTGTCTCTGTCTCTGTCCACGCCGGTTCCTGTCTCTGTCCACACCGGTTCCTGTCTCTGTCCACTCTGTCCACACCGGTTCCTGTCTCTGTCCACGCCGGTTCCTGTCTCTGTCCATACCGGTTCCTGTCTCTGTCCACTCTGTCCACGCCGGTTCCTGTCTCTGTCTCTGTCGACGCCGGTTCCTGTCTCTGTCAACACCGGTTCCTGTCTCTGTCCACTCTGTCCACGCCAGTTCCTGTCTCTGTCCATGCCGTTTCCTTTCTCTGTCCACACCGGTTCCTGTCTCTGTCCACGCCGGTTCCTGTCTCTGTCCACACCGGTTCCTGTCTCTGTCTCTGTCCACGCCGGTTCCTGTCTCTGTCCACACCGGTTCCTGTCTTTGTCCACTCTGTCCACGCCGGTTCCTGTCTCTGTCCACGCCGGTTCCTGTCTCTGTCTCTGTCCACGCCGGTTCCTGTCTCTGTCCACGCCGGTTCCTGTCTCTGTCTCTGTCCACACCGGTTCCTGTCTCTGTCTCTGTCCACACCGGTTCCTGTCTCTGTCCACACCGGTTCCTGTCTCTGTCCACGCCGGTTTCTGTCTTTGTCCACGCCGGTTCCTGTCTCTGTCCACGCCGGTTCCTGTCTCTGTTTCTGTCCACACTGGTTCCTGTCTCTGTCCACACCGGTTCCTGTCTCTGTCCACTCTGTCCATGCCGGTTCCTGTCTCTGTCCACGCCGGTTCCTGTCTCTGTCTCTGTCCACGCCAGTTCCTGTCTCTGTCCATGCCGGTTCCTGTCTCTGTCCACACCGGTTCCTGTCTCTGTCCACGCCGGTTCCTATCTCTGTCCACACCGGTTCCTGTCTCTGTCTCTGTCCACGCCGGTTCCTGTCTCTGTCCACACCGGTTCCTGTCTCTGTCCACTCTGTCAACGCCGGTTCCTTTCTCTGTCCACGCCGGTTCCTGTCTCTGTCTCTGTCCACGCCGGTTCCTGTCTCTGTCCACACCGGTTCCTGTCTCTGTCCACGCCGGTTCCTGTCTCTGTCCACACCGGTTCCTGTCTCTGTCTCTGTCCACGCCGGTTCCTGTCTCTGTCCACACCGGTTCCTGTCTCTGTCCACTCTGTCAACGCCGGTTCCTTTCTCTGTCCACGCCTGTTCCTGTCTCTGTCTCTGTCCACGCCGGTTCCTGTCTCTGTCCACACCGGTTCCTGTCTCTGTCTCTGTCCACGCCGGTTCCTGTCTCTGTCCACTCTGTCGACGCCGGTTCCTGTCTCTGTCCACGCCGGTTCCTGTCTCTGTCTCTGTCCACGCCGGTTCCTGTCTCTGTCCACGCCGGTTCCTGACTCTGTCCATGCCGGTTCCTGTCTCTGTCTCTGTCCACGCCGGTTCCTGTCTCTGTCCACGCCGGTTCCTGACTCTGTCCATGCCGGTTCCTGTCTCTGTCTCTGTCCATGCCGATTACTGTCTCTGTCCACGCCTGTTCCTTTCTCTGTCCACACCGGTTCCTGTAACTGTCCACTCTGTCCACGCCAGTTCCTGTCTCTGTCCACGCCGGTTCCTGTCTCTGTCTCTGTCCACGCCGGTTCCTGTCTCTGTCCACACCGGTTCCTGTCACTGTCCACGCCGGTTCCTGTCTCTGTCGACGCCGGTTCCTGTCTCTGTCCGCGCCGGTTCCTGTCTCTGTCTCTGTCCACGCCGGTTCCTGTCTCTGTCCACGCCGGTTCCTGACTCTGTCCATGCCGGTTCCTGTCTCTGTCTCTGTCCACGCCGGTTCCTGTCTCTGTCAACGCCGGTTCCTTTCTCTGTCCACGCCGGTTCCTGTCTCTGTCTCTGTCTACGCCGTTTCCTGTCTCTGTCCACACCGGTTCCTGTCTCTGTCTCTGTCCACGCCGGTTCCTGTCTCTGTCCACTCAGTCCACGCCGGTTCCTGTCTCTGTCCACGCCGGTTCCTGTCTCTGTCTCTGTCCACGCCGGTTCCCGTCTCTGTCCACGCCGGTTCCTGACTCTGTCCACGCCGGTTCCTGTCTCTGTCTCTGTCCACGCCGGTTCCTGTCTCTGTCCACGCCGGTTCCTGACTCTGTCCATGCCGGTTCCTGTCTCTGTCTCTGTCCATGCCGGTTCCTGTCTCTGTCCACGCCGGTTCCTGTAACTGTCCACTCTGTCCACGCCAGTTCCTGTCTCTGTCCACGCCGGTTCCTTTCTCTGTCTCTGTCCACGCCGGTTCCTGTCTCTGTCCACACCGGTTCCTGTCACTGTCCAT
Organism: Telmatherina bonti; assembly: GCF_933228915.1. Lineage (NCBI taxonomy): Eukaryota > Metazoa > Chordata > Actinopteri > Atheriniformes > Telmatherinidae > Telmatherina > Telmatherina bonti. The sequence goes on from NC_136618.1 coordinate 35,095,553, forward strand.
GCCTGTTGCTGTCTCTGTCCACACCGGTTCCTGTCTCTGTCTCTGTCCACGCCAGTTCCTTTCTCTGTCCATGCCGGTTCCTGTCTCTGTCCACACCGGTTCCTGTCTCTGTCCACGCCTGTTCCTGTCTCTGTCCACACCGGTTCCTGTCTCTATCCACGCCGGTTCCTGTCTGTGTCTCTGTCCACACCAGTTCCTTTCTCTGTCCATGCCGGTTCCTGTCTCTGTCCACACCGGTTCCTGTCTCTGTCCACGCCGGTTCCTGTCTCTGTCCACACCGGTTCCTGTAACTGTCCACTCTGTCCACGCCAGTTCCTGTCTCTGTCCACGCCGGTTCCTGTCTCTGTCTCTGTCCACGCCGGTTCCTGTCTCTGTCCACACCGGTTCCTGTCACTGTCCACGCCGGTTCCTGTCTCTGTCGACGCTGGTTCCTGTGTCTGTCCACACCGGTTCCTGTCTCTGTCTCTGTCCACGCCGGTTCCTGTCTCTGTCCACACCGGTTCCTGTCTCTGTCCACTCTGTCCACACCGGTTCCTGTCTCTGTCCACGCCGGTTCCTGTCTCTGTCTCTGTCCATGGCGGTTCCTGTCTCTGTCCACGCCGGTTCCTGTCTCTGTCTCTGTCCACGCCGTTTCCTGTCTCTGTCCACACCGGTTCCTGTCTCTGTCTCTGTCCACGCCGGTTCCTGTCTCTGTCCACTCAGTCCACGCCGGTTCCTGTCTCTGTCCACGCCGGTTCCTGTCTCTGTCTCTGTCCACGCCGGTTCCCGTCTCTGTCCACGCCGGTTCCTGACTCTGTCCATGCCGGTTCCTGTCTCTGTCTCTGTCCACGCCGGTTCCTGTCTCTGTCCACGCCGGTTCCTGACTCTGTCCATGCCGGTTCCTGTCTCTGTCTCTGTCCATGCCGGTTCCTGTCTCTGTCCACGCCGGTTCCTGTAACTGTCCACTCTGTCCACGCCAGTTCCTGTCTCTGTCCACGCCGGTTCCTGTCTCTGTCTCTGTCCACGCCGGTTCCTGTCTCTGTCCACACCGGTTCCTGTCACTGTCCATGCCTGTTGCTGTCTCTGTCCACACCGGTTCCTGTCTCTGTCTCTGTCCACGCCAGTTCCTTTCTCTGTCCATGCCGGTTCCTGTCTCTGTCCACACCGGTTCCTGTCTCTGTCCACGCCTGTTCCTGTCTCTGTCCACACCGGTTCCTGTCTCTATCCACGCCGGTTCCTGTCTGTGTCTCTGTCCACACCAGTTCCTTTCTCTGTCCATGCCGGTTCCTGTCTCTGTCCACACCGGTTCCTGTCTCTGTCCACGCCGGTTCCTGTCTCTGTCCACACCGGTTCCTGTCTCTGTCCACTCTGTCAACGCCGGTTCCTTTCTCTGTCCACGCCGGTTCCTGTCTCTGTCTCTGTCCACGCCGGTTCCTGTCTCTGTCCACACCGGTTCCTGTCTCTGTCTCTGTCCACGCCGGTTCCTGTCTCTGTCCACTCTGTCCACGCCGGTTCCTGTCTCTGTCTCTGTCCACGCCGGTTCCTGTCTCTGTCTCTGTCCACGCCGGTTCCTGACTCTGTCCATGCCGGTTCCTGTCTCTGTCTCTGTCCACGCCGGTTCCTGTCTCTGTCCACGCCGGTTCCTGACTCTGTCCATGCCGGTTCCTGTCTCTGTCCACGCCGGTTCCTTTCTCTGTCCACACCGGTTGCTGTAACTGTCCACTCTGTCCACGCCAGTTCCTGTCTCTGTCCACGCCGGTTCCTGTCTCTGTCTCTGTCCACGCCGGTTCCTGTCTCTGTCCACACCGGTTCCTGTCACTGTCCACGCCGGTTCCTGTCTCTGTCGACGCCGGTTCCTGTCTCTGTCCACACCGGTTCCTGTCTCTGTCTCTGTCCACGCCGGTCCCTTTCTCTGTCCACACCGGTTCCTGTCTCTGTCCACGCCGGTTCCTGTCTCAGTCTCTGTCCACACCGGTTCTTGTCTCTGTCCACGCCGGTTCCTGTCTCTGTCTCTATCCACACCGGTTCCGGTCTCTGTCCACACCGGTTCCTGTCTCTGTCCACACCGGTTCCTGTCTCTGTGCACGCCGGTTCCTGTCTCTGTCCACGCCGGTTCCTTTCTCTGTCCACGCCGGTTCCTGTCTCTGTCCACTCTGTCCATGCCGGTTCCTGTCTCTGTCCACACCGGTTCCTGTCTCTGTCCATGCCGGTTCCTGTGTCTGTCTCTGTCCACACCGGTTCCTGTCTCTGTCTCTGTCCTCGCCGGTTCCTGTCTCTGTCCACGCCGGCTTCTGTCTCTGTCCACGCCGGTTCCTGTCTCTGTCCACGACGGTTCCTGTCTCTGTTTCTGTCCACACTGGTTCCTGTCTCTGTCCACACCGGTTCCTGTCTCTGTCCACTCTGTCCATGCCGGTTCCTGTCTCTGTCTCTGTCCACACCGGTTCCTGTCTCTGTCTCTGTCCACGCCGGTTCCTGTCTCTGTCCACGCCGGCTTCTGTCTCTGTCCACGCCGGTTCCTGTCTCTGTCCACGACGGTTCCTGTCTCTGTTTCTGTCCACACTGGTTCCTGTCTCTGTCCACACCGGTTCCTGTCTCTGTCCACGCCGGTTCCTGTCTCTGTCTCTGTCCACACCGGTTCCTGTCTCTGTCCACGCCGGTTCCTGTCTGTGTCCACGCCGGTTCCTGTCTCTGTCTCTTTCCATGCCGGTTCCTGTCTCTGTCTCTGTCCACGCCGGTTCCTGTCTCTGTCTCTTTCCACACCGGTTCCTGTCTCTGTCCACGCCGGTTCCTTGACTCTGTCCACACCGGTTCCTGTCTCTGTCCACGCCGGATCCTGACTCTGTCCACACCGGTTCCTGTCTCTGTCTCTGTCCACACCGGTTCCTGTCTCTGTCCACACCGGTTCCTGTCTCTGTCCACGCCGGTTCCTGTCTTTGTCCACGCCGGTTCCTGTCTCTGTCTCTGTCCACACCGGTTCCTGTCTCTGTCCACACCGGTTCCTGTCTCTGTCCACGCCTCATCCTGTCTCTGTCTCTATCCACACCGGTTCCTGACTCTGTCCACACCGGTTCCTGTCTCTGTCCACGCCGGTTCCTGTCTCTGTCCACGCCGGTTCCTCTCTCTATCCACGCCGGTTCCTGTCTCTGTCCACTCTGTCCATGCCGGTTCCTGTCTCTGTCCACACCGGTTCCTGTCTCTGTCCACGCCGGTTCCTGTCTCTGTCCACACCGGTTCCTGTCTCTGTCTCTGTCCACGCCGGTTCCTGTCTCTGTCCACACCGGTTCCTGTCTCTGTCCACTCTGTCAACGCCGGTTCCTTTCTCTGTCCACGCCGGTTCCTGTCTCTGTCCACGCCGGTTCCTGTCTCTGTCCACACCGGTACCTGTCTCTGTCTCTGTCCACGCCGGTTCCTGTCTCTGTCCACTCTGTCCACGCCGGTTCCTGTCTCTGTCTCTGTCCACGCCGGTTCCTGTCTCTGGCTCTGTCCACGCCGTTTCCTGTCTCTGTCCACGCCGGTTCCTGACTCTGTCCATGCCGGTTCCTGTCTCTGTCCACGCCGGTTCCTGTCTCTGTCCACACCGGTTCCTGTCTCTGTCCACTCTGTCCACGCCAGTTCCTGTCTCTGTCCACGCCGGTTCCTGTCACTGTCTCTGTCCACGCCGGTTCCTGTCTCCGTCGACGCCGGTTCCTGTCTCTGTCCACACCGGTTCCTGTCTCTGTCTCTGTCCACGCCGGTTCCTGTCTCTGTCCACACCGGTTCCTGTCTCTGTCCACTCTGTCCACACCGGTTCCTGTCTCTGTCCACGCCGGTTCCTGTCTCTGTCTCTGTCCATGGCGGTTCCTGTCTCTGTCTCTGTCCACGCCGGTCCCTTTCTCTGTCCACACCGGTTCCTGTCACTGTCCACGCCGGTTCCTGTCTCTGTCTCTGTCCACACCGGTTCCTGTCTCTGTCCACGCCGGTTCCTGTCTCTGTCTCTATCCACACCGGTTCCTGTCTCTGTCCACACCGGTTCCTGTCTCCGTCCACGCCGGTTCCTGTCTCTGTCTCTATCCACACCGGTTCCTGTCTCTGTCCACACCGGTTCCTGTCTCTGTCCACGCCGGTTCCTGTCTCTGTCCACGCCGGTTCCTTTCTCTGTCCACGCCGGTTCCTGTCTCTGTCCACTCTGTCCATGCCGGTTCTTGTCTCTGTCCACACCGGTTCCTGTCTCTGTACATACTGGTTCCTGTCTCTGTCCACGCCGGTTCCTGTCTCTGTCCACGCCGGTTCCCGTCTCTGTTCACGCCGGTTCCTGTCTCTGTCCACTCTGTCCACGCCGGTTCCTGTCTCTGTCCACTCTGTCCACACCGGTTCCTGTCTCTGTCCACTCTGTCCATGCCGGTTTCTGTATCTTTCCACGCCGGTTCCTGTCTCTGTCCACACCGGTTCCTGTCTCTGTCTCTGGCCATGCCAGTTCCTATCTCTGTCCACTCTGTCCACACCGGTTCCTGTCTCTGTCTCTGTCCACGCCGGTTCCTGTCTCTGTCTTTGTCCATGCCGGTTCCTGTCTCTGTCCACGCCGGTTCCTTTCTCTGTCTCTGTCCACGCCAGTTTCTGTCTCTTTACACGCCGGTTCCTGTCTCTGTCCACGCCGGTTCCTGTCTCTGTCTCTGTCCACGTCGGTTCCTGTCTCTGTCTCTGTCCACGCCGGTTTCTGTCTCTGTCCACGCCGGTTCCTGACTCTGTCCACGCCGGTTCCTGTCTCTGTCCACACCGGTTCCTGTCTCTGTCTCTGTCCACGCCGGTTCTTGTCTCTGTCCACGCCGGTTCCTGTCTCTGTCCACTCTGTCCACGCCGGTTCTTTTGTCTTTCCACGCCGGTTCCTGTCTCTGTCCACTCTGTCCACGCCGGTTCCTGTCTCTGTCCACTGTGTCCACACCGGTTCCTGTCTCTCTCCACGCCTGTTCCTTTCTCTGTCCACACCGGTTCCTGTCTCTGTCCACACCGGTTCCTGTCTCTGTCCACGCCGGTTCCTGTCTCTGTCTCTGTCCACACCGGTTCCTGTCTCTGTCCACGCCGGTTCCTGTCTGTGTCCACGCCGGTTCCTGTCTCTGTCTCTGTCCACGCCGGTTCCTGTCTCTGTCTCTGTCCACGCCGGTTCCTGTCTCTGTCTCTTTCCACACCGGTTCCTGTCTCTGTCCACGCCGGTTCCTTGACTCTGTCCACACCGGTTCCTGTCTCTGTCTCTGTCCACACCGGTTCCTGTCTCTGTCCACGCCGGATCCTGACTCTGTCCACACCGGTTCCTGTCTCTGTCCACACCGGTTCCTGTCTCTGTCCACGCCGGTTCCTGTCTCTGTCTCTGTCCACGCCGGTTCCTGTCTCTGTCCACGCCGGTTCCTTTCTCTGTCCACGCAGGTTCCTGTCTCTTTCCACTATGTCCATGCCGGTTCCTGTCTCTGTCCACACCGGTTCCTGTCTCTGTCTCTGTCGACGCCGGTTCCTGTCTCTGTCCACACCGGTTCCTGTCTCTGTCCACTCTGTCCACGCCCGTTCCTGTCTCTGTCGACGCCGGTTCCTGTCTCTGTCTCTGTCCACGCCGGCTCCTGTCTCTGTCCACACCGGTTCCTGTCTCTGTCCACTCTGTCCACACCGGTTCCTGTCTCTGTCCACGCCGGTTCCTGTCTCTGTCCAGACCGGTTCCTGTCTCTGTCCACTCTGTCCACGCCGGTTCCTGTCTCTGTCTCTGTCGACGCCGGTTCCTGTCTCTGTCAACACCGGTTCCTGTCTCTGTCCACTCTGTCCACGCCAGTTCCTGTCTCTGTCCATGCCGTTTCCTTTCTCTGTCCACACCGGTTCCTGTCTCTGTCCACGCCGGTTCCTGTCTCTGTCCACACCGGTTCCTGTCTCTGTCTCTGTCCACGCCGGTTCCTGTCTCTGTCCACACCGGTTCCTGTCTCTGTCCACGCCGGTTCCTGTCTCTGTCTCTGTCCACGCCGGTTCCTGTCTCTGTCCACGCCGGTTCCTGTCTCTGTCTCTGTCCACACCGGTTCCTGTCTCTGTCTCTGTCCACACCGGTTCCTGTCTCTGTCTCTGTCCACACCGGTTCCTGTCTCTGTCCACACCGGTTCCTGTCTCTGTCCACGCCGGTTTCTGTCTTTGTCCACGCCGGTTCCTGTCTCTGTCCACGCCGGTTCCTGTCACTGTTTCTGTCCACACTGGTTCCTGTCTCTGTCCACACCGGTTCCTGTCTCTGTCCACTCTGTCCATGCCGGTTCCTGTCTCTGTCCACGCCGGTTCCTGTCTCTGTCTCTGTCCACGCCAGTTCCTGTCTCTGTCCATGCCGGTTCCTGTCTCTGTCCACACCGGTTCCTGTCTCTGTCCACGCCGGTTCCTATCTCTGTCCACACCGGTTCCTGTCTCTGTCTCTGTCCACGCCGGTTCCTGTCTCTGTCCACACCGGTTCCTGTCTCTGTCCACTCTGTCAACGCCGGTTCCTTTCTCTGTCCACGCCGGTTCCTGTCTCTGTCTCTGTCCACGCCGGTTCCTGTCTCTGTCCACACCGGTTCCTGTCTCTGTCTCTGTCCACGCCGGTTCCTGTCTCTGTCCACTCTGTCCACGCCGGTTCCTGTCTCTATCTCTGTCCACGCCGGTTCCTGTCTCTGTCTCTGTCCACGCCGGTTCCTGTCTCTGTCCACGCCGGTTCCTGACTCTGTCCATGCCGGTTCCTGTCTCTTTCTCTGTCCACGCCGGTTCCTGACTCTGTCCATGCCGGTTCCTGTCTCTGTCCACGCCGGTTCCTTTCTCTGTCCACACCGGTTCCTGTCTCTGTCCACTCTGTCCACGCCAGTTCCTGTCTCTGTCCACGCCGGTTCCTGTCTCTGTCTCTGTCCACGCCGGTTCCTGTCTCTGTCCACACCGGTTCCTGTCACTGTCCACGCCGGTTCCTGTCTCTGTCGACGCCGGTTCCTGTCTCTGTCCACGCCGGTTTCTGTCTCTGTCCACGCCGGTTCCTGTCTCTGTCCACGCCGGTTCCTGTCTCTGTTTCTGTCCACACTGGTTCCTGTCTCTGTCCACACCGGTTCCTGTCTCTGTCCACTCTGTCCATGCCGGTTCCTGTCTCTGTCCACTCCGGTTCCTGTCTCTGTCTCTGTCCACGCCAGTTCCTGTCTCTGTCCACGCCGGTTCCTGTCTCTGTCCACAAGGGTTCCTGTCTCTGTCCACTCTGTCCACGCCAGTTCCTGTCTCTGTCCACGCCGGTTCCTGTCACTGTCTCTGTCCACGCCGGTTCCTGTCTCCGTCGACGCCGGTTCCTGTCTCTGTCCACACCGGTTCCTGTCTCTGTCTCTGTCCACACCGGTTCCTGTCTCTGTCCACTCTGTCCACACCGGTTCCTGTCTCTGTCCACGCCGGTTCCTGTCTCTGTCTCTGTCCATGGCGGTTCCTGTCTCTGTCTCTGTCCACGCCGGTCCCTTTCTCTGTCCACATCGGTTCCTGTCACTGTCCACGCCGGTTCCTGTCTCTGTCTCTGTCCACACCGGTTCCTGTCTCTGTCCACGCCGGTTCCTGTCTCTGTCTCTATCCACACCGGTTCCTGTCTCTGTCCACACCGGTTCCTGTCTCCGTCCACGCCGGTTCCTGTCTCTGTCTCTATCCACACCGGTTCCTGTCTCTGTCCACACCGGTTCCTGTCTCTGTCCACGCCGGTTCCTGTCTCTGTCCACGCCGGTTCCTTTCTCTGTCCACGCCGGTTCCTGTCTCTGTCCACTCTGTCCATGCCGGTTCTTGTCTCTGTCCACACCGGTTCCTGTCTCTGTACATACTGGTTCCTGTCTCTGTCCACGCCGGTTCCTGTCTCTGTCCACGCCGGTTCCCGTCTCTGTTCACGCCGGTTCCTGTCTCTGTCCACTCTGTCCACGCCGGTTCCTGTCTCTGTCCACTCTGTCCACACCGGTTCCTGTCTCTGTCCACTCTGTCCACGCCGGTTTCTGTATCTTTCCACGCCGGTTCCTGTCTCTGTCCACACCGGTTCCTGTCTCTGTCTCTGGCCATGCCAGTTCCTATCTCTGTCCACACCGGTTCCTGTCTCTGTCTCTGTCCATGCCGGTTCCTGTCTCTGTCCACACCGGTTCCTGTCTCTGTCCACTCTGCCCATGCCGGTTCCTGTCTCTGTCCACTCTGTCCACACCGGTTCCTGTCTCTGTCTCTGTCCACGCCGGTTCCTGTCTCTGTCTTTGTCCATGCCGGTTCCTGTCTCTGTCCACGCCGGTTCCTTTCTCTGTCTCTGTCCACGCAAGTTTCTGTCTCTTTACACGCCGGTTCCTGTCTCTGTCCACGCCGGTTCCTGTCTCTGTCTCTGTCCACGTCGGTTCCTGTCTCTGTCTCTGTCCACGCCGGTTTCTGTCTCTGTCCACGCCGGTTCCTGACTCTGTCCACGCCGGTTCCTGTCTCGGTCCACACCGGTTCCTGTCTCTGTCTCTGTCCACGCCGGTTCTTGTCTCTGTCCACGCCGGTTCCTGTCTCTGTCCACTCTGTCCACGCCGGTTCTTTTCTCTTTCCACGCCGGTTCCTGTCTCTGTCCACTCTGTCCACGCCGGTTCCTGTCTCTGTCCACTGTGTCCACACCGGTTCCTGTCTCTCTCCACGCCTGTTCCTTTCTCTGTCCACACCGGTTCCTGTCTCTGTCCACACCGGTTCCTGTCTCTGTCCACGCCGGTTCCTGTCTCTGTCGACGCCGGTTCCTGTCTCTGTCCACGCCGGTTCCTGTCTGTGTCCACGCCGGTTCCTGTCTCTGTCTCTGTCCACGCCGGTTCCTGTCTCTGTCTCTGTCCACGCCGGTTCCTGTCTCTGTCTCTTTCCACACCGGTTCCTGTCTCTGTCCACGCCGGTTCCTTGACTCTGTCCACACCGGTTCCTGTCTCTGTCTCTGTCCACACCGGTTCCTGTCTCTGTCCACGCCGGATCCTGACTCTGTCCACACCGGTTCCTGTCTCTGTCCACACCGGTTCCTGTCTCTGTCCACGCCGGTTCCTGTCTCTGTCTCTGTCCACGCCGGTTCCTGTCTCTGTCCACGCCGGTTCCTTTCTCTGTCCACGCCGGTTCCTGTCTCTTTCCACTATGTCCATGCCGGTTCCTGTCTCTGTCCACACCGGTTCCTGTCTCTGTCTCTGTCGACGCCGGTTCCTGTCTCTGTCCACACCGGTTCCTGTCTCTGTCCACTCTGTCCACGCCCGTTCCTGTCTCTGTCGACGCCGGTTCCTGTCTCTGTCTCTGTCCACGCCGGTTCCTGTCTCTGTCCACACCGGTTCCTGTCTCTGTCCACTCTGTCCACACCGGTTCCTGTCTCTGTCCACGCCGGTTCCTGTCTCTGTCCATACCGGTTCCTGTCTCTGTCCACTCTGTCCACGCCGGTTCCTGTCTCTGTCTCTGTCGACGCCGGTTCCTGTCTCTGTCAACACCGGTTCCTGTCTCTGTCCACTCTGTCCACGCCAGTTCCTGTCTCTGTCCATGCCGTTTCCTTTCTCTGTCCACACCGGTTCCTGTCTCTGTCCACGCCGGTTCCTGTCTCTGTCCACACCGGTTCCTGTCTCTGTCTCTGTCCACGCCGGTTCCTGTCTCTGTCCACACCGGTTCCTGTCTTTGTCCACTCTGTCCACGCCGGTTCCTGTCTCTGTCCACGCCGGTTCCTGTCTCTGTCTCTGTCCACGCCGGTTCCTGTCTCTGTCCACGCCGGTTCCTGTCTCTGTCTCTGTCCACACCGGTTCCTGTCTCTGTCTCTGTCCACACCGGTTCCTGTCTCTGTCCACACCGGTTCCTGTCTCTGTCCACGCCGGTTTCTGTCTTTGTCCACGCCGGTTCCTGTCTCTGTCCACGCCGGTTCCTGTCTCTGTTTCTGTCCACACTGGTTCCTGTCTCTGTCCACACCGGTTCCTGTCTCTGTCCACTCTGTCCATGCCGGTTCCTGTCTCTGTCCACGCCGGTTCCTGTCTCTGTCTCTGTCCACGCCAGTTCCTGTCTCTGTCCATGCCGGTTCCTGTCTCTGTCCACACCGGTTCCTGTCTCTGTCCACGCCGGTTCCTATCTCTGTCCACACCGGTTCCTGTCTCTGTCTCTGTCCACGCCGGTTCCTGTCTCTGTCCACACCGGTTCCTGTCTCTGTCCACTCTGTCAACGCCGGTTCCTTTCTCTGTCCACGCCGGTTCCTGTCTCTGTCTCTGTCCACGCCGGTTCCTGTCTCTGTCCACACCGGTTCCTGTCTCTGTCTCTGTCCACGCCGGTTCCTGTCTCTGTCCACTCTGTCCACGCCGGTTCCTGTCTCTATCTCTGTCCACGCCGGTTCCTGTCTCTGTCTCTGTCCACGCCGGTTCCTGTCTCTGTCCACGCCGGTTCCTGACTCTGTCCATGCCGGTTCCTGTCTCTTTCTCTGTCCACGCCGGTTCCTGACTCTGTCCATGCCGGTTCCTGTCTCTGTCCACGCCGGTTCCTTTCTCTGTCCACACCGGTTCCTGTCTCTGTCCACTCTGTCCACGCCAGTTCCTGTCTCTGTCCACGCCGGTTCCTGTCTCTGTCTCTGTCCACGCCGGTTCCTGTCTCTGTCCACACCGGTTCCTGTCACTGTCCACGCCGGTTCCTGTCTCTGTCGACGCCGGTTCCTGTCTCTGTCCACGCCGGTTTCTGTCTCTGTCCACGCCGGTTCCTGTCTCTGTCCACGCCGGTTCCTGTCTCTGTTTCTGTCCACACTGGTTCCTGTCTCTGTCCACACCGGTTCCTGTCTCTGTCCACTTTGTCCATGCCGGTTCCTGTCTCTGTCCACGCCGGTTCCTGTCTCTGTCTCTGTCCACGCCAGTTCCTGTCTCTGTCCACGCCGGTTCCTTTTTCTGTCCACGCCGGTTCCTGTCTCTGTCTCTGTCCACGCCGGTTCCTGTCTCTGTCCACTCTGTCCACGCCGGTTCCTGTCTCTGTCTCTGTCCACGCCGGTTCCTGTCTCTGTCTCTGTCCACGCCAGTTCCTGTCTCTGTCCACGCCGGTTCCTGTCTCTGTCTCTGTCCACGCCGGTTCCTGTCTCTGTCCACACCGGTTCCTGTCACTGTCCACGCCGGTTCCTGTCTCTGTCGACGCCGGTTCCTGTCTCTGTCCACGCCGGTTTCTGTCTCTGTCCACGCCGGTTCCTGTCTCTGTCCACGCCGGTTCCTGTCTCTGTTTCTGTCCACACTGGTTCCTGTCTCTGTCCACACCGGTTCCTGTCTCTGTCCACTCTGTCCATGCCGGTTCCTGTCTCTGTCCACGCCGGTTCCTGTCTCTGTCTCTGTCCACGCCAGTTCCTGTCTCTGTCCACGCCGGTTCCTGTCTCTGTCCACACCGGTTCCTGTCTCTGTCCACGCCGGTTCCTGTCTCTGTCCACACCGGTTCCTGTCTCTGTCTCTGTCCACGCCGGTTCCTGTCTCTGTCCACACCGGTTCCTGTCTCTGTCCACTCTGTCAACGCCGGTTCCTTTCTCTGTCCACGCCTGTTCCTGTCTCTGTCTCTGTCCACGCCGGTTCCTGTCTCTGTCCACACCGGTTCCTGTCTCTGTCTCTGTCCACGCCGGTTCCTGTCTCTGTCCACTCTGTCGACGCCGGTTCCTGTCTCTGTCCACGCCGGTTCCTGTCTCTGTCTCTGTCCACGCCGGTTCCTGTCTCTGTCCACGCCGGTTCCTGACTCTGTCCATGCCGGTTCCTGTCTCTGTCTCTGTCCACGCCGGTTCCTGTCTCTGTCCACGCCGGTTCCTGACTCTGTCCATGCCGGTTCCTGTCTCTGTCTCTGTCCATGCCGATTACTGTCTCTGTCCACGCCGGTTCCTTTCTCTGTCCACACCGGTTCCTGTAACTGTCCACTCTGTCCACGCCAGTTCCTGTCTCTGTCCACGCCGGTTCCTGTCTCTGTCTCTGTCCACGCCGGTTCCTGTCTCTGTCCACACCGGTTCCTGTCACTGTCCACGCCGGTTCCTGTCTCTGTCGACGCCGGTTCCTGTCTCTGTCTCTGTCCACGCCGGTTCCTGTCTCTGTCCACACCGGTTCCTGTCTCTGTCCACTCTGTCCACACCGGTTCCTGTCTCTGTCCACGCCAGTTCCTGTCTCTGTCTCTGTCCATGGCGGTTCCTGTCTCTGTCCACACCGGTTCCTGTCTCTGTCTCTGTCCACGCCGGTCCCTTTCTCTGTCCACACCGGTTCCTGTCTCTGTCCACGCCGGTTCCTGTCTCTGTCTCTGTCCACACCGGTTCCTGTCTCTGTCCACGCCGGTTCCTGTCTCTGTCTCTATCCACACCAGTTCCTGTCTCTTTCCACACCGGTTCCTGTCTCTGTCCACGCCGGTTCCTGTCTCTGTCTCTATCCACACCGGTTCCTGTCTCTGTCCACACCGGTTCCTGTCTCTGTCCACGCCGGTTCCTGTCTCTGTCCACGCCGGTTCCTTTCTCTGTCCACGCCGGTTCCTGTCTCTGTCCACTCTGTCCATGCCGGTTCCTGTCTCTGTCCACACCGGTTCCTGTCTCTGTCCACTCTGTCCACGCCAGTTCCTGTCTCTGTCCACGCCGGTTCCTGTCTCTGTCTCTGTCCACGCCGGTTCCTGTCTCTGTCCACACCGGTTCCTGTCACTGTCCACGCCGGTTCCTGTCTCTGTCGACGCCGGTTCCTGTCTCTGTCCACGCCGGTTTCTGTCTCTGTCCACGCCGGTTCCTGTCTCTGTCCACACCGGTTCCTGTCTCTGTCCACTCTGTCAACGCCGGTTCCTTTCTCTTTCCACGCCGGTTCCTGTCTCTGTCTCTGTCCACGCCGGTTCCTGTCTCTGTCTCTGTCCACGCCGGTTCCTGTCTCTGTCCACTCTGTCCACGCCGGTTCCTGTCTCTGTCTCTGTCCACGCCGGTTCCTGTCTCTGTCCACGCCGGTTCCTGACTCTGTCCACACCGGTTCCTGTCTCTGTCCACTCTGTCCACACCGGTTCCTGTCTCTGTCCACGCCGGTTCCTGTCTCTGTCTCTGTCGACGCCGGTTCCTGTCTCTGTCCACGCCGGTTCCTGTCTCTGTCCACACCGGTTCCTGTCTCTGTCTCTGTCCACGCCGGTTCCTGTCTCTGTCCACACCGGTTCATGTCTCTGTCCACTCTGTCCACACCGGTTCCTGTCTCTGTCCACGCCGGTTCCTGTCTCTGTCTCTGTCCACGCCGGTCCCTTTCTCTGTCCACACCGGTTCCTGTCTCTGTCCACGCCGGTTCCTGTCTCTGTCTCTGTCCACACCGGTTCCTGTCTCTGTCCACGCCGGTTCCTGTCTCTGTCTCTATCCACACCAGTTCCTGTCTCTTTCCACACCGGTTCCTGTCTCTGTCCACGCCGGTTCCTGTCTCTGTCTCTATCCACGCCGGTTCCTGTCTCTGTCCACACCGGTTCCTGTCTCTGTCTCTGTCCACGCCGGTTCCTGTCTCTGTCCACTCTGTCGACGCCGGTTCCTGTCTCTGTCCACGCCGGTTCCTGTCTCTGTCTCTGTCCACGCCGGTTCCTGTCTCTGTCCACGCCGGTTCCTGACTCTGTCCATGCCGGTTCCTGTCTCTGTCTCTGTCCACGCCGGTTCCTGTCTCTGTCCACGCCGGTTCCTGACTCTGTCCATGCCGGTTCCTGTCTCTGTCTCTGTCCATGCCGATTACTGTCTCTGTCCACGCCGGTTCCTTTCTCTGTCCACACCGGTTCCTGTAACTGTCCACTCTGTCCACGCCAGTTCCTGTCTCTGTCCACGCCGGTTCCTGTCTCTGTCTCTGTCCACACCGGTTCCTGTCTCTGTCCACGCCGGTTTCTGTCTTTGTCCACGCCGGTTCCTGTCTCTGTCCACGCCGGTTCCTGTCTCTGTTTCTGTCCACACTGGTTCCTGTCTCTGTCCACACCGGTTCCTGTCTCTGTCCACTCTGTCCATGCCGGTTCCTGTCTCTGTCCACGCCGGTTCCTGTCTCTGTCTCTGTCCACGCCAGTTCCTGTCTCTGTCCATGCCGGTTCCTGTCTCTGTCTCTGTCCACGCCGGTTCCTGTCTCTGTCTCTGTCCACGCCAGTTCCTGTCTCTGTCCACGCCGGTTCCTGTCTCTGTCTCTGTCCACGCCGGTTCCTGTCTCTGTCCACACCGGTTCCTGTCTCTGTCTCTGTCCACGCCGGTTCCTGTCTCTGTCCACACCGGTTCCTGTCACTGTCCACGCCGGTTCCTGTCTCTGTCGACGCCGGTTCCTGTCTCTGTCCACGCCGGTTTCTGTCTCTGTCCACGCCGGTTCCTGTCTCTGTCCACGCCGGTTCCTGTCTCTGTTTCTGTCCACACTGGTTCCTGTCTCTGTCCACACCGGTTCCTGTCTCTGTCCACTTTGTCCATGCCGGTTCCTGTCTCTGTCCACGCCGGTTCCTGTCTCTGTCTCTGTCCACGCCAGTTCCTGTCTCTGTCCACGCCGGTTCCTTTTTCTGTCCACGCCGGTTCCTGTCTCTGTCTCTGTCCACGCCGGTTCCTGTCTCTGTCCACTCTGTCCACGCCGGTTCCTGTCTCTGTCTCTGTCCACGCCGGTTCCTGTCTCTGTCTCTGTCCACGCCAGTTCCTGTCTCTGTCCACGCCGGTTCCTGTCTCTGTCTCTGTCCACGCCGGTTCCTGTCTCTGTCCACACCGGTTCCTGTCACTGTCCACGCCGGTTCCTGTCTCTGTCGACGCCGGTTCCTGTCTCTGTCCACGCCGGTTTCTGTCTCTGTCCACGCCGGTTCCTGTCTCTGTCCACGCCGGTTCCTGTCTCTGTTTCTGTCCACACTGGTTCCTGTCTCTGTCCACACCGGTTCCTGTCTCTGTCCACTCTGTCCATGCCGGTTCCTGTCTCTGTCCACGCCGGTTCCTGTCTCTGTCTCTGTCCACGCCAGTTCCTGTCTCTGTCCACGCCGGTTCCTGTCTCTGTCCACACCGGTTCCTGTCTCTGTCCACGCCGGTTCCTGTCTCTGTCCACACCGGTTCCTGTCTCTGTCTCTGTCCACGCCGGTTCCTGTCTCTGTCCACACCGGTTCCTGTCTCTGTCCACTCTGTCAACGCCGGTTCCTTTCTCTGTCCACGCCTGTTCCTGTCTCTGTCTCTGTCCACGCCGGTTCCTGTCTCTGTCCACACCGGTTCCTGTCTCTGTCTCTGTCCACGCCGGTTCCTGTCTCTGTCCACTCTGTCGACGCCGGTTCCTGTCTCTGTCCACGCCGGTTCCTGTCTCTGTCTCTGTCCACGCCGGTTCCTGTCTCTGTCCACGCCGGTTCCTGACTCTGTCCATGCCGGTTCCTGTCTCTGTCTCTGTCCACGCCGGTTCCTGTCTCTGTCCACGCCGGTTCCTGACTCTGTCCATGCCGGTTCCTGTCTCTGTCTCTGTCCATGCCGATTACTGTCTCTGTCCACGCCGGTTCCTTTCTCTGTCCACACCGGTTCCTGTAACTGTCCACTCTGTCCACGCCAGTTCCTGTCTCTGTCCACGCCGGTTCCTGTCTCTGTCTCTGTCCACGCCGGTTCCTGTCTCTGTCCACACCGGTTCCTGTCACTGTCCACGCCGGTTCCTGTCTCTGTCGACGCCGGTTCCTGTCTCTGTCTCTGTCCACGCCGGTTCCTGTCTCTGTCCACACCGGTTCCTGTCTCTGTCCACTCTGTCCACACCGGTTCCTGTCTCTGTCCACGCCAGTTCCTGTCTCTGTCTCTGTCCATGGCGGTTCCTGTCTCTGTCCACACCGGTTCCTGTCTCTGTCTCTGTCCACGCCGGTCCCTTTCTCTGTCCACACCGGTTCCTGTCTCTGTCCACGCCGGTTCCTGTCTCTGTCTCTGTCCACACCGGTTCCTGTCTCTGTCCACGCCGGTTCCTGTCTCTGTCTCTATCCACACCAGTTCCTGTCTCTTTCCACACCGGTTCCTGTCTCTGTCCACGCCGGTTCCTGTCTCTGTCTCTATCCACACCGGTTCCTGTCTCTGTCCACACCGGTTCCTGTCTCTGTCCACGCCGGTTCCTGTCTCTGTCCACGCCGGTTCCTTTCTCTGTCCACGCCGGTTCCTGTCTCTGTCCACTCTGTCCATGCCGGTTCCTGTCTCTGTCCACACCGGTTCCTGTCTCTGTCCACTCTGTCCACGCCAGTTCCTGTCTCTGTCCACGCCGGTTCCTGTCTCTGTCTCTGTCCACGCCGGTTCCTGTCTCTGTCCACACCGGTTCCTGTCACTGTCCACGCCGGTTCCTGTCTCTGTCGACGCCGGTTCCTGTCTCTGTCCACGCCGGTTTCTGTCTCTGTCCACGCCGGTTCCTGTCTCTGTCCACACCGGTTCCTGTCTCTGTCCACTCTGTCAACGCCGGTTCCTTTCTCTTTCCACGCCGGTTCCTGTCTCTGTCTCTGTCCACGCCGGTTCCTGTCTCTGTCTCTGTCCACGCCGGTTCCTGTCTCTGTCCACTCTGTCCACGCCGGTTCCTGTCTCTGTCTCTGTCCACGCCGGTTCCTGTCTCTGTCCACGCCGGTTCCTGACTCTGTCCACACCGGTTCCTGTCTCTGTCCACTCTGTCCACACCGGTTCCTGTCTCTGTCCACGCCGGTTCCTGTCTCTGTCTCTGTCGACGCCGGTTCCTGTCTCTGTCCACGCCGGTTCCTGTCTCTGTCCACACCGGTTCCTGTCTCTGTCTCTGTCCACGCCGGTTCCTGTCTCTGTCCACACCGGTTCATGTCTCTGTCCACTCTGTCCACACCGGTTCCTGTCTCTGTCCACGCCGGTTCCTGTCTCTGTCTCTGTCCATGGCGGTTCCTGTCTCTGTCCACACCGGTTCCTGTCTCTGTCTCTGTCCACGCCGGTCCCTTTCTCTGTCCACACCGGTTCCTGTCTCTGTCCACGCCGGTTCCTGTCTCTGTCTCTGTCCACACCGGTTCCTGTCTCTGTCCACGCCGGTTCCTGTCTCTGTCTCTATCCACACCAGTTCCTGTCTCTTTCCACACCGGTTCCTGTCTCTGTCCACGCCGGTTCCTGTCTCTGTCTCTATCCACACCGGTTCCTGTCTCTGTCCACACCGGTTCCTGTCTCTGTCCACGCCGGTTCCTGTCTCTGTCCACGCCGGTTCCTTTCTCTGTCCACGCCGGTTCCTGTCTCTGTCCACTCTGTCCATGCCGGTTCCTGTCTCTGTCCACACCGGTTCCTGTCTCTGTCCACTCTGTCCACGCCAGTTCCTGTCTCTGTCCACGCCGGTTCCTGTCTCTGTCTCTGTCCACGCCGGTTCCTGTCTCTGTCCACACCGGTTCCTGTCACTGTCCACGCCGGTTCCTGTCTCTGTCGACGCCGGTTCCTGTCTCTGTCCACTCTGTCAACGCCGGTTCCTTTCTCTTTCCACGCCGGTTCCTGTCTCTGTCTCTGTCCACGCCGGTTCCTGTCTCTGTCTCTGTCCACGCCGGTTCCTGTCTCTGTCCACTCTGTCCACGCCGGTTCCTGTCTCTGTCTCTGTCCACGCCGGTTCCTGTCTCAGTCTCTGTCCACGCCGGTTCCTGTCTCTGTCCACGCCGGTTCCTGACTCTGTCCATGCCGGTTCCTGTCTCTGTCTCTGTCCACGCCGGTTCCTGTCTCTGTCCACGCCGGTTCCTGACTCTGTCCATGCCGGTTCCTGTCTCTGTCTCTGTCCATGCCGGTTCCTGTCTCTGTCCAAGCCGGTTCCTTTCTCTGTCCACACCGGTTCCTGTCTCTGTCCACTCTGTTCACGCCAGTTCCTGTCTCTGTCCACGCCGGTTCCTGTCTCTGTCTCTGTCCACGCCGGTTCCTGTCTCTGTCCACACCGGTTCCTGTCACTGTCCACGCCGGTTCCTGTCTCTGTCGACGCCGGTTCCTGTCTCTGTCCACGCCGGTTTCTGTCTCTGTCCACGCCGGTTCCTGTCTCTGTCCACGCCAGTTCCTGTCTCTGATTCTGTCCACACTGGTTCCTGTCTCTGTCCACACCGGTTCCTGTCTCTGTCCACTCTGTCCATGCCGGTTCCTGTCTCTGTCCACGCCGGTTCCTGTCACTGTCCAATCCGGTTCCTGTCTCTGTCGACGCCGGTTCCTGTCTCTGTCCACACCGGTTCCTGTCTCTGTCTCTTTCCACGCCGGTTCCTGTCTCTGTCCACACCGGTTCCTGTCACTGTCCACTCCGGTTCCTGTCTCTGTCGACGCCGGTTCCTGTCTCTTTCCACACCGGTTCCTGTCTCTGTCTCTTTCCACGCCGGTTCCTGTCTCTGTCCACACCGGTTCCTGTCTCTGTCCACTCTGTCCACACCGGTTCCTGTCTCTGTCCACGCCGGTTCCTGTCTCTGTCTCTGTCCATGGCGGTTCCTGTCTCTGTCCACACCGGTTCCTGTCTCTGTCTCTGTCCACGCCGGTCCCTTTCTCTGTCCACACCGGTTCCTGTCTCTGTCTCTATCCACACCAGTTCCTGTCTCTGTCCACACCGGTTCCTGTCTCTGTCCACGCCGGTTCCTGTCTCTGTCTCTATCCACACCGGTTCCTGTCTCTGTCCACACCGGTTCCAGTCTCTGTCCACGCCGGTTCCTGTCTCTGTCCACGCCGGTTCCTGTCTCTGTCCACGCCAGTTCCTGTCTCTGTCCACTCTGTCCATGCCGGTTCCTGTCTCTGTCCACACCGGTTCCTGTCTCTGTACATACCGGTTCCTGTCTCTGTTCACGCCGGTTCCTGTCTCTGTCTCTGTCCATGCCGGTTCCTGTCTCTGTCCACGCCGGTTCCTGTCTCTGTCAACACCGGTTCCTGTCTCTGTCCACTCTGTCCACGCCAGATGCTGTCTCTGTCCATGCCCTTTCCTGTCTCTGTCCACACTGGTTCCTGTCTCTGTCCACGCCGGTTCCTGTCTCTGTCAACACCGGTTCCTGTCTCTGTCCACTCTGTCCAAGCCAGTTCCTGTCTCTGTCCATGCCGTTTCCTGTCTCTGTCCACACCGGTTCCTGTCTCTGTCCACTCTGTCCATGCCGGTTCCTGTCTCTGTCCACGCCGGTTCCTGTCTCTGTCTCTGTCCACGCCAGTTCCTGTCTCTGTCCATGCCGGTTCCTGTCTCTGTCCACACCGGTTCCTGTCTCTGTCCACGCCGGTTCCTGTCTCTGTCCACACCGGTTCCTGTCTCTGTCTCTGTCCACGCCGGTTCCTGTCTCTGTCCACACCGGTTCCTGTCTCTGACCACTCTGTCAACGCCGGTTCCTTTCTCTGTCCACGCCGGTTCCTGTCTCTGTCCACTCTGTCCACGCCAGTTCCTGTCTCTGTCCATGCCGGTTCCTGTCTCTGTCTCTGTCCACACCGGTTCCTGTCTCTGTCTCTGTCCACGCCGGTTCCTGTCTCTGTCCACGCCGGCTTCTGTCTCTGTCCACGCCGGTTCCTGTCTCTGTCCACGCCGGTTCCTGTCTCTGTCTCTGTCCACGCCGGTTCCTGTCTCTGTCCACGCCGGCTTCTGTCTCTGTCCACGCCGGTTCCTGTCTCTGTCCACGACGGTTCCTGTCTCTGTTTCTGTCCACACTGGTTCCTGTCTCTGTCCACACCGGTTCCTGTCTCTGTCCACTCTGTCCATGCCGGTTCCTGTCTCTGTCCACGCCGGTTCCTGTCTCTGTCTCTATCCACACCGGTTCCTGTCTCTGTCCACGCCGGTTCCTGTCTCTGTCCACGCCGGTTCCTGTCTCTGTCCACGCCGGTTCCTGTCTCTGTCCACGCCGGTTCCTTTCTCTGTCCACGCCAGTTCCTGTCTCTGTCCACTCTGTCCAAACCGGTTCCTGTCTCTGTCCACTCTGTCAACGCCGGTTCCTTTCTCTGTCCACACCGGTTCCTGTCTCTGTCCACGCCGGTTCCTTTCTCTGTCCACGCCGGTTCCTGTCTTTGTCTCTGTCCACGCCGGTTCCTGTCTCTGTCCACACCGGTTGCTGTCTCTATCTCTGTCCATGCCGGTTCCTGTAACTGTCCACTCTGTCCACGCCAGTTCCTGTCTCTGTCCACTCTGTCGACGCCGGTTCCTGTCTCTGTCCACGCCGGTTCCTGTCTCTGTCTCTGTCCACGCCGGTTCCTGTCTCTGTCCACGCCGGTTCCTGACTCTGTCCATGCCGGTTCCTGTCTCTGTCTCTGTCCACGCCGGTTCCTGTCTCTGTCCACGCCGGTTCCTGACTCTATCCATGCCGGTTCCTGTCTCTGTCTCTGTCCATGCCGGTTCCTGTCTCTGTCCACGCCGGTTCCTGTCTCTGTCCACTCTGTCGACGCCGGTTCCTGTCTCTGTCCGCGCCGGTTCCTGTCTCTGTCTCTGTCCACGCCGGTTCCTGTCTCTGTCCACGCCGGTTCCTGACTCTGTCCATGCCGGTTCCTGTCTCTGTCTCTGTCCACGCCGGTTCCTGTCTCTGTCAACGCCGGTTCCTTTCTCTGTCCACGCCGGTTCCTGTCTCTGTCTCTGTCCACGCCGTTTCCTGTCTCTGTCCACACCGGTTCCTGTCTCTGTCTCTGTCCACGCCGGTTCCTGTCTCTGTCCACTCAGTCCACGCCGGTTCCTGTCTCTGTCCACGCCGGTTCCTGTCTCTGTCTCTGTCCACGCCGGTTCCCGTCTCTGTCCACGCCGGTTCCTGACTCTGTCCATGCCGGTTCCTGTCTCTGTCTCTGTCCACGCCGGTTCCTGTCTCTGTCCACGCCGGTTCCTGACTCTGTCCATGCCGGTTCCTGTCTCTGTCTCTGTCCATGCCGGTTCCTGTCTCTGTCCACGCCGGTTCCTGTAACTGTCCACTCTGTCCACGCCAGTTCCTGTCTCTGTCCACGCCGGTTCCTGTCTCTGTCTCTGTCCACGCCGGTTCCTGTCTCTGTCCACACCGGTTCCTGTCACTGTCCATGCCTGTTGCTGTCTCTGTCCACACCGGTTCCTGTCTCTGTCTCTGTCCACGCCAGTTCCTTTCTCTGTCCATGCCGGTTCCTGTCTCTGTCCACACCGGTTCCTGTCTCTGTCCACGCCTGTTCCTGTCTCTGTCCACACCGGTTCCTGTCTCTATCCACGCCGGTTCCTGTCTGTGTCTCTGTCCACACCAGTTCCTTTCTCTGTCCATGCCGGTTCCTGTCTCTGTCCACACCGGTTCCTGTCTCTGTCCACGCCGGTTCCTGTCTCTGTCCACACCGGTTCCTGTCTCTGTCCACTCTGTCAACGCCGGTTCCTTTCTCTGTCCACGCCGGTTCCTGTCTCTGTCTCTGTCCACGCCGGTTCCTGTCTCTGTCCACACCGGTTCCTGTCTCTGTCTCTGTCCACGCCGGTTCCTGTCTCTGTCCACTCTGTCCACGCCGGTTCCTGTCTCTGTCTCTGTCCACGCCGGTTCCTGTCTCTGTCTCTGTCCACGCCGGTTCCTGACTCTGTCCATGCCGGTTCCTGTCTCTGTCTCTGTCCACGCCGGTTCCTGTCTCTGTCCACGCCGGTTCCTGACTCTGTCCATGCCGGTTCCTGTCTCTGTCCACGCCGGTTCCTTTCTCTGTCCACACCGGTTGCTGTAACTGTCCACTCTGTCCACGCCAGTTCCTGTCTCTGTCCACGCCGGTTCCTGTCTCTGTCTCTGTCCACGCCGGTTCCTGTCTCTGTCCACACCGGTTCCTGTCACTGTCCACGCCGGTTCCTGTCTCTGTCGACGCCGGTTCCTGTCTCTGTCCACACCGGTTCCTGTCTCTGTCTCTGTCCACGCCGGTCCCTTTCTCTGTCCACACCGGTTCCTGTCTCTGTCCACGCCGGTTCCTGTCTCAGTCTCTGTCCACACCGGTTCTTGTCTCTGTCCACGCCGGTTCCTGTCTCTGTCTCTATCCACACCGGTTCCGGTCTCTGTCCACACCGGTTCCTGTCTCTGTCCACACCGGTTCCTGTCTCTGTCCACGCCGGTTCCTGTCTCTGTCCACGCCGGTTCCTTTCTCTGTCCACGCCGGTTCCTGTCTCTGTCCACTCTGTCCATGCCGGTTCCTGTCTCTGTCCACACCGGTTCCTGTCTCTGTCCATGCCGGTTCCTGTCTCTGTCTCTGTCCACACCGGTTCCTGTCTCTGTCTCTGTCCACGCCGGTTCCTGTCTCTGTCCACGCCGGCTTCTGTCTCTGTCCACGCCGGTTCCTGTCTCTGTCCACGACGGTTCCTGTCTCTGTTTCTGTCCACACTGGTTCCTGTCTCTGTCCACACCGGTTCCTGTCTCTGTCCACTCTGTCCATGCCGGTTCCTGTCTCTGTCCACGCCGGTTCCTGTCTCTGTCTCTATCCACACCGGTTCCTGTCTCTGTCCACACCGGTTACTGTCTCTGTCCACGCCAGTTCCTGTCTCTGTCCACTCTGTCCAAACCGGTTCCTGTCTCTGTCCACTCTGTCAACGCCGGTTCCTTTCTCTGTCCACACCGGTTCCTGTCTCTGTCCACGCCGGTTCCTTTCTCTGTCCACGCCGGTTCCTGTCTCTGTCTCTGTCCACGCCGGTTCCTGTCTCTGTCCACACCGGTTCCTGTCTCTATCTCTGTCCATGCCGGTTCCTGTAACTGTCCACTCTGTCCACGCCAGTTCCTGTCTCTGTCCACTCTGTCGACGCCGGTTCCTGTCTCTGTCCACGCCGGTTCCTGTCTCTGTCTCTGTCCACGCCGGTTCCTGTCTCTGTCCACGCCGGTTCCTGACTCTGTCCATGCCGGTTCCTGTCTCTGTCTCTGTCCACGCCGGTTCCTGTCTCTGTCCACGCCGGTTCCTGACTCTATCCATGCCGGTTCCTGTCTCTGTCTCTGTCCATGCCGGTTCCTGTCTCTGTCCACGCCGGTTCCTGTCTCTGTCCACTCTGTCGACGCCCGTTCCTGTCTCTGTCCGCGCCGGTTCCTGTCTCTGTCTCTGTCCACGCCGGTTCCTGTCTCTGTCCACGCCGGTTCCTGACTCTGTCCATGCCGGTTCCTGTCTCTGTCTCTGTCCACGCCGGTTCCTGTCTCTGTCAACGCCGGTTCCTTTCTCTGTCCACGCCGGTTCCTGTCTCTGTCTCTGTCCACGCCGTTTCCTGTCTCTGTCCACACCGATTCCTGTCTCTGTCTCTGTCCACGCCGGTTCCTGTCTCTGTCCACTCTGTCGACGCCGGTTCCTGTCTCTGTCCACGCCGGTTCCTGTCTCTGTCTCTGTCCACGCCGGTTCCTGTCTCTGTCCACGCCGGTTCCTGACTCTGTCCATGCCGGTTCCTGTCTCTGTCTCTGTCCACGCCGGTTCCTGACTCTGTCCATGCCGGTTCCTGTCTCTGTCTCTGTCCACGCCGGTTCCTGTCTCTGTCCACGCCGGTTCCTGACTCTGTCCATGCCGGTTCCTGTCTCTGTCTCTGTCCACGCCGGTTCCTGTCTCTGTCCACGCCGGTTCCTGACTCTGTCCATGCCGGTTCCTGTCTCTGTCTCTGTCCACGCCGGTTCCTGTCTCTGTCCACGCCGGTTCCTGACTCTGTCCATGCCGGTTCCTGTCTCTGTCTCTGTCCATGCCGGTTCCTGTCTCTGTCCACGCCGGTTCCTGTAACTGTCCACTCTGTCCACGCCAGTTCCTATCTCTGTCCACGCCGGTTCCTGTCTCTGTCTCTGTCCACGCCGGTTCCTGTCTCTGTCCACACCGGTTCCTGTCACTGTCCATGCCGGTTCCTGTCTCTGTCCACACCGGTTCCTGTCTCTGTCCACGCCTGTTCCTGTCTCTGTCCACACCGGTTCCTGTCTCTATCCACGCCGGTTCCTGTCTCTGTCTCTGTCCACACCAGTTCCTTTCTCTGTCCATGCCGGTTCCTGTCTCTGTCCACACCGGTTCCTGTCTCTGTCCACGCCGGTTCCTGTCTCTGTCCACACCGGTTCCTGTCTCTGTCCACTCTGTCAACGCCGGTTCCTTTCTCTGTCCACGCCGGTTCCTGTCTCTGTCTCTGTCCACGCCGGTTCCTGTCTCTGTCCACACCGGTTCCTGTCTCTGTCTCTGTCCACGCCGGTTCCTGTCTCTGTCGACGCCGGTTCCTGTCTCTGTCCACACCGGTTCCTGTCTCTGTCTCTGTCCACGCCGGTCCCTTTCTCTGTCCACACCGGTTCCTGTCTCTGTCCACGCCGGTTCCTGTCTCTGTCTCTGTCCACACCGGTTCTTGTCTCTGTCCACGCCGGTTCCTGTCTCTGTCTCTATCCACACCGGTTCCGGTCTCTGTCCACACCGGTTCCTGTCTCTGTCCACGCCGGTTCCTTTCTCTGTCCACGCCGGTTCCTGTCTCTGTCCACTCTGTCCATGCCGGTTCCTGTCTCTGTCCACTCTGTCCACGCCAGTTCCTGTCTCTGTCCACGCCGGTTCCTGTCTCTGTCTCTGTCCACGCCGGTTCCTGTCTCTGTCCACACCGGTTCCTGTCACTGTCCACGCCGGTTCCTGTCTCTGTCGACGCCGGTTCCTGTCTCTGTCCACGCCGGTTTCTGTTTCTGTCCACGCCGGTTCCTGTCTCTGTCCACACCGGTTCCTGTCTCTGTCCACACCGGTTCCTGTCACTGTCCACGCCGGTTCCTGTCTCTGTCGACGCCGGTTCCTGTCTCTGTCCACACCGGTTCCTGTCTCTGTCTCTTTCCACGCCGGTTCCTGTCTCTGTCCACACATGTTCCTGTCTCTGTCCACTCTGTCCACACCGGTTCCTGTCTCTGTCCACGCCGGTTCCTGTCTCTGTCTCTGTCCAGGGCGGTTCCTGTCTCTGTCCACACCGGTTCCTGTCTCTGTCTCTGTCCACGCCGGTCCCTTTCTCTGTCCACACCGGTTCCTGTCTCTGTCTCTATCCACACCAGTTCCTGTCTCTGTCCACACCGGTTCCTGTCTCTGTCCACGCCGGTTCCTGTCTCTGTCTCTATCCACACCGGTTCCTGTCTCTGTCCACACCGGTTCCTGTCTCTGTCCACGCTGGTTCCTGTCTCTGTCCACGCCGGCTCCTTTCTCTGTCCACGCCAGTTCCTGTCTCTGTCCACTCTGTCCATGCCGGTTCCTGTCTCTGTCCACACCGGTTCCTGTCTCTGTACATACCGGTTCCTGTCTCTGTCCACGCCGGTTCCCGTCTCTGTTCACGCCGGTTCCTGTCTCTGTCTCTGTCCATGCCGGTTCCTGTCTCTGTCCACGCCGGTTCCTGTCTCTGTCAACACCGGTTCCTGTCTCTGTCCACTCTGTCCACGCCAGTTCCTGTCTCTGTCCATGCCGTTTCCTGTCTCTGTCCACACCGGTTCCTGTCTCTGTCCACTCTGTCCACGCCAGTTCCTGTCTCTGTCCATGCCGTTTCCTGTCTCTGTCCACACCGGTTCCTGTCTCTGTCCACGCCGGTTCCTGTCTCTGTCAACACCGGTTCCTGTCTCTGTCCACTCTGTCCAAGCCAGTTCCTGTCTCTGTCCATGCCGTTTCCTGTCTCTGTCCACACAGGTTCCTGTCTCTGTCCACTCTGTCCATGCCGGTTCCTGTCTCTGTCCACGCCGGTTCCTGTCTCTGTCTCTGTCCACGCCAGTTCCTGTCTCTGTCCATGCCGGTTCCTGTCTCTGTCCACGCCGGTTCCTGTCTCTGTCCACACCGGTTCCTGTCTCTGTCTCTGTCCACGCCGGTTCCTGTCTCTGTCCACACCGGTTCCTGTCTCTGTCCACTCTGTCAACGCCGGTTCCTTTCTCTGTCCACGCCGGTTCCTGTCTCTGTCCACTCTGTCCACGCCAGTTCCTGTCTCTGTCCATGCCGGTTCCTGTCTCTGTCTCTGTCCACACCGGTTCCTGTCTTTGTCTCTGTCCACGCCGGTTCCTGTCTCTGTCCACGCCGGCTTCTGTCTCTGTCCACGCCGGTTCCTGTCTCTGTCCACGCCGGTTCCTTTCTCTGTCTCTGTCCACGCCTGTTCCTGTCTCTGTCCACGCCGGCTTCTGTCTCTGTCCACGCCGGTTCCTGTCTCTGTCCACGACGGTTTCTGTCTCTGTTTCTGTCCACACTGGTTCCTGTCTCTGTCCACACCGGTTCCTGTCTCTGTCCACTCTGTCCATGCCGGTTCCTGTCTCTGTCCACGCCGGTTCCTGTCTCTGTCTCTGTCCACGCCGGTTCCTGTCTCTGTCCATGCCGGTTCCTGTCTCTGTCCACACCGGTTCCTGTCTCTGTCCACGCCGGTTCCTTTCTCTGTCCACGCCAGTTCCTGTCTCTGTCCACTCTGTCCAAACCGGTTCCTGTCTCTGTCCACTCTGTCAACGCCGGTTCCTTTCTCTGTCCACACCGGTTCCTGTCTCTGTCCACGCCGGTTCCTGTCTCTGTCCACACCGGTTCCTGTCTCTGTCTCTGTCCACGCCGGTTCCTGTCTCTGTCCAAACCGGTTCCTGTCTCTGTCCACTCTGTCAACGCCGGTTCCTTTCTCTGTCCACGCCGGTTCCCGTCTCTGTCTCTGTCCACGCCGGTTCCTGTCTCTGTCCACACCGGTTCCTGTCTCTGTCTCTGTCCATGCCGGTTCCTGTAACTGTCCACTCTGTCCACGCCAGTTCCTGTCTCTGTCCACTCTGTCGACGCCGGTTCCTGTCTCTGTCCACGCCGGTTCCTGTCTCTGTCTCTGTCCCCGCCGGTTCCTGTCTCTGTCCACGCCGGTTCCTGACTCTGTCCATGCCGGTTCCTGTCTCTGTCTCTGTCCACGCCGGTTCCTGTCTCTGTCCACGCCGGTTCCTGACTCTATCCATGCCGGTTCCTTTCTCTGTCTCTGTCCATGCCGGTTCCTGTCTCTGTCCACGCCGGTTCCTGTCTCTGTCCACTCTGTCGACGCCGGTTCCTGTCTCTGTCCACGCCGGTTCCTGTCTCTGTCTCTGTCCACGCCGGTTCCTGTCTCTGTCCACGCCGGTTCCTGACTCTGTCCATGCCGGTTCCTGTCTCTGTCTCTGTCCACGCCGGTTCCTGTCTCTGTCAACACCGGTTCCTTTCTCTGTCCACGCCGGTTCCTGTCTCTGTCTCTGTCCACGCCGGTTCCTGTCTCTGTCCACACCGGTTCCTGTCTCTGTCTCTGTCCACGCCGGTTCCTGTCTCTGTCCACTCTGTCGACGCCGGTTCCTGTCTCTGTCCACGCCGGTTCCTGTCTCTGTCTCTGTCCACGCCGGTTCCTGTCTCTGTCCACGCCGGTTCCTGACTCTGTCCATGCCGGTTCCTGTCTCTGTCTCTGTCCACGCCGGTTCCTGTCTCTGTCCACGCCGGTTCCTGACTCTGTCCATGCCGGTTCCTGTCTCTGTCTCTGTCCATGCCGGTTCCTGTCTCTGTCCACGCCGGTTCCTGTAACTGTCCACTCTGTCCACGCCAGTTCCTGTCTCTGTCCACGCCGGTTCCTGTCTCTGTCTCTGTCCACGCCGGTTCCTGTCTCTGTCCACACCGGTTCCTGTCACTGTCCATGCCGGTTCCTGTCTCTGTCGACGCCGGTTCTTGTCTCTGTCCACACCAGTTCCTGTCTCTGTCTCTGTCCACGCCGGATCCTGTCTCTGTCCACACCGGTTCCTGTCTCTGTCCACTCTGTCCACACCGGTTCCTGTCTCTGTCCACGCCGGTTCCTGTCTCTGTCTCTGTCCATGGCGGTTCCTGTCTCAGTCCACACCGGTTCCTGTCTCTGTCTCTGTCCACGCCGGTCCCTTTCTCTGTCCACACCGGTTCCTGTCTCTGTCCACGCCGGTTCCTGTCTCTGTCTCTGTCCACACCGGTTCCTGTCTCTGTCCACGCCGGTTCCTGTCTCTGTCTCTATCCACACCAGTTCCTGTCTCTTTCCACACCGGTTCCTGTCTCTGTCCACGCCGGTTCCTGTCTCTGTCTCTATCCACACCGGTTCCTGTCTCTGTCCACACCGGTTCCTGTCTCTGTCCACGCCGGTTCCTGTCTCTGTCCACGCCGGTTCCTTTCTCTGTCCACGCCGGTTCCTGTCTCTGTCCACTCTGTCCATGCCGGTTCCTGTCTCTGTCCACACCGGTTCCTGTCTCTGTCCACTCTGTCCACGCCAGTTCCTGTCTCTGTCCACGCCGGTTCCTGTCTCTGTCTCTGTCCACGCCGGTTCCTGTCTCTGTCCACACCGGTTCCTGTCACTGTCCACGCCGGTTCCTGTCTCTGTCGAAACCGGTTCCTGTCTCTGTCCACGCCGGTTTCTGTCTCTGTCAACGCCGGTTCCTTTCTCTGTCCACTCCGGTTCCTGTCTCTGTCTCTGTCCACTCCGGTTCCTGTCTCTGTCCACACCGGTTCCTGTCTCTGTCTCTGTCCACGCCGGTTCCTGTCTCTGTCCACTCTGTCCACGCCGGTTCCTGTCTCTGTCTCTGTCCACGCCGGTTCCTGTCTCTGTCTCTGTCCACGCCGGTTCCTGTCTCTGTCCAAGCCGGTTCCTTTCTCTGTCCACACCGGTTCCTGTCTCTGTCCACTCTGTTCACGCCAGTTCCTGTCTCTGTCCACGCCGGTTCCTGTCTCTGTCTCTGTCCACGCCGGTTCCTGTCTCTGTCCACACCGGTTCCTGTCACTGTCCACGCCGGTTCCTGTCTCTGTCGACGCCGGTTCCTGTCTCTGTCCACGCCGGTTTCTGTCTCTGTCCACGCCGGTTCCTGTCTCTGTCCACGCCGGTTCATGTCTCTGATTCTGTCCACACTGGTTCCTGTCTCTGTCCACACCGGTTCCTGTCTCTTTCCACTCTGTCCATGCCGGTTCCTGTCTCTGTCCACGCCGGTTCCTGTCTCTGTCTCTGTCCACGCCAGTTCCTTTCTCTGTCCATGCCGGTTCCTGTCTCTGTCCACACCGGTTCCTGTCTCTGTCCACACCGGTTCCTGTCTCTGTCTCTGTCCACGCCGGTTCCTGTCTCTGTCCACTCTGTCCACGCCGGTTCCTGTCTCTGTCTCTGTCCACGCCGGTTCCTGTCTCTGTCTCTGTCCACGCCGGTTCCTGTCTCTGTCCACGCCGGTTCCTGATTCTGTCCAAGCCGGTTCCTGTCTCTGTCTCTGTCCACGCCGGTTCCTGTCTCTGTCCACGCCGGTTCCTGACTCTGTCCATGCCGGTTCCTGTCTCTGTCTCTGTCCATGCCGGTTCCTGTCTCTGTCCAATCCGGTTCCTGTCTCTGTCCACTCTGTTCACGCCAGTTCCTGTCTCTGTCCACGCCGGTTCCTGTCTCTGTCTCTGTCCACGCCGGTTCCTGTCTCTGTCCACACCGGTTCCTGTCACTGTCCACGCCGGTTCCTGTCTCTGTCGACGCCGGTTCCTGTCTCTGTCCACGCCGGTTTCTGTCTCTGTCCACGCCGGTTCCTGTCTCTGTCCACGCCGGTTCCTGTCTCTGATTCTGTCCACACTGGTTCCTGTCTCTGTCCACACCGGTTCCTGTCTCTGTCCACTCTGTCCATGCCGGTTCCTGTCTCTGTCCACGCCGGTTCCTGTCTCTGTCTCTGTCCACGCCAGTTCCTTTCTCTGTCCATGCCGGTTCCTGTCTCTGTCCACACCGGTTCCTGTCTCTGTCCACGCCGGTTCCTGTCTCTGTCCACACCGGTTCCTGTCTCTGTCTCTGTCCACGCCGGTTCCTGTCTCTGTCCACTCTGTCAACGCCGGTTCCTTTCTCTGTCCACGCCGGTTCCTGTCTCTGTCTCTGTCCACGCCGGTTCCTGTCTCTGTCCACACCGGTTCCTGTCTCTGTCTCTGTCCACGCCGGTTCCTGTCTCTGTCCACTCTGTCCACGCCGGTTCCTGTCTCTGTCTCTGTCCACGCCGGTTCCTGTCTCTGTGTCTGTCCACGCCGGTTCCTGTCTCTGTCCACGCCGGTTCCTGACTCTGTCCATGCCGGTTCCTGTCTCTGTCTCTGTCCACGCCGGTTCCTGTCTCTGTCCACGCCGGTTCCTGACTCTGTCCATGCCGGTTCCTGTCTCTGTCTCTGTCCATGCCGGTTCCTGTCTCTGTCCACGCCGGTTCCTTTCTCTGTCCACACCGGTTCCTGTAACTGTCCACTCTGTCCACGCCAGTTCCTGTCTCTGTCCACGCCGGTTCCTGTCTCTGTCTCTGTCCACGCCGGTTCCTGTCTCTGTCCACACCGGTTCCTGTCTCTGTCCACTCTGTCCACACCGGTTCCTGTCTCTGTCCACGCCGGTTCCTGTCTCTGTCTCTGTCCATGGCGGTTCCTGTCTCTGTCCACACCGGTTCCTGTCTCTGTCTCTGTCCACGCCGGTCCCTTTCTCGGTCCACACCGGTTCCTGTCTCTGTCCACGCCGGTTCCTGTCTCTGTCTCTGTCCACACCGGTTCCTGTCTCTGTCCACGCCGGTTCCTGTCTCTGTCTCTATCCACACAGGTTCCGGTCTCTGTCCACACCGGTTCCTGTCTCTGTCCACACCGGTTCCTGTCTCTGTCCACGCCGGTTCCTGTCTCTGTCCACGCCGGTTCCTGTCTCTGTCCACGCCGGTTCCTGTCTCTGTGTCTGTCCACGCCGGTTCCTGTCTCTGTCCACGCCGGTTCCTGACTCTGTCCATGCCGGTTCCTGTCTCTGTCTCTGTCCACGCCGGTTCCTGTCTCTGTCCACGCCGGTTCCTGACTCTGTCCATGCCGGTTCCTGTCTCTGTCCACGCCGGTTCCTTTCTCTGTCCACACCGGTTCCTGTAACTGTCCACTCTGTCCACGCCAGTTCCTGTCTCTGTCCACGCCGGTTCCTGTCTCTGTCTCTGTCCACGCCGGTTCCTGTCTCTGTCCACACCGGTTCCTGTCTCTGTCCACTCTGTCCACACCGGTTCCTGTCTCTGTCCATGCCGGTTCCTGTCTCTGTCTCTGTCCATGGCGGTTCCTGTCTCTGTCCACACCGGTTCCTGTCTCTGTCTCTGTCCACGCCGGTCCCTTTCTCTGTCCACACCGGTTCCTGTCTCTGTCCACGCCGGTTCCTGTCTCTGTCTCTGTCCACACCGGTTCCTGTCTCTGTCCACGCCGGTTCCTGTCTCTGTCTCTATCCACACCGGTTCCGGTCTCTGTCCACACCGGTTCCTGTCTCTGTCCACACCGGTTCCTGTCTCTGTCCACGCCGGTTCCTGTCTCTGTCCACGCCGGTTCCTGTCTCTGTCCACACCGGTTCCTGTCTCTGTCTCTGTCCACGCCGGTTCCTGTCTCTGTCCACACCGGTTCCTGTCTCTGTCCACTCTGTCAACGCCGGTTCCTTTCTCTGTCCACGCCGGTTCCTGTCTCTGTCTCTGTCCACGCCGGTTCCTGTCTCTGTCCACACCGGTTCCTGTCTCTGTCTCTGTCCACGCCGGTTCCTGTCTCTGTCCACTCTGTCCACGCCGGTTCCTGTCTCTGTCTCTGTCCACGCCGGTTCCTGTCTCTGTCTCTGTCCACGCCGGTTCCTGTCTCTGTCCACGCCGGTTCCTGACTCTGTCCATGCCGGTTCCTGTCTCTGTCTCTGTCCACGCCGGTTCCTGTCTCTGTCCACGCCGGTTCCTGACTCTGTCCATGCCGGTTCCTGTCTCTGTCTCTGTCCATGCCGGTTCCTGTCTCTGTCCACGCCGGTTCCTTTCTCTGTCCACACCGGTTCCTGTAACTGTCCACTCTGTCAACGCCGGTTCCTTTCTCTGTCCACGCCGGTTCCTGTCTCTGTCTCTGTCCACGCCGGTTCCTGTCTCTGTCCACACCGGTTCCTGTCTCTTGTCTCTGTCCACGCCGGTTCCTGTCTCTGTCCACTCTGTCCACGCCGGTTCCTGTGTCTGTCTCTGTCCACGCCGGTTCCTGTCTCTGTCTCTGTCCACGCCGGTTCCTGTCTCTGTCCACGCCGGTTCCTGACTCTGTCCAAGCCGGTTCCTGTCTCTGTCTCTGTCCACGCCGGTTCCTGTCTCTGTCCACGCCGGTTCCTGACTCTGTCCATGCCGGTTCCTGTCTCTGTCTCTGTCCATGCCGGTTCCTGTCTCTGTCCAAGCCGGTTCCTTTCTCTGTCCACACCGGTTCCTGTCTCTGTCCACTCTGTTCACGCCAGTTCCTGTCTCTGTCCACGCCGGTTCCTGTCTCTGTCTCTGTCCACGCCGGTTCCTGTCTCTGTCCACACCGGTTCCTGTCACTGTCCACGCCGGTTCCTGTCTCTGTCGACGCCGGTTCCTGTCTCTGTCCACGCCGGTTTCTGTCTCTGTCCACGCCGGTTCCTGTCTCTGTCCACGCCGGTTCCTGTCTCTGATTCTGTCCACACTGGTTCCTGTCTCTGTCCACACCGGTTCCTGTCTCTGTCCACTCTGTCCATGCCGGTTCCTGTCTCTGTCCACGCCGGTTCCTGTCTCTGTCTCTGTCCACGCCAGTTCCTTTCTCTGTCCATGCCGGTTCCTGTCTCTGTCCACACCGGTTCCTGTCTCTGTCCACGCCGGTTCCTGTCTCTGTCCACACCGGTTCCTGTCTCTGTCTCTGTCCATGCCGGTTCCTGTCTCTGTCCACACCGGTTCCTGTCTCTGTCCACTCTGTCAACGCCGGTTCCTTTCTCTGTCCACGCCGGTTCCTGTCTCTGTCTCTGTCCACGCCGGTTCCTGTCTCTGTCCACACCGGTTCCTGTCTCTGTCTCTGTCCACGCCGGTTCCTGTCTCTGTCCACTCTGTCCACGCCGGTTCCTGTCTCTGTCTCTGTCCACGCCGGTTCCTGTCTCTGTCTCTGTCCACGCCGGTTCCTGTCTCTGTCCACGCCGGTCCTGACTCTGTCCATGCCGGTTCCTGTCTCTGTCTCTGTCCACGCCGGTTCCTGTCTCTGTCCACGCCGGTTCCTGACTCTGTCCATGCCGGTTCCTGTCTCTGTCTCTGTCCATGCCGGTTCCTGTCTCTGTCCACGCCGGTTCCTTTCTCTGTCCACACCGGTTCCTGTAACTGTCCACTCTGTCCACGCCAGTTCCTGTCTCTGTCCACGCCGGTTCCTGTCACTGTCCACGCCGGTTCCTGTCTCTGTCCACACCGGTTCCTGTCTCTGTCCACTCTGTCCACACCGGTTCCTGTCTCTGTCCACGCCGGTTCCTGTCTCTGTCTCTGTCCATGGCGGTTCCTGTCTCTGTCCACACCGGTTCCTGTCTCTGTCTCTGTCCACGCCGGTCCCTTTCTCTGTCCACACCGGTTCCTGTCTCTGTCCACGCCGGTTCCTGTCTCTGTCTCTGTCCACACCGGTTCCTGTCTCTGTCCACGCCGGTTCCTGTCTCTGTCTCTATCCACACCGGTTCCGGTCTCTGTCCACACCGGTTCCTGTCTCTGTCCACACCGGTTCCTGTCTCTGTCCACGCCGGTTCCTGTCTCTGTCCACGCCGGTTCCTTTCTCTGTCCACGCCGGTTCCTGTCTCTGTCCACTCTGTCCATGCCGGTTCCTGTCTCTGTCCACACCGGTTCCTGTCTCTGTCCACTCTGTCCACGCCAGTTCCTGTCTCTGTCCACGCCGGTTCCTGTCTCTGTCTCTGTCCACGCCGGTTCCTGTCTCTGTCCACACCGGTTCCTGTCACTGTCCACGCCGGTTCCTGTCTCTGTCGACGCCGGTTCCTGTCTCTGTCCACTCTGTCAACGTCGGTTCCTTTCTCTGTCCACGCCGGTTCCTGTCTCTGTCTCTGTCCACGCCGGTTCCTGTCTCTGTCCACGCCGGTTCCTGTCTCTGTCTCTGTCCACACCGGTTCCTGTCTCTGTCCACGCCGGTTCCTGTCTCTGTCTCTATCCACACCGGTTCCGGTCTCTGTCCACACCAGTTCCTGTCTCTGTCCATGCCGGTTCCTGTCTCTGTCCACACCGGTTCCTGTCTCTGTCCACGCCGGTTCCTGTCTTTGTCCACACCGGTTCCTGTCTCTGTCTCTGTCCACGCCGGTTCCTGTCTCTGTCCACACCGGTTCCTGTCTCTGTCCACTCTGTCAACGTCGGTTCCTTTCTCTGTCCACGCCGGTTCCTGTCTCTGTCTCTGTCCACGCCGGTTCCTGTCTCTGTCCACACCGGTTCCTGTCTCTGTCTCTGTCCACGCCGGTTCCTGTCTCTGTCCACTCTGTCCACGCCGGTTCCTGTCTCTGTCTCTGTCCATGCCGGTTCCTGTCTCTGTCCACGCCGGTTTCTGTCTCTGTCCACGCTGGTTCCTGACTCTGTCCATGCCGGTTCCTGTCTCTGTCTCTGTCCACGCCGGTTCCTGTCTCTGTCCACGCCGGTTCCTGACTCTGTCCATGCCGGTTCCTGTCTCTGTCTCTGTCCATGCCGGTTCCTGTCTCTGTCCACGCCGGTTCCTTTCTCTGTCCACACCGGTTCCTGTAACTGTCCACTCTGTCCACGCCAGTTCCTGTCTCTGTCCACGCCGGTTCCTGTCTCTGTCTCTGTCCACGCCGGTTCCTGTCTCTGTCCACACCGGTTCATGTCACTGTCCACGCCGGTTCCTGTCTCTGTCGACGCCGGTTCCTGTCTCTGTCCACACCGGTTCCTGTCTCTGTCTCTGTCCACACCGGTTCCTGTCTCTGTCCACTCTGTCTACACCGGTTCCTGTCTCTGTCCACGCCGGTTCCCTTTCTCTGTCTCTGTCCATGGCGGTTCCTGTCTCTGTCCACACCGGTTCCTGTCTCTGTCTCTGTCCACGCCGGTCCATTTCTCTGTCCACACCGGTTCCTGTCTCTGTCCACGCCGGTTCCTGTCTCTGACTCTGTCCACACCGGTTCCTGTCTCTGTCCACGCCGGTTCCTGTCTCTGTCCACGCCGGTTCCTTTCTCTGTCCACGCCAGTTCCTGTCTCTGTCCACTCTGTCCATGCCGGTTCCTGTCTCTGTCCACACCGGTTCCTGTCTCTGTACATACCGGTTCCTGTCTCTGTCCACGCCGGTTCCCGTCTCTGTTCACGCCGGTTCCTGTCTCTGTCTCTGTCCATGCCGGTTCCTGTCTCTGTCCACGCCGGTTCCTGTCTCTGTCAACACCGGTTCCTGTCTCTGTCCACTCTGTCCACGCCAGTTCCTGTCTCTGTCCATGCCGTTTCCTGTCTCTGTCCACACCGGTTCCTGTCTCTGTCCACGCCGGTTCCTGTCTCTGTCAACACCGGTTCCTGTCTCTGTCCACTCTGTCCAAGCCAGTTCCTGTCTCTGTCCATGCCTTTTCCTGTCTCTGTCCACACCGGTTCCTGTCTCTGTCCACTCTGTCCATGCCGGTTCCTGTCTCTGTCCACGCCGGTTCCTGTCTCTGTCTCTGTCCACGCCAGTTCCTGTCTCTGTCCATGCCGGTTCCTGTCTCTGTCCACACCGGTTCCTGTCTCTGTCCACGCCGGTTCCTGTCTCTGTCCACACCGGTTCCTGTCTCTGTCTCTGTCCACGCCGGTTCCTGTCTCTGTCCACACCGGTTCCTGTCTCTGTCCACTCTGTCAACGCCGGTTCCTTTCTCTGTCCACGCCTGCTTCTGTCTCTGTCCACGCCGGTTCCTGTCTCTGTCCACGCCGGTTCCTGACTCTGTCCACGCCGGTTCCTGTCTCTGTCTCTGTCCACGCCGGCTTCTGTCTCTGTCCACGCCGGTTCCTGTCTCTGTCCACGCCGGTTCCTGTCTCTGTTTCTGTCCACACTGGTTCCTGTCTCTGTCCACACCGGTTCCTGTCTCTGTCCACTCTGTCCATGCCGGTTCCTGTCTCTGTCCACGCCGGTTCCTGTCTCTGTCTCTGTCCACGCCGGTTCCTGTCTCTGTCCATGCCGGTTCCTGTCTCTTTCCACACCGGTTCCTGTCTCTGTCCACGCCGGTTCCTGTCTCTGTCCACACCGGTTCCTGTCTCTGTCTCTGTCCACGCCGGTTCCTGTCTCTGTCCAAACCGGTTCCTGTCTCTGTCCACTCTGTCAACGCCGGTTCCTTTCTCAGTCCACGCCGGTTCCTGTCTCTGTCTCTGTCCACGCCGGTTCCTGTCTCTGTCCACACCGGTTCCTGTCTCTGTCCATGCCGGTTCCTGTATCTGTCCACTCTGTCCACGCCAGTTCCTGTCTCTGTTCACGCCGGTTCCTGTCTCTGTCTCTGTCCACGCCGGTTCCTGTCTCTGTCCACGCCGGTTCCTGTCTCTGTCTCTATCCACACCAGTTCCTGTCTCTGTCCACATCGGTTCCTGTCTCTGTCTCTGTCCACGCCAGTTCCTGTCTCTGTCCATGCCGGTTCCTGTCTCTGTCCACACCGGTTCCTGTCTCTGTCCACGCTCGTTCCTGTCTCTGTCCACACCGGTTCCTGTCTCTGTCTCTGTCCACGCCGGTTCCTGTCTCTGTCCACTCTGTCCACGCCGGTTCCTGTCTCTGTCTCTGTCCATGCCGGTTCCTGTCTCTGTCCACGCCGGTTTCTGTCTCTGTCCACGCTGGTTCCTGACTCTGTCCATGCCGGTTCCTGTCTCTGTCTCTGTCCACGCCGGTTCCTGTCTCTGTCCACGCCGGTTCCTGTCTCTGTCCACACCGGTTCCTGTCTCTGTCCACTCTGTCCATGCCGGTTCCTGTCTCTGTCCACGCCGGTTCCTGTCTCTGTCTCTGTCCACGCCGGTTCCTGTCTCTGTCCATGCCGGTTCCTGTCTCTTTCCACACCGGTTCCTGTCTCTGTCCACGCCGGTTCCTGTCTCTGTCCACACCGGTTCCTGTCTCTGTCTCTGTCCACGCCGGTTCCTGTCTCTGTCCAAACCGGTTCCTGTCTCTGTCCACTCTGTCAACGCCGGTTCCTTTCTCAGTCCACGCCGGTTCCTGTCTCTGTCTCTGTCCACGCCGGTTCCTGTCTCTGTCCACACCGGTTCCTGTCTCTGTCCATGCCGGTTCCTGTATCTGTCCACTCTGTCCACGCCAGTTCCTGTCTCTGTTCACGCCGGTTCCTGTCTCTGTCTCTGTCCACGCCGGTTCCTGTCTCTGTCCACGCCGGTTCCTGTCTCTGTCTCTATCCACACCAGTTCCTGTCTCTGTCCACACCGGTTCCTGTCTCTGTCCACGCCGGTTCCTGTCTCTGTCTCTATCCACACCGGTTCCACTCTCTGTCCACACCGGTTCCTGTCTCTGTCCACGCCGGTTCCTGTCTCTGTCCACGCCGGTTCCTGTCTCTGTCCACGCCGGTTCCTGTCTCTGTCCACTCTGTCCATGCCGGTTCCTGTCTCTGTCCACACCGGTTCCTGTCTCTGTACATACCGGTTCCTGTCTCTGTCCACGCCGGTTCCTGACTATG
Source organism: Telmatherina bonti (assembly GCF_933228915.1). Taxonomy (NCBI): domain Eukaryota; kingdom Metazoa; phylum Chordata; class Actinopteri; order Atheriniformes; family Telmatherinidae; genus Telmatherina; species Telmatherina bonti. Next base: position 35,132,590 of record NC_136618.1, read on the forward strand.
TCCACGCCGGTTCCCGTCTCTGTTCACGCCGGTTCCTGACTCTGTCCACGCCGGTTCCTGTCTCTGTCTCTGTCCATGCCGGTTCCTGTCTCTGTCCACGCCGGTTCCTGTCTCTGTCAACACCGGTTCCTGTCTCTGTCCACTCTGTCCACGCCAGTTCCTGTCTCTGTCCATGCCGGTTCCTGTCTCTGTCTCTGTCCACACCGGTTCCTGTCTCTTTCTCTGTCCACGCCGGTTCCTGTCTCTGTCCACGCCGGTTCCTGACTCTGTCCACGCCGGTTCCTGTCTCTGCCTCTGTCCACGCCGGTTCCTGTCTCTGTCCACGCCGACTTCTGTCTCTGTCCACGCCGGTTCCTGTCTCTGTCCACGCCGGTTCCTGTCTCTGTTTCTGTCCACACTGGTTCCTGTCTTGGTCCACACCGGTTCCTGTCTCTGTCCACTCTGTCCATGCCGGTTCCTGTCTCTGTCCACGCCGGTTCCTGTCTCTGTCTCTGTCCACGCCAGTTCCTGTCTCTGTCCATGCCGGTTCCTGTCTCTGTCCACACCGGTTCCTGTCTCTGTCCACGCTCGTTCCTGTCTCTTTCCACACCGGTTCCTGTCTATGTCTCTGTCCACGCCGGTTCCTGTCTCTGTCCAAACCGGTTCCTGTCTCTGTCCACTCTGTCAACGCCGGTTCCTTTCTCTGTCCACGCCGGTTCCTGTCTCTGTCTCTGTCCACGCCGGTTCCTGTCTCTGTCCACACCGGTTCCTGTCTCTGTCCACGCCGGTTCCTGTCTCTGTCAACACCGGTTCCTGTCTCTGTCCACTCTGTCCACGCCAGTTCCTGTCTCTGTCCATGCCGTTTCCTGTCTCTGTCCACACCGGTTCCTGTCTCTGTCCACGCCGGTTCCTGTCTCTGTCAACACCGGTTCCTGTCTCTGTCCACTCTGTCCAAGCCAGTTCCTGTCTCTGTCCATGCCGTTTCCTGTCTCTGTCCACACCGGTTCCTGTCTCTGTCCACTCTGTCCACGCCGGTTCCTGTCTCTGTCCACGCCGGTTCCTGACTCTGTCCACGCCGGTTCCTGTCTCTGCCTCTGTCCACGCCGGTTCCTGTCTCTGTCCACGCCGGCTTCTGTCTCTGTCCACGCCGGTTCCTGTCTCTGTCCACGCCGGTTCCTGTCTCTGTTTCTGTCCACACTGGTTCCTGTCTCTGTCCACACCGGTTCCTGTCTCTGTCCACTCTGTCCATGCCGGTTCCTGTCTCTGTCCACGCCGGTTCCTGTCTCTGTCTCTGTCCACGCCAGTTCCTGTCTCTGTCCATGCCGGTTCCTGTCTCGTTCCACACCGGTTCCTGTCTCTGTCCACGCCGGTTCCTGTCTCTTTCCACACCGGTTCCTGTCTCTGTCTCTGTCCACGCCGGTTCCTGTCTCTGTCCAAACCGGTTCCTGTCTCTGTCCACTCTGTCAACGCCGGTTCCTTTCTCTGTCCACGCCGGTTCCTGTCTCTGTCTCTGTCCACGCCGGTTCCTGTCTCTGTCCACACCGGTTCCTGTCTCTGTCCACTCTGTCAACGCCGGTTCCTTTCTCTGTCCACGCCGGCTTCTGTCTCTGTCCACGCCGGTTCCTGTCACTGTCCACGCCGGTTCCTGACTCTGTCCACGCCGGTTCCTGTCTCTGTCTCTGTCCACGCCGGTTCCTGTCTCTGTCCACGCCGGCTTCTGTCTCTGTCCACGCCGGTTCCTGTCTCTGTCCACGCCGGTTCCTGTCTCTGTTTCTGTCCACACTGGTTCCTGTCTCTGTCCACACCGGTTCCTGTCTCTGTCCACTCTGTCCATGCCGGTTCCTGTCTCTGTCCACGCCGGTTCCTGTCTCTGTCTCTGTCCACGCCGGTTCCTGTCTCTGTCCATGCCGGTTCCTGTCTCTGTCCACACCGGTTCCTGTCTCTGTCCACGCCGGTTCCTGTCTCTGTCAACACCGGTTCCTGTCTCTGTCCACTCTGTCTCTGTCCACGCCGGTTCCTGTCTCTGTCCATGTCGGTTCCTGTCTCTGTCCACACCGGTTCCTGTCTCTGTCCACGCCGGTTCCTGTCTCTGTCAACACCGGTTCCTGTCTCTGTCCACCCTTTCCACGCCAGTTCCTGTCTCTGTCCATGCCGTTTCCTGTCTCTGTCCACACCGGTTCCTGTCTCTGTCCACACCGGTTCATGTCACTGTCCACGCCGGTTCCTGTCTCTGTCGACGCCGGTTCCTGTCTCTGTCCACTCTGTCCACGCCGGTTCCTGTCTCTGTCTCTGTCCATGCCGGTTCCTGTCTCTGTCCACGCCGGTTTCTGTCTCTGTCCACGCTGGTTCCTGACTCTGTCCATGCCGGTTCCTGTCTCTGTCTCTGTCCACGCCGGTTCCTGTCTCTGTCCACGCCGGTTCCTGACTCTGTCCATGCCGGTTCCTGTCTCTGTCTCTGTCCATGCCGGTTCCTGTCTCTGTCCACGCCGGTTCCTTTCTCTGTCCACACCGGTTCCTGTAACTGTCCACTCTGTCCACGCCAGTTCCTGTCTCTGTCCACGCCGGTTCCTGTCTCTGTCTCTGTCCACGCCGGTTCCTGTCTCTGTCCACACCGGTTCATGTCACTGTCCACGCCGGTTCCTGTCTCTGTCGACGCCGGTTCCTGTCTCTGTCCACACCGGTTCCTGTCTCTGTCTCTGTCCACACCGGTTCCTGTCTCTGTCCACTCTGTCTACACCGGTTCCTGTCTCTGTCCACGCCGGTTCCCTTTCTCTGTCTCTGTCCATGGCGGTTCCTGTCTCTGTCCACACCGGTTCCTGTCTCTGTCTCTGTCCACGCCGGTCCATTTCTCTGTCCACACCGGTTCCTGTCTCTGTCCACGCCGGTTCCTGTCTCTGTCTCTGTCCACACCGGTTCCTGTCTCTGTCCACGCCGGTTCCTGTCTCTGTCTCTATCCACACCAGTTCCTATCTCTGTCCACACCGGTTCCTGTCTCTGTCTCTATCCACACCTGTTCCTGTCTCTGTCCACACCGGTTCCTGTCTCTGTCCACGCCGGTTCCTGTCTCTGTCCACGCCGGTTCCTTTCTCTGTCCACGCCAGTTCCTGTCTCTGTCCACTCTGTCCATGCCGGTTCCTGTCTCTGTCCACACCGGTTCCTGTCTCTGTACATACCGGTTCCTGTCTCTGTCCACGCCGGTTCCCGTCTCTGTTCACGCCGGTTCCTGTCTCTGTCTCTGTCCATGCCGGTTCCTGTCTCTGTCCACGCCGGTTCCTGTCTCTGTCAACACCGGTTCCTGTCTCTGTCCACTCTGTCCACGCCAGTTCCTGTCTCTGTCCATGCCGTTTCCTGTCTCTGTCCACACCGGTTCCTGTCTCTGTCCACGCCGGTTCCTGTCTCTGTCAACACCGGTTCCTGTCTCTGTCCACTCTGTCCAAGCCAGTTCCTGTCTCTGTCCATGCCGTTTCCTGTCTCTGTCCACACCGGTTCCTGTCTCTGTCCACTCTGTCCATGCCGGTTCCTGTCTCTGTCCACGCCGGTTCCTGTCTCTGTCTCTGTCCACGCCAGTTCCTGTCTCTGTCCATGCCGGTTCCTGTCTCTGTCCACACCGGTTCCTGTCTCTGTCCACGCCGGTTCCTGTCTCTGTCCACACCGGTTCCTGTCTCTGTCTCTGTCCACGCCGGTTCCTGTCTCTGTCCACACCGGTTCCTGTCTCTGTCCACTCTGTCAACGCCGGTTCCTTTCTCTGTCCACGCCGGCTTCTGTCTCTGTCCACGCCGGTTCCTGTCTCTGTCCACGCCGGTTCCTGACTCTGTCCACGCCGGTTCCTGTCTCTGTCTCTGTCCACGCCGGTTCCTGTCTCTGTCTCTGTCCACACCGGTTCCTGTCTCTGTCCACGCCGGTTCCTGTCTCTGTCTCTATCCACACCAGTTCCTGTCTCTGTCCACACCGGTTCCTGTCTCTGTCCACGCCGGTTCCTGTCTCTGTCTCTATCCACACCGGTTCCACTCTCTGTCCACACCGGTTCCTGTCTCTGTCCACGCCGGTTCCTGTCTCTGTCCACGCCGGTTCCTTTCTCTGTCCACGCCGGTTCCTGTCTCTGTCCACTCTGTCCATGCCGGTTCCTGTCTCTGTCCACACCGGTTCCTGTCTCTGTACATACCGGTTCCTGTCTCTGTCCACGCCGGTTCCTGACTATGTCCACGCCGGTTCCCGTCTCTGTTCACGCCGGTTCCTGACTCTGTCCACGCCGGTTCCTGTCTCTGTCTCTGTCCATGCCGGTTCCTGTCTCTGTCCACGCCGGTTCCTGTCTCTGTCAACACCGGTTCCTGTCTCTGTCCACTCTGTCCACGCCAGTTCCTGTCTCTGTCCATGCCGGTTCCTGTCTCTGTCTCTGTCCACACCGGTTCCTGTCTCTTTCTCTGTCCACGCCGGTTCCTGTCTCTGTCCACGCCGGTTCCTGACTCTGTCCACGCCGGTTCCTGTCTCTGCCTCTGTCCACGCCGGTTCCTGTCTCTGTCCACGCCGGCTTCTGTCTCTGTCCACGCCGGTTCCTGTCTCTGTCCACGCCGGTTCCTGTCTCTGTTTCTGTCCACACTGGTTCCTGTCTTTGTCCACACCGGTTCCTGTCTCTGTCCACTCTGTCCATGCCGGTTCCTGTCTCTGTCCACGCCGGTTCCTGTCTCTGTCTCTGTCCACGCCAGTTCCTGTCTCTGTCCATGCCGGTTCCTGTCTCTGTCCACACCGGTTCCTGTCTCTGTCCACGCCGGTTCCTGTCTCTTTCCACACCGGTTCCTGTCTATGTCTCTGTCCACGCCGGTTCCTGTCTCTATCCAAACCGGTTCCTGTCTCTGTCCACTCTGTCAACGCCGGTTCCTTTCTCTGTCCACGCCGGTTCCTGTCTCTGTCTCTGTCCACGCCGGTTCCTGTCTCTGTCCACACCGGTTCCTGTCTCTGTCCACGCCGGTTCCTGTCTCTGTCAACACCGGTTCCTGTCTCTGTCCACTCTGTCCACGCCAGTTCCTGTCTCTGTCCATGCCGTTTCCTGTCTCTGTCCACACCGGTTCCTGTCTCTGTCCACGCCGGTTCCTGTCTCTGTCAACACCGGTTCCTGTCTCTGTCCACTCTGTCCAAGCCAGTTCCTGTCTCTGTCCATGCCGTTTCCTGTCTCTGTCCACACCGGTTCCTGTCTCTGTCCACTCTGTCCACGCCGGTTCCTGTCTCTGTCCACGCCGGTTCCTGACTCTGTCCACGCCGGTTCCTGTCTCTGCCTCTGTCCACGCCGGTTCCTGTCTCTGTCCACGCCGGCTTCTGTCTCTGTCCACGCCGGTTCCTGTCTCTGTCCACGCCGGTTCCTGTCTCTGTTTCTGTCCACACTGGTTCCTGTCTCTGTCCACACCGGTTCCTGTCTCTGTCCACTCTGTCCATGCCGGTTCCTGTCTCTGTCCACGCCGGTTCCTGTCTCTGTCTCTGTCCACGCCAGTTCCTGTCTCTGTCCATGCCGGTTCCTGTCTCTGTCCACACCGGTTCCTGTCTCTGTCCACGCCGGTTCCTGTCTCTTTCCACACCGGTTCCTGTCTCTGTCTCTGTCCACGCCGGTTCCTGTCTCTGTCCAAACCGGTTCCTGTCTCTGTCCACTCTGTCAACGCCGGTTCCTTTCTCTGTCCACGCCGGTTCCTGTCTCTGTCTCTGTCCACGCCGGTTCCTGTCTCTGTCCACACCGGTTCCTGTCTCTGTCCACTCTGTCAACGCCGGTTCCTTTCTCTGTCCACGCCGGCTTCTGTCTCTGTCCACGCCGGTTCCTGTCACTGTCCACGCCGGTTCCTGACTCTGTCCACGCCGGTTCCTGTCTCTGTCTCTGTCCACGCCGGTTCCTGTCTCTGTCCACGCCGGCTTCTGTCTCTGTCCACGCCGGTTCCTGTCTCTGTCCACGCCGGTTCCTGTCTCTGTTTCTGTCCACACTGGTTCCTGTCTCTGTCCACACCGGTTCCTGTCTCTGTCCACTCTGTCCATGCCGGTTCCTGTCTCTGTCCACGCCGGTTCCTGTCTCTGTCTCTGTCCACGCCGGTTCCTGTCTCTGTCCATGCCGGTTCCTGTCTCTGTCCACACCGGTTCCTGTCTCTGTCCACGCCGGTTCCTGTCTCTGTCCACACCGGTTCCTGTCTCTGTCTCTGTCCACGCCGGTTCCTGTCTCTGTCCAAACCGGTTCCTGTAACTGTCCACTCTGTCCACGCCAGTTCCTGTCTCTGTTCACGCCGGTTCCTGTCTCTGTCTCTGTCCACGCCGGTTCCTTTCTCTGTCCATGCCGGTTACTGTAACTGTCCACTCTGTCCACACCGGTTCCTGTCACTGTCCACGCCGGTTTCTGTCTCTGTCGACGCCGGTTCCTGTCTCTGTCCACACCGGTTCCTGTCTCTGTCTCTGTCTACGCCGGTTCCTGTCTCTGTCCACACCGGTTCCTGTCTCTGTCCACTCTGTCCACACCGGTTCCTGTCTCTGTCCACGCCGGTTCCTGTCTCTGTCTCTGTCCACACCGGTTCCTGTCTCTGTCCACGCCGGTTCCTGTCTCTGTCTCTATCCACACCAGTTCCTGTCTCTGTCCACACCGGTTCCTGTCTCTGTCCACGCCGGTTCCTGTCTCTGTCTCTATCCACACCGGTTCCTGTCTCTGTCCACACCGGTTCCTGTCTCTGTCCACGCCGGTTCCTGTCTCTGTCCACGCCGGTTCCTTACTCTGTCCACGCCGGTTCCTGTCTCTGTCCACTCTGTCCATGCCGGTTCCTGTCTCTGTCCACACCGGTTCCTGTCTCTGTACATACCGGTTCCTGTCTCTGTCCACGCCGGTTCCCGTCTCTGTTCACGCCGGTTCCTGACTCTGTCCACGCCGGTTCCTGTCTCTGTCTCTGTCCATGCCAGTTCCTCTCTCTGTCCACGCCGGTTCCTGTCTCTGTCCACTCTGTCCACGCCAGTTCCTGTCTCTGTCCATGCCGTTTCCTGTCTCTGTCCACACCGGTTCCTGTCTCTGTCCACGCCGGTTCCTGTCTCTGTCAACACCGGTTCCTGTCTCTGTCCACCCTGTCCACTACAGTTCCTGTCTCTGTCCATGCCGTTTCCTGTCTCTGTCCACACCGGTTCCTGTCTCTGTCCACGCCGGTTCCTGTCTCTGTCCACACCGGTTCCTGTCTCTGTCTCTGTCCACGCCGGTTCCTGTCTCTGTCTACACCGGTTCCTGTCTCTGTCCACGCCGGTTCCTGTCTCTGTCCACGCCGGTTCCTGTCTCTGTCCACGCCGGTTCCTGTCTCTGTCCACGCCGGTTCCTGTCACTGTCCACGCCGGTTCCTGTCTCTGTCGACGCCGGTTCCTGTCTCTGTCCATACCGGTTCCTGTCTCTGTCCACTCTGTCCACACCGGTTCCTGTCTCTGTCCACGCCGGTTCCTGTCTCTGTCTCTGTCCATGGCGGTTCCTGTCTCTGTCCACACCGGTTCCTGTCTCTGTCTCTGTCCACGCCGGTCCCTTTCTCAGTCCACACCGGTTCCTGTCTCTGTCCACGCCGGTTCCTGTCTCTGTCTCTGTCCACACCGGTTCCTGTCTCTGTCCACGCCGGTTCCTGTCTCTGTCTCTATCCACACCAGTTCCTGTCTCTGTCCACACCGGTTCCTGTCTCTGTCCACGCCGGTTCCTGTCTCTGTCTCTATCCACACCGGTTCCTGTCTCTGTCCACACCGGTTCCTGTCTCTGTCCACGCCGGTTCCTGTCTCTGTCCACGCCGGTTCCTTTCTCTGTCCACGCCGGTTCCTGTCTCTGTCCACTCTGTCCATGCCGGTTCCTGTCTCTGTCCACACCGGTTCCTGTCTCTGTACATACCGGTTCCTGTCTCTGTCCACGCCGGTTCCTGACTATGTCCACGCCGGTTCCCGTCTCTGTTCACGCCGGTTCCTGACTCTGTCCACGCCGGTTCCTGTCTCTGTCTCTGTCCATGCCGGTTCCTGTCTCTGTCCACGCCGGTTCCTGTCTCTGTCAACACCGGTTCCTGTCTCTGTCCACTCTGTCCACGCCAGTTCCTGTCTCTGTCCATGCCGGTTCCTGTCTCTGTCTCTGTCCACACCGGTTCCTGTCTCTGTCTCTGTCCACGCCGGTTCCTGTCTCTGTCCACGCCTGCTTCTGTCTCTGTCCACGCCGGTTCCTGTCTCTGTCCACGCCGGTTCCTGACTCTGTCCACGCCGGTTCCTGTCTCTGTCCACGCCGGCTTCTGTCTCTGTCCACGCCGGTTCCTGTCTCTGTCCACGCCGGTTCCTGTCTCTGTTTCTGTCCACACTGGTTCCTGTCTCTGTCCACACCGGTTCCTGTCTCTGTCCACTCTGTCCATGCCGGTTCCTGTCTCTGTCCACGCCGGTTCCTGTCTCTGTCTCTGTCCACGCCAGTTCCTGTCTCTGTCCATGCCGGTTCCTGTCTCTGTCCACACCGGTTCCTGTCTCTGTCCACGCCGGTTCCTGTCTCTTTCCACACCGGTTCCTGTCTCTGTCTCTGTCCACGCCGGTTTCTGTCTCTGTCCAAACCGGTTCCTGTCTCTGTCCACTCTGTCAACGCCGGTTCCTTTCTCTGTCCGCGCCGGTTACTGTCTCTGTCTCTGTCCACGCCGGTTCCTGTCTCTGTCCACACCGGTTCCTGTCGCTGTCTCTGTCCACGGCGGTTCCTGTGTCTGTCCACTCTGTCCACGCCGGTTCCTGTCTCTGTCTCTGTCCACGCCGGTTCCTGTTTCTGTCTCTGTCCACGCCGGTTCCTGTCTCTGCCCACGCCGGTTCCTGACTCTGTCCATGCCGGTTCCTGTCTCTGTCTCTGTCCACGCCGGTTCCTGTCTCTGTCCATGCCGGTTCCTGACTCTGTCCATGCCGTTTCCTGTCTCTGTCCACGCCGGTTCCTGACTCTGTCCACACCGGTTCCTGTCTCTGTCCACACTGGTTCCTGTCTCTGTCCACGCCGGTTCCTGTCTCTGTCTCTGTCCACACCGGTTCCTGTCTCTGTCCACGCCGGTTCCTGTCTTTGTCCACGCCGGTTCCTGTCTCTGTCTCTATCCACACCGGTTCCTGTCTCTGTCCACACCGGTTCCTGTCTCTGTCCACGCCAGTTCCTGTCTCTGTCCACGCCAGTTCCTGTCTCTGTCTCTGTCGACGCCGGTTCCTGTCTCTGTCCACGCCGGTTCCTGTCTCTGCCCACGCCGGTTCGTGACTCTGTCCATGCCGGTTCCTGTCTCTGTCTCTGTCCACGCCGGTTCCTGTCTCTGTCCACGCCGGTTCCTGACTCTGTCCATGCCGGTTCCTGTCTCTGTCCACGCCGGTTCCTGTCTCTGTCCACACCGGTTCCTGTCTCTGTCCACTCTGTCCACGCCAGTTCCTGTCTCTGTCCACGCCGGTTCCTGTCTCTGTCTCTGTCGACGCCGGTTCCTGTCTCTGTCCACGCCGGTTCCTGTCACTGTCCACGCCGGTTCCTGTCTCTGTCCACTCTGTCCACACCGGTTCCTGTCTCTGTCCACGCCGGTTCCTGTCTCTGTCTCTGTCCATGGCGGTTCCTGTCTCTGTCCACACCGGTTCCTGTCTCTGTCTCTGTCCACGCCGGTCCCTTTCTCTGTCCACGCCGGTTCCTGTCTCTGTCTCTGTCCATGGCGGAACCTGTATCTGTCCACACCGGTTCCTCTCTCTGTCTCTGTCCACGCCGGTCCCTTTCTCTGTCCACACCGGTTCCTGTCTCTGTCCACGCCGGTTCCTGTCTCTGTCCACGCCGGTTCCTGTCTCTGTCTCTATCCACACCGGTTCCTGTCTCTGTCCACACCGGTTCCTGTCTCTGTCCACGCCGGTTCCTGTCTCTGTCTCTATCCACACCGGTTCCTGTCTCTGTCCACACCGGTTCCTGTCCCTGTCCACGCCGGTTCCTGTCTCTGTCCACGCCGGTTCCTTTCTCTGTCCACGCCGGTTCCTGTCTCTGTCCACTCTGTCCATGCCGGTTCCTGTCTCTGTCCACACCGGTTCCTGTCTCTGTACATACCGGTTCCTGTCTCTGTCCACGCCGGTTCCTGTCTCTGTCCACGCCGGTTCCCGTCTCTGTTCACGCCGGTCTCTGTCCACTCTGTCCACACCGGTTCCTGTCTCTGTCCACTCTGTCCACGCCGGTTTCTGTCTCTTTCCACGCCGGTTCCTGTCTCTGTCCACACCGGTTCCTGTCTCTGTCTCTGGCCATGCCAGTTCCTATCTCTGTCCACACCGGTTCCTGTCTCTGTCTCTGTCCATGCCGGTTCCTGTCTCTGTCCACACCGGTTCCTGTCTCTGTCCACTCTGTCCATGCCGGTTCCTGTCTCTGTCCACTCTGTCCACACCGGTTCCTGTTTCTGTCTCTGTCCACGCCGGTTCCTGTCTCTGTCTTTGTCCACGCCGGTTCCTGTCTCTGTCCATGCCGGTTCCTGTCTCTGTCTCTGTCCACGCCAGTTTCTGTCTCTGTACACGCCGGTTCCTGTCTCTGTCCACGTCGGTTCCTGTCTCTCTCCACGCCGGTTCCTGTCTCTGTCTCTGTCCACATCGGTTCCTGTCTCTGTCCACTGTGTCCACACCGGTTCCTGTCTCTCTTCACGCCTGTTCCTTTCTCTGTCCACACCGGTTCCTGTCTCTGTCCACGCCGGTTCCTGTCTCTGTATCTGTCCACACCTGTTCCTGTCTCTGTCCACGCCGGTTCCTGTCTGTGTCCACGCCGGTTCCTGTCTCTGTCTCTGTCCACGCCGGTTCCTGTCTCTGTCTCTGTCCACGCCGGTTCCTGTCTCTGTCTCTTTCCACACCGGTTCCTGTCTCTGTCCACGCCGGTTCCTTGACTCTGTCCACACCGGTTCCTGTCTCTGTCTCTGTCCACACCGGTTCCTGTCTCTGTCCACGCCGGTTCCTGTCTCTGTCCACGCCGGTTCCTGTCTCTGTCTCTATCCACACCGGTTCCTGTCTCTGTCCACACCGGTTCCTGTCTCTGTCCACGCCGGTTCCTGTCTCTGTCTCTATCCACACCGGTTCCGTTCTCTGTCCACACCGGTTCCTGTCCCTGTCCACGCCGGTTCCTGTCTCTGTCCACGCCGGTTCCTTTCTCTGTCCACGCCGGTTCCTGTCTCTGTCCACTCTGTCCATGCCGGTTCCTGTCTCTGTCCACACCGGTTCCTGTCTCTGTACATACCGGTTCCTGTCTCTGTCCACGCCGGTTCCTGTCTCTGTCCACGCCGGTTCCCGTCTCTGTTCACGCCGGTTCCTGACTCTGTCCACCCCGGTTCCTGTCTCTGTCTCTGTCCATGCCGGTTCCTGTCTCTGTCCACACCGGTTCCTGTCTCTGTTCACTCTGTCCACGCCGGTTCCTTTCTCTGTCCACTCTGTCCACACCGGTTCCTGACTCTGTCCACCCCGGTTCCTGTCTCTGTCTCTGTCCATGCCGGTTCCTGTCTCTGTCCACACCGGTTCCTGTCTCTGTCCACTCTGTCCACGCCGGTTCCTTTCTCTGTCCACTCTGTCCACACCGGTTCCTGTCTCTGTCCACTCTGTCCACGCCGGTTTCTGTCTCTTTCCACGCCGGTTCCTGTCTCTGTCCACACCGGTTCCTGTCTCTGTCTCTGGCCATGCCAGTTCCTTTCTCTGTCCACACCGGTTCCTGTCTCTGTCTCTTTCCATGCCGGTTCCTGTCTCTGTCCACACCGGTTCCTGTCTCTGTCCACTCTGTCCATGCCGGTTCCTGTCTCTGTCCACTCTGTCCACACCGGTTCCTGTCTCTGTCTCTGTCCACGCCGGTTCCTGTCTCTGTCTTTGTCCACGCCGGTTCCTGTCTCTGTCCATGCCGGTTCCTGTCTCTGTCTCTGTCCACGCCAGTTTCTGTCTCTGTACACGCCGGTTCCTGTCTCTGTCCACGTCGGTTCCTGTCTCTGTCCACGCCGGTTCCTGTCTCTGTCTCTGTCCAAATCGGTTCCTGTCTCTGTCCACTGTGTCCACACCGGTTCCTGTCTCTCTCCACGCCTGTTCCTTTCTCTGTCCACACCGGTTCCTGTCTCTGTCCACGCCGGTTCCTGTCTCTGTCTCTGTCCACACCGGTTCCTGTCTCTGTCCACGCCGGTTCCTGTCTGTGTCCACGCCGGTTCCTGTCTCTGTCTCTGTCCACGCCGGTTCCTGTCTCTGTCTCTTTCCACACCGGTTCCTGTCTCTGTCCACGCCGGTTCCTTGACTCTGTCCACACCGGTTCCTGTCTCTGTCTCTGTCCACACCGGTTCCTGTCTCTGTCCACGCCGGATCCTGACTCTGTCCACACCGGTTCCTGTCTCTGTCCACACTGGTTCCTGTCTCTGTCCACGCCGGTTCCTGTCTCTGTCTCTGTCCACGCCGGTTCCTGTCTCTGTCTCTGTCCACACCGGTTCCTGTCTCTGTCCACGCCGGTTCCTGTCTCTGTCCACGTCGGTTCCTGTCTCTGTCTCTGTCCACGCCGGTTCCTGTCTCTGTCCACGCCGGTTCCTGTCTCTGTCCACTCTGTCCATGCCGGTTCCTGTCTCTGTCCACACCGGTTCCTGTCTCTGTACATACCGGTTCCTGTCTCTGTCCACGCCGGTTCCTGTCTCTGTCCACGCCGGTTCCCGTCTCTGTTTACGCCGGTTCCTGTCTCTGTCCACGCCGGTTCCTGTCTCTGGCTCTGTCCACGCCGGTTCCTGTCTCTGTCCACGCCGGTTCCTGACTCTGTCCATGCCGGTTCCTGTCTCTGTCCACGCCGGTTCCTGTGTCTGTCCACACCGGTTCCTGTCTCTTTCCACTCTGTCCACGCCAGTTCCTGTCTCTGTCCACGCCGGTTCCTGTCTCTGTCTCTGTCGACGCCGGTTCCTGTCTCTGTCCACGCCGGTTCCTGTCACTGTCCACGCCGGTTCCTGTCTCTGTCGACGCCGGTTCCTGTCTCTGTCCACACCGGTTCCTGTCTCTGTCTCTGTCCACGCCGGTTCCTGTCACTGTCCACGCCGGTTCCTGTCTCTGTCCACTCTGTCCACACCGGTTCCTGTCTCTGTCCACGCCGGTTCCTGTCTCTGTCTCTGTCCATGGCGGTTCCATTCTCTGTCCACACCGGTTCCTGTCTCTGTCTCTGTCCACGCCGGTCCCTTTCTCTGTCCACACCGGTTCCTGTCTCTGTCCACGCCGGTTCCTGTCTCTGTCCACGCCGGTTCCTGTCTCTGTCTCTATCCACACCGGTTCCTGTCTCTGTCCACACCGGTTCCTGTCCCTGTCCACGCCGGTTCCTGTCTCTGTCCACGCCGGTTCCTTTCTCTGTCCACGCCGGTTCCTGTCTCTGTCCACGCCGGTTCCTGTCTCTGTCCACGCCGGTTCCTTTCTCTGTCCACGCCGGTTCCTGTCTCTGTCTCTATGCACACCGGTTCCTGACTCAGTCCACACCGGTTCCTGTCTCTGTCCATGCCGGTTCCTGTCTCTGTCCACGCCGGTTCCTTTCTCTGTCCACGCCGGTTCCTGTCTCTGTCCACTCTGTCCATGCCGGTTCCTGTCTCTGTCCACACCGGTTCCTGTCTCTGTACATACCGGTTCCTGTCTCTGTCCACACCGGTTCCTGTCTCTGTCTCTTTCCACGCCGGTTCCTGTCTCTGTCTCTGTCCACACCGGTTCCTGTCTCTGTCCACGCCGGTTCCTGTCTCTGTCTCTGTCCACGCCGGTTCCTGTCTATGTCTCTGTCCACACCGGTTCCTGTCTAAGTCCACGCCGGTTCCTGTCTCTGTCCACGTCGGTTCCTGTCTCTGTCTCTGTCCACGCCGGTTCCTGTCTCTGTCCACGCCGGTTCCTGTCTCTGTCTCTATCCACACCGGTTCCTGTCTCTGTCCACACCGGTTCCTGTCCCTGTCCACGCCGGTTCCTGTCTCTGTCCACGCCGGTTCCTTTCTCTGTCCACGCCGGTTCCTGTCTCTGTCCACTCTGTCCATGCCGGTTCCTGTCTCTGTCCACACCGGTTCCTGTCTCTGTACATACCGGTTCCAGTCTCTGTCCACGCCGGTTCCTGTCTCTGTCCACGCCGGTTCCCATCTCTGTTCACGCCGGTTCCTGACTCTGTCCACCCCGGTTCCTGTCTCTGTCTCTGTCCATGCCGGTTCCTGTCTCTGTCCACACCGGTTCCAGTCTCTGTCCACTCTGTCCACGCCGATTCCTGACTCTGTCCACTCTGTCCACACCGGTTCCTGTCTCTGTCCACTCTGTCCACGCCGGTTCCTGTCTCTGTCCACTCTGTCCACACTGGTTCCTGTCTCTGTCCACTCTGTCCACGCCGGTTTCTGTCTCTTTCCACGCCGGTTCCTGTCTCTGTCCACACCGGTTCCTGTCTCTGTCTCTGGCCATGCCAGTTCCTATCTCTGTCCACACCGGTTCCTGTCTCTGTCTCTGTCCATGCCGGTTCCTGTCTCTGTCCACACCGGTTCCTGTCTCTGTCCACTCTGTCCATGCCGGTTCCTGTCTCTGTCCACTATGTCCACACCGGTTCCTGTCTCTGTCTCTGTCCACGCCGGTTCCTGTCTCTGTCTTTGTCCACGCCGGTTCATGTCTCTGTCCATGCCGGTTCCTGTCTCTGTCTCTGTCCACGCCAGTTTCTGTCTCTGTACACGCCGGTTCCTGTCTCTGTCCACGTCGGTTCCTGTCTCTGTCCACGCCGGTTCCTGTCTCTGTCTCTGTCCACATCGGTTCCTGTCTCTGTCCACTGTGTCCACACCGGTTCCTGTCTCTCTCCACGCCTGTTCCTTTCTCTGTCCACACCGGTTCCTGTCTCTGTCCACGCCGGTTCCTGTCTCTGTCTCTGTCCACACCGGTTCCTGTCTCTGTCCACGCCGGTTCCTGTCTGTGTTCACGCCGCTTCCTGTCTCTGTCTCTGTCCACGCCGGTTCCTGTCTCTGTCTCTGTCCACGCCGGTTCCTGTCTCTGTCTCTTTCCACACCGGTTCCTGTCTCTGTCCACGCCGGTTCCTTGACTCTGTCCACACCGGTTCCTGTCTCTGTCTCTGTCCACACCGGTTCCTGTCTCTGTCCACGCCGGATCCTGACTCTGTCCACACCGGTTCCTGTCTCTGTCCACACCGGTTCCTGTCTCTGTCCACGCCGGTTCCTGTCTTTGTCCACGCCGGTTCCTGTCTCTGTCTCTATCCACACCGGTTCCTGTCTCTGTCCACACCGGTTCCTGTCTCTGTCTCTATCCACACCGGTTCCTGACTCTGTCCACACCGGTTCCTGTCTCTGTCCATGCCGGTTCCTGTCTCTGTCCACGCCGGTTCCTTTCTCTATCCACACCGGTTCCTGTCTCTGTCCACACCGGTTCCTGTCTCTGTCCACGCCGGTTCCTGTCTCTGTCTCTATCCACACCGGTTCCTGACTCTGTCCACACCGGTTCCTGTCTCTGTCCATGCCGGTTCCTGTCTCTGTCCACGCCGGTTCCTTTCTCTGTCCACGCCGGTTCCTGTCTCTGTCCACTCTGTCCATGCCGGTTCCTGTCTCTGTCCACACCGGTTCCTGTCTCTGTACATACCGGTTCCTGTCTCTGTCCACGCCGGTTCCTGTCTCTGTCCACGCCGGTTCCCGTCTCTGTTCACGCCGGTTCCTGTCTCTGTCCACGCCGGTTCCTGTCTCTGGCTCTGTCCACGCCGGTTCCTGTCTCTGTCCACGCCGGTTCCTGACTCTGTCCATGCCGGTTCCTGTCTCTGTCCACGCCGGTTCCTGTCTCTGTCCACACCGGTTCCTGTCTCTTTCCACTCTGTCCACGCCAGTTCCTGTCTCTGTCCACGCCGGTTCCTGTCTCTGTCTCTGTCGACGCCGGTTCCTGTCTCTGTCCACGCCGGTTCCTGCCACTGTCCACGCCGGTTCCTGTCTCTGTCGACGCCGGTTCCTGTCTCTGTCCACACCGGTTCCTGTCTCTGTCTCTGTCCACGCCGGTTCCTGTCACTGTCCACGCCGGTTCCTGTCTCTGTCCACTCTGTCCACACCGGTTCCTGTCTCTGTCCACGCCGGTTCCTGTCTCTGTCTTTGTCCATGGCGGTTCCTGTCTCTGTCCACACCGGTTCCTGTCTCTGTCTCTGTCCACGCCGGTCCCTTTATCTGTCCACACCGGTTCCTGTCTCTGTCCACGCCGGTTCCTGTCTCTGTCCACGCCGGTTCCTGTCTCTGTCTCTATCCACACCGGTTCCTGTCTCTGTCCACGCCGGTTCCTGTCTCTGTCTCTATCCACACCGGTTCCTGTCTCTGTCTCTGTCCACACCGGTTCCTGTCTCTGTCCACGCCGGTTCCTGTCTCTGTCTCTGTCGACGCCGGTTCCTGTCTCTGTCTCTGTCCACACCGGTTCCTGTCTCTGTCCACGCCGGTTCCTGTCTCTGTCTCTATCCACACCGGTTCCTGTCTCTGTCTCTGTCCACACCGGTTCCTGTCTCTGTCCACGCCGGTTCCTGTCTCTGTCTCTGTCGACGCCGGTTCCTGTCTCTGTCTCTGTCCACACCGGTTCCTGTCTCTGTCCACGCCGGTTCCTGTCTCTGTCCACGTCGGTTCCTGTCTCTGTCTCTGTCCACGCCGGTTCCTGTCTCTGTCCACACCGGTTCCTGTCTCTGTACATACCGGTTCCTGTCTCTGTCCACGCCGGTTCCTGTCTCTGTCCACGCCGGTTCCCGTCTCTGTTCACGCCGGTTCCTGTCTCTGTCCACGCCGGTTCCTGTCTCTGGCTCTGTCCACGCCGGTTCCTGTCTCTGTCCACGCCGGTTCCTGACTCTGTCCATGCCGGTTCCTGTCTCTGTCCACGCCGGTTCCTGTCTCTGTCCACACCGGTTCCTGTCTCTGTCCACTCTGTCCACGCCAGTTCCTGTCTCTGTCCACGCCGGTTCCTGTCTCTGTCTCTGTCGACGCCGGTTCCTGTCTCTGTCCACGCCGGTTCCTGTCACTGTCCACGCCGGTTCCTGTCTCTGTCGACGCCGGTTCCTGTCTCTGTCCACACCGGTTCCTGTCTCTGTCTCTGTCCACGCCGGTTCCTGTCACTGTCCACGCCGGTTCCTGTCTCTGTCCACTCTGTCCACACCGGTTCCTGTCTCTGTCCACGCCGGTTCCTGTCTCTGTCTCTGTCCATGGCGGTTCCTGTCTCTGTCCACACCGGTTCCTGTCTCTGTCTCTGTCCACGCCGGTCCCTTTCTCTGTCCACACCGGTTCCTGTCTCTGTCCACGCCGGTTCCTGTCTCTGTCCACGCCGGTTCCTGTCTCTGTCCACGCCGGTTCCTTTCTCTGTCCACGCCGGTTCCTGTCTCTGTCTCTATCCACACCAGTTCCTGACTCTGTCCACACCGGTTCCTGTCTATGTCCATGCCGGTTCCTGTCTCTGTCCACGCCGGTTCCTTTCTCTGTCCACGCCGGTTCCTGTCTCTGTCCACTCTGTCCATGCCGGTTCCTGTCTCTGTCCACACCGGTTCCTGTCTCTGTACATACCGGTTCCTGTCTCTGTCCACACCGGTTCCTGTCTCTGTCTCTGTCCACGCCGGTTCCTGTCTCTGTCTCTGTCCACACCGGTTCCTGTCTCTGTCCACGCCGGTTCCTGTCTCTTTCTCTGTCCACGCCGGTTCCTGTCTCTGTCTCTGTCCACACCGGTTCCTGTCTCTGTCCACGCCGGTTCCTGTCTCTGTCCACGTCAGTTCCTGTCTCTGTCTCTGTCCACGCCGGTTCCTGTCTCTGTCCACGCCGGTTCCTGTCTCTGTCCACTCTGTCCATGACGGTTCCTGTCTATGTCCACACCGGTTCCTGTCTCTGGACATACCGGTTCCTGTCTCTGTCCACGCCGGTTCCTGTCTCTGTCCACGCCGGTTCCCGTCTCTGTTCACGCCGGTTCCTGTCTCTGTCCACGCCGGTTCCTGTCTCTGGCTCTGTCCACGCCGGTTCCTGTCTCTGTCCACGCCGGTTCCTGACTCTGTCCATGCCGGTTCCTGTCTCTGTCCACGCCGGTTCCTGTCTCTGTCCACACCGGTTCCTGTCTCTGTCCACTCTGTCCACGCCAGTTCCTGTCTCTGTACACGCCGGTTCCTGTCTCTGTCTCTGTCGACGCCGGTTCCTGTCTCTGTCTCTGTCGACGCCGGTTCCTGTCACTGTCCACGCCGGTTCCTGTCTCTGTCGACGCCGGTTCCTGTCTCTGTCCACACCGGTTCCTGTCTCTGTCTCTGTCCACGCCGGTTCCTGTCACTGTCCACGCCGGTTCCTGTCTCTGTCCACTCTGTCCACACCGGTTCCTGTCTCTGTCTCTGTCCATGCCGGTTCCTGTCTCTGTCCACACCGGTTCCTGTCTCTGTCCACTCTGTCCACGCCGGTTCCTGACTCTGTCCACTCTGTCCACGCCGGTTCCCGTCTCTGTCCACTCTGTCCACACCGGTTCCTGTCTCTGTCTCTGTCCACGCCGGTTCCTGTCACTGTCCACGCCGGTTCCTGTCTCTGTCCACTCTGTCCACACCGGTTCCTGTCTCTGTCTCTGTACATGGCGGTTCCTGTCTCTGTCCACACCGGTTCCTGTCTCTGTCTCTGTCCACGCCGGTCCCTTTCTCTGTCCACACCGGTTCCTGTCTCTGTCCACGCCGGTTCCTGTCTCTGTCCACGCCGGTTCCTGTCTCTGTCTCTATCCACACCGGTTCCTGTCTCTGTCCACACCGGATCCTGTCTCTGTCCACGCCGGTTCCTGTCTCTGTCTCTATCCACACCGGTTCCTGTCTCTGTCCAAACCGGTTCCTGTCCCTGTCCACGCCGGTTCCTGTCTGTGTCAACGCCGGTTCCTTTCTCTGTCCACGCCGGTTCCTGTCTCTGTCCACTCTGTCCATGCCGGTTCCTGTCTCTGTCCACACCGGTTCCTGTCTCTGTACATACCGGTTCCTGTCTCTGTCCACGCCGGTTCCTGTCTCTGTCCACGCCGGTTCCCGTCTCTGTTCACGCCGGTTCCTGACTCTGTCCACCCCGGTTCCTGTCTCTGTCTCTGTCCATGCCGGTTCCTGTCTCTGTCCACACCGGTTCCTGTCTCTGTCCACTCTGTCCACGCCGGTTCCTGACTCTGTCCACTCTGTCCACGCCGGTTCCCGTCTCTGTCCACTCTGTCCACGCCGGTTCCCGTCTCTGTCCACTCTGTCCACACCGGTTCCTGTCTCTGTCCACTCTGTCCACGCCGGTTTCTGTCTCTTTCCACGCCGGTTCCTGTCTCTGTCCACACCGGTTCCTGTCTCTGTCTCTGGCCATGCCAGTTCCTATCTCTGTCCACACCGGTTCCTTTCTCTGTCTCTGTCCATGCCGGTTCCTGTCTCTGTCAACACCGGTTCCTGTCTCTGTCTCTGTCCATGCCGGTTCCTGTCTCTGTCCACACCTTTTCCTGTCTCTGTCCACTCTGTCCACGCCGGTTCCTGACTCTGTCCACTCTGTCCACGCCGGTTCCTGTCTCTGTCCACTCTGTCCACACCGGTTCCTGTCTCCGTCCACTCTGTCCACGCCGGTTTCTGTCTCTTTCCACGCCGGTTCCTGTCTCTGTCCACACCGGTTCCTGTCTCTGTCTGTGGCCATGCCAGTTCCTATCTCTGTCCACACCGGTTCC
The DNA here is from genome assembly GCF_933228915.1 of Telmatherina bonti. Taxonomy (NCBI): domain Eukaryota; kingdom Metazoa; phylum Chordata; class Actinopteri; order Atheriniformes; family Telmatherinidae; genus Telmatherina; species Telmatherina bonti. The sequence continues at coordinate 35,152,180 of NC_136618.1, forward strand.
TGTCTCTGTCTCTGTCCATGCCGGTTCCTGTCTCTGTCCACACCGGTTCCTGTCTCTGTCCACTCTGTCCATGCCGGTTCCTTTCTCTGTCCACTCTGTCCACACCGGTTCCTGTCTCTGTCTCTGTCCACGCCGGTTCCTGTCTCTGTCTTTGTCCACGCCGGTTCCTGTCTCTGTCCACGCCGGTTCCTGTCTCTGTCTCTGTCCACGCCAGTTTCTGTCTCTGTACACGCCGGTTCCTTTCTCTGTCCACGCCGGTTCCTGTCTCTGTCTCTGTCCACGTCGGTTCCTGTCTCTGTCTCTGTCCACGCCGGTTTCTGTCTCTGTCCACGCCGGTTCCTGTCTCTGTCTCTATCCACACCGGTTCCTGTCTCTGTCCACGCCGGTTCCTGACTCTGTCCACCCCGGTTCCTGTCTCTGTCTCTGTCCATGCCGGTTGCTGTCTCTGTCCACACCTTTTCCTGTCTCTGTCCACTCTGTCCACGCCGGTTCCTGTCTCTGTCCACTCTGTCCACGCCGGTTCCTGTCTCTGTCCACTCTGTCCACACCGGTTCCTGTCTCTGTCCACTCTGTCCACGCCGGTTTCTGTCTCTGGCCATGCCAGTTCCTATCTCTGTCCACACCGGTTCCTGTCTCTGTCTCTGTCCATGCCGGTTCCTGTCTCTGTCCACACCGGTTCCTGTCTCTGTCCACTCTGTCCATGCCGGTTCCTTTCTCTGTCCACTCTGTCCACACCGGTTCCTGTCTCTGTCTCTGTCCACGCCGGTTCCTGTCTCTGTCTTTGTCCACGCCGGTTCCTGTCTCTGTCCACGCCGGTTCCTGTCTCTGTCTCTGTCCACGCCAGTTTCTGTCTCTGTACACGCCGGTTCCTTTCTCTGTCCACGCCGGTTCCTGTCTCTGTCTCTGTCCACGTCGGTTCCTGTCTCTGTCTCTGTCCACGCCGGTTCCTGTCTCTGTCTCTATCCACACCGGTTCCTGTCTCTGTCCACACCGGTTCCTGTCCCTGTCCACGCCGGTTCCTGTCTCTGTCCACGCCGGTTCCTTTCTCTGTCCACGCCGGTTCCTGTCTCTGTCCACTCTGTCCATGCCGGTTCCTGTCTCTGTCCACACCGGTTCCTGTCTCTGGACATACCGGTTCCTGTCTCTGTCCACGCCGGTTCCTGTCTCTGTCCACGCCGGTTCCCGTCTCTGTTCACGCCGGTTCCTGTCTCTGTCCACGCCGGTTCCTGTCTCTGGCTCTGTCCACGCCGGTTCCTGTCTCTGTCCACGCCGGTTCCTGACTCTGTCCATGCCGGTTCCTGTCTCTGTCCACGCCGGTTCCTGTCTCTGTCCACACCGGTTCCTGTCTCTGTCCACTCTGTCCACGCCAGTTCCTGTCTCTGTACACGCCGGTTCCTGTCTCTGTCTCTGTCGACGCCGGTTCCTGTCTCTGTCTCTGTCGACGCCGGTTCCTGTCACTGTCCACGCCGGTTCCTGTCTCTGTCGACGCCGGTTCCTGTCTCTGTCCACACCGGTTCCTGTCTCTGTCTCTGTCCACGCCGGTTCGTGTCACTGTCCACGCCGGTTCCTGTCTCTGTCCACTCTGTCCACACCGGTTCCTGTCTCTGTCCACGCCGGTTCCTGTCTCTGTCTCTGTCCATGGCGGTTCCTGTCTCTGTCCACACCGGTTCCTGTCTCTGTCTCTGTCCACGCCGGTCCCTTTCTCTGTCCACACCGGTTCCTGTCTCTCTCCACGCCTGTTCCTTTCTCTGTCCACACCGGTTCCTGTCTGTGTCCACGCCGGTTCCTGTCTCTGTCTCTGTCCACGCCGGTTCCTGTCTCTGTCTCTGTCCACGGCGGTTCCTGTCTCTGTCTCTTTCCACACCGGTTCCTGTCTCTGTCCACGCCGGTTCCTGTCTCTGTCTCTGTCCACGCCGGTTCCTGTCTCTGTCTCTCTCCACACCGGTTCCTGTCTCTGTCTCTGTCCACACCGGTTCCTGTCTCTGTCTCTGTCCACGCCGGTTCCTGTCTCTGTCCACACCGGTTCCTGTCTCTGTCCACTCTGTCAACGCCGGTTCCTTTCTCTGTCCACGCCGGTTCCTGTCTCTGCCCACGCCGGTTCCTGTCTCATTCCACACCGGTTCCTGTCTCTGTCTCTGTCCACGCCGGTTCCTGTCTCTGTCCACTCTGTCCACGCCGGTTCCTGTCTCTGTCTCTGTCCACGCCGGTTCCTGTCTCTGGCTCTGTCCAGGCCGGTTCCTGTCTCTGTCCACGCCGGTTCCTTGACTCTGTCCACACCGGTTCCTGTCTCTGTCTCTGTCCACACCGGTTCCTGTCTCTGTCTCTGTCCACGCCAGGTCCTGTCTCTGTCCACACCGGTTCCTGTCTCTGTCCACGCCGGTTCCTGTCTCTGTCTCTGTCCACGCCGGTTCCTGTCTCTGTCCACGCCGGTTCCTGTCTCTGTCCACACCGGTTCCTGCCTCTGTCTCTGTCCACGCCGGTTCCTGTCTCTGTCCACTCTGTCCACGCCGGTTCCTGTCTCTGTCTCTGTCCACGCCGGTTCCTGTCTCTGGCTCTGTCCACGCCGGTTCCTGTCTCTGTCCACGCCGGTTCCTGACTCTGTCCATGCCGGTTCCTGTCTCTGTCTCTGTCCATGCCGGTTCATGTCTCTGTCCACGCCGGTTCCTTGACTCTGTCCACACCGGTTCCTGTCTCTGTCTCTGTCCACACCGGTTCCTGTCTCTGTCTCTGTCCACGCCAGTTCCTGTCTCTGTCCACACCGGTTCCTGTCTCTGTCCACTCTGTCAACGCCGGTTCCTTTCTCTGTCCACGCCGGTTCCTGTCTCTGTCCACGCCGGTTCCTGTCTCTGTCCACACCGGTTCCTGTCTCTTTCTCTGTCCACGCCGGTTCCTGTCTCTGTCCACTCTGTCCACGCCGGTTCCTGTCTCTGTCTCTGTCCACGCCGGTTCCTGTCTCTGTCTCTGTCCACGCCGGTTCCTGTCTCTGTCTCTTTCCACACCGGTTCCTGTCTCTGTCCACGCCGGTTCCTGTCTCTGTCTCTGTCCACGCCGGTTCCTGTCTCTGTCTCTCTCCACACCGGTTCCTGTCTCTGTCTCTGTCCACACCGGTTCCTGTCTCTGTCTCTGTCCACGCCGGTTCCTGTCTCTGTCCACGCCGGTTCCTGTCTCTGTCCACTCTGTCAACGCCGGTTCCTTTCTCTGTCCACGCCGGTTCCTGTCTCTGCCCACGCCCATTCCTGTCTCTGTCCACACCGGTTCCTGTCTCTGTCTCTGTCCACGCCGGTTCCTGTCTCTGTCCACTCTGTCCACGCCGGTTCCTGTCTCTGTCTCTGTCCACGCCGGTTCCTGTCTCTGGCTCTGTCCACGCCGGTTCCTGTCTCTGTCCACGCCGGTTCCTTGACTCTGTCCACACCGGTTCCTGTCTCTGTCTCTGTCCACACCGGTTCCTGTCTCTGTCTCTGTCCACGCCAGTTCCTGTCTCTGTCCACACCGGTTCCTGTCTCTGTCCACTCTGTCAACGCCGGTTCCTTTCTCTGTCCACGCCGGTTCCTGTCTCTGTCCACGCCGGTTCCTGTCTCTGTCCACACCGGTTCCTGTCTCTGTCTCTGTCCACGCCGGTTCCTGTCTCTGTCCACTCTGTCCACGCCGGTTCCTGTCTCTGTCTCTGTCCACGCCGGTTCCTGTCTCTGGCTCTGTCCACGCCGGTTCCTGTCTCTGTCCACGCCGGTTCCTGACTCTGTCCACACCGGTTCCTGTCTCTGTCTCTGTCCACGCCAGTTCCTTTCTCTGTCCACGCCGGTTCCTGTCTCTGTCCACACCGGTTCCTGTCTCTGTCCACTCTGTCCACGCCAGTTCCTGTCTCTGTCCACGCCGGTTCCTGTCTCTGTCTCTGTCGACGCCGGTTCCTGTCTCTGTCCACGCCGGTTCCTGTCACTGTCCACGCCGGTTCCTGTCTCTGTCGACGCCGGTTCCTGTCTCTGTCCACACCGGTTCCTGTCTCTGTCTCTGTCCACGCCGGTTCCTGTCTCTGTCCACACCGGTTCCTGTCTCTGTCCACTCTGTCCACACCGGTTCCTGTCTCTGTCAACGCCGGTTCCTGTCTCTGTCTCTGTCCACGCCGGTTCCTGTCTCTGTCCACACCGGTTCCTGTCTCTGTCCACTCTGTCCACACCCTTCCTGTCTCTGTCCACACCGGTTCCTGTCTCTGTCTCTGTCCATGGCGGTTCCTGTCTCTGTCCACACCGGTTCCTGTCTCTGTCTCTGTCCACGCCGGTCCCTTTCTCTGTCCACACCGGTTCCTGTCTCTGTCCACGCCGGTTCCTGTCTCTGTCTCTGTCCACACCTGTTCCTGTCTCTTTCCACGCCGGTTCCTGTCTCTGTCTCTATCCACACCGGTTCCTGTCTCTGTCCACACCGGTTCCTGTCTCTGTCCACGGCAGTTCCTGTCTCTGTCTCTATCCACACCGGTTCCTGTCTCTGTCCACACCGGTTCCTGTCTCTGTCCACGCCGGTTCCTGTCTCTGTCCACGCCGGTTCCTTTCTCTGTCCACGCCGGTTCCTGTCTCTGTCCACTCTGTCCATGCCGGTTCCTGTCTCTGTCCACACCGGTTCCTGTCTCTGTACATACCGGTTCCTGTCTCTGTCCACGCCGGTTCCTGTCTCTGTCCACGCCGGTTCCCGTCTCTGTTCACGCCGGTTCCTGACTCTGTCCACCCCGGTTCCTGTCTCATTCCACTCTGTCCACGCCGGTTCCTGACTATGTCCACTCTGTCCACGCCGGTTCCTGTCTCTGTCCACTCTGTCCACACCGGTTCCTGTCTCTGTCCACTCTGTCCACGCCGGTTTCTGTCTCTTTCCACACCGGTTCCTGTCTCTGTCCACACCGGTTCCTGTCTCTGTCTCTGGCCATGCCAGTTCCTATCTCTGTCCACACCGGTTCCTGTCTCTGTCTCTGTCCATGCCGGTTCCTGTCTCTGTCCACACCGGTTCCTGTCTCTGTCCACTCTGTCCATGCCGGTTCCTGTCTCTGTCCACTCTGTTCACACCGGTTCCTGTCTCTTTCTCTGTCCACGCCGGTTCCTGTCTCTGTCTTTGTCCACGCCGGTTCCTGTCTCTGTCCACGCCGGTTCCTGTCTCTGTCTCTGTCCACGCCGGTTCCTGTCTCTGTCTCTGTCCACGCCAGTTTCTGCCTCTGTACACGCCGGTTCCTGTCTCTGTCCACGCCGGTTCCTGTCTCTGTCTCTGTCCACGTCGGTTCCTATCTCTGTCTCTGTCCACGCCGGTTTCTGTCTCTGTCCACGCCGGTTCCTGACTCTGTCCACGCCGGTTCCTGTCTCTGTCCACACCGGTTCCTGTCTCTGTCTCTGTCCACGCCGGTTCTTGTCTCTGTCCACGCCGGTTCCTGTCTCTGTCCACTCTTTCCACGCCGGTTCTTGTCTCTGTCCACTCTGTCCACGCCTGTTCCTGTCTCTGTCCACTGTGTCCACACCGGTTCCTGTCTCTGTCCACTCTGTCCACGCCGGTTCCTGTCTCTGTCCACTCTGTCCACGCCGGTTCCTGTCTCTGTCTCTGTCCACGCCGGTTCCTGTCTCTGGCTCTGTCCACACCGGTTCCTGTCTCTGTCTCTGTCCACGCCAGTTCCTGTCTCTGTCCACACCGTTTCCTGTCTCTGTCCACTCTGTCAACGCCGGTTCCTTTCTCTGTCCACGCCGGTTCCTGTCTCTGTCCACGCCGGTTCCTGTCTATGTCCACACCGGTTCCTGTCTCTGTCTCTGTCCATGCCGGTTCCTGTCTCTGTCCACTCTGTCCACGCCGGTTCCTGTCTCTGTCCACGCCGGTTCCTGTCTCTGGCTCTGTCCACGCCGGTTCCTGTCTCTGGCTCTGTCCACGCCGGTTCCTGACTCTGTCCATGCCGGTTCCTGTCTCTGTCTCTGTCCATGCCGGTTCATGTCTCTGTCCACGCCGGTTCCTGTCTCTGTCCACACCGGTTCCTGTCTCTGTCCACTCTGTCCACGCCAGTTCCTTTCTCTGTCCACGCCGGTTCCTGTCTCTGTCCACACCGGTTCCTGTCTCTGTCCACTGTGTCCACGCCGGTTCCTGTCTCTGTCTCTGTCGACGCCGGTTCCTGTCTCTGTCCACTCTGTCCACGCCGGTTCCTGTCTCTGTCCAACCGGTTCCTGTCACTGTCCACGCCGGTTCCTGTCTCTGTCGACGCCGGTTCCTGTCTCTGTCCACACCGGTTCCTGTCTCTGTCTCTGTCCACGCCGGTTCCTGTCTCTGTCCACACCGGTTCCTGTCTCTGTCCACTCTGTCCACACCGGTTCCTGTCTCTGTCTCTGTCCACGCCGGTTCCTGTCTCTGTCCACACCGGTTCCTGTCTCTGTCCACTCTGTCCACACCGGTTCCTGTCTCTGTCCACGCCGGTTCCTGTCTTTGTCCACACCGGTTCCTGTCTCTGTCCACTCTGTCCACGCCGGTTCCTGTCTCTGTCCACTCTTTCCACACCGGTTCCTGTCTCTGTCCACTCTGTCCACGCCGGTTTCTGTCTCTTTCCACGCCGGTTCCTGTCTCTGTCCACACCGGTTCCTGTCTCTGTCTCTGGCCATGCCAGTTCCTATCTCTGTCCACACCGGTTCCTGTCTCTGTCTCTGTCCATGCCGGTTCCTGTCTCTGTCCACACCGGTTCCTGTCTCTGTCCACTCTGTCCATCCCGGTTCCTGTCTCTGTCTCTGTCCACGCCGGTTCCTGTCTCTGTCTTTGTCCACGCCGGTTCCTGTCTCTGTCCACGCTGGTTCCTGTCTCTGTCTCTGTCCACGCCGGTTCCTGTCTCTGTCTCTGTCCACGCCAGTTTCTGTCTCTGTACACGCCGGTTCCTGTCTCTGTCCACGCCGGTTCCTGTCTCTGTCTCTGTCCACGTCGGTTCCTATCTCTGTCTCTGTCCACGCCGGTTTCTGTCTCTGTCCACGCCGGTTCCTGACTCTGTCCACGCCGGTTCCTGTCTCTGTCCACACCGGTTCCTGTCTCTGTCTCTGTCCACGCCGGTTCTTGTCTCTGTCCACGCCGGTTCCTGTCTCTGTCCACTGTTTCCACGCCGGTTCTTGTCTCTGTCCACTCTGTCCACGCCTGTTCCTGTCTCTGTCCACTGTGTCCACACCGGTTCCTGTCTCTGTCCACTCTGTCCACGCCGGTTCCTGTCTCTGTCCACTCTGTCCACACCGGTTCCTGTCTCTGTCTCTGTCCACACCGGTTCCTGTCTCTGTCTCTGTCCACGCCAGTTCCTGTCTCTGTCCACTCTGTCCACGCCGGTTCCTGTCTCTGTCCACTCTGTCCACGCCGGTTCCTGTCTCTGTCTCTGTCCACGCCGGTTCCTGTCTCTGGCTCTGTCCACGCCGGTTCCTGTCTCTGTCTCTGTCCACACCGGTTCCTGTCTCTGTCTCTGTCCACGCCAGTTCCTGTCTCTGTCCACACCGTTTCCTGTCTCTGTCCACTCTGTCAACGCCGGTTCCTTTCTCTGTCCACGCCGGTTCCTGTCTCTGTCCACGCCGGTTCCTGTCTATGTCCACACCGGTTCCTGTCTCTGTCTCTGTCCATGCCGGTTCCTGTCTCTGTCCACTCTGTCCACGCCGGTTCCTGTCTCTGTCTCTGTCGACGCCGGTTCTTGTCTCTGTCCACGCCGGTTCCTGTAACTGTCCACGCCGGTTCCTGTCTCTGTCCACGCCGGTTCCTGTCTCTGTCCACACCGGTTCCTGTCTCTGTCTCTGTCCACGCCGGTTCCCGTCTCTGTCCACACCGGTTCCTGTCTCTGTCCACTCTGTCCACACCGGTTCCTGTCTCTGTCTCTGTCCACGCCAGTTCCTGTCTCTGTCCACACCGGTTCCTGTCTCTGTCCACTCTGTCCACACCGGTTCCTGTCTCTGTCCACGCCGGTTCCTGTCTTTGTCCACACCGGTTCCTGTCTCTGTCCACTCTGTCCACGCCGGTTCCTGTCTTTGTCCACTCTGTCCACACCGGTTCCTGTCTCTGTCCACTCTGTCCACGCCGGTTTCTGTCTCTTTCCACGCCGGTTCCTGTCTCTGTCCACACCGGTTCCTGTCTCTGTCTCTGGCCATGCCAGTTCCTATCTCTGTCCACACCGGTTCCTGTCTCTGTCTCTGTCCATGCCGGTTCCTGTCTCTGTCCACACCGGTTCCCGTCTCTGTCCACTCTGTCCATCCCGGTTCCTGTCTCTGTCCACTCTGTTCACACCGGTTCCTGTCTCTGTCTCTGTCCACGCCGGTTCCTGTCTCTGTCTTTGTCCACGCCGGTTCCTGTCTCTGTCCACGCCGGTTCCTGTCTCTGTCTCTGTCCACGCCGGTTCCTGACTCTGTCCATGCCGGTTCCTGTCTCCGTCTCTGTCCATGCCGGTTCATGTCTCTGTCCACGCCGGTTCCTGTCTCTGTCCACACCGGTTCCTGTCTCTGTCCACTCTGTCCACGCCAGTTCCTTTCTCTGTCCACGCCGGTTCCTGTCTCTGTCCACACCGGTTCCTGTCTCTGTCCACTCTGTCCACGCCGGTTCCTGTCTCTGTCTCTGTCGACGCCGGTTCCTGTCTCTGTCCACTCTGTCCACGCCGGTTCCTGTCTCTGTCTCTGTCGACGCCGGTTCCTGTCTCTGTCCACGCCGGTTCCTGTCACTGTCCACGACGGTTCCTGTCTCTGTCGACGCCGGTTCCTTTCTCTGTCCACACCGGTTCCTGTCTCTGTCTCTGTCCACGCCGGTTCCTGTCTCTGTCCACACCGGTTCCTGTCTCTGTCCACTCTGTCCACACCGGTTCCTGTCTCTGTCTCTGTCCACGCCGGTTCCTGTCTCTGTCCACACCGGTTCCTGTCTCTGTCCACTCTGTCCACACCGGTTCCTGTCTCTGTCCACGCCGGTTCCTGTCTCTGTCTCTGTCCACGCCGGTTCCTGTCTTTGTCCACACCGGTTCCTGTCTCTGTCCACTCTGTCCACGCCGGTTCCTGTCTCTGTCCACTCTGTCCACACCGGTTCCTGTCTCTGTCCACTCTGTCCACGCCGGTTTCTGTCTCTTTCCACGCCGGTTCCTGTCTCTGTCCACACCGGTTCCTGTCTCTGTCTCTGGCCATGCCAGTTCCTATCTCTGTCCACACCGGTTCCTGTCTCTGTCTCTGTCCATGCCGGTTCCTGTCTCTGTCCACACCGGTTCCTGTTTCTGTCCACTCTGTCCATCCCGGTTCCTGTCTCTGTCCACTCTGTTCACACCGGTTCCTGTCTCTGTCTCTGTCCACGCCGGTTCCTGTCTCTGTCTTTGTCCACGCCGGTTCCTGTCTCTGTCCACGCCGGTTCCTGTCTCTGTCTCTGTCCACACCGGTTCCTGTCTCTGTCTCTGGCCATGCCAGTTCCTATCTCTGTCCACACCGGTTCCTGTCTCTGTCTCTGTCCATGCCGGTTCCTGTCTCTGTCCACACCGGTTCCTGTCTCTGTCCACTCTGTCCATGCCGGATCCTGTCTCTGTCCACTCTGTTCACACCGGTTCCTGTCTCTGTCTCTGTCCACGCCGGTTCCTGTCTCTGTCTTTGTCCACGCCGGTTCCTGTCTCTGTCCACGCCGGTTCCTGTCTCTGTCTCTGTCCACGCCGGTTCCTGTCTCTGTCTCTGTCCACGCCAGTTTCTGTCTCTGTACACGCCAGTTCCTGTCTCTGTCCACGCCGGTTCCTGTCTCTGTCTCTGTCCACGTCGGTTCCTATCTCTGTCTCTGTCCACGCCGGTTTCTGTCTCTGTCCACGCCGGTTCCTGACTCTGTCCACGCCGGTTCCTGTCTCTGTCTCTGTCCACGCCGGTTCTTGTCTCTGTCCACGCCGGTTCCTGTCTCTGTCCACTCTTTCCACGCCGGTTCTTGTCTCTGTCCACTCTGTCCACGCCTGTTCCTGTCTCTGTCCTCTGTGTCCACACCGGTTCCTGTCTCTGTCCACTCTGTCCACGCCGGTTCCTGTCTCTGTCCACTCTGTCCACGCCGGTTCCTGTCTCTGTCTCTGTCCACGCCGGTTCCTGTCTCTGGCTCTGTCCACGCCGGTTCCTGTCTCTGTCCACGCCGGTTCCTTGACTCTGTCCACACCGGTTCCTGTCTCTGTCTCTGTCCACACCGGTTCCTGTCTCTGTCTCTGTCCACGCCAGTTCCTGTCTCTGTCCACACCGGTTCCTGTCTCTGTCCACTCTGTCAGCGCCGGTTCCTTTCTCTGTCCACGCCGGTTCCTGTCTCTGTCCACGCCGGTTCCTGTCTCTGTCTCTGTCCACGCCGGTTCCTGTCTCTGGCTCTGTCCACGCCGGTTCCTGTCTCTGGCTCTGTCCACGCCGGTTCCTGACTCTGTCCATGCCGGTTCCTGTCTCTGTCTCTGTCCATGCCGGTTCATGTCTCTGTCCACGCCGGTTCCTGTCTCTGTCCACACCGGTTCCTGTCTCTGTCCACTCTGTCCACGCCAGTTCCTTTCTCTGTCCACGCCGGTTCCTGTCTCTGTCCACACCGGTTCCTGTCTCTGTCCACTCTGTCCACGCCGGTTCCTGTCTCTGTCTCTGTCGACGCCGGTTCCTGTCTCTGTCCACTATGTCCACGCCGGTTCCTGTCTCTGTCTCTGTCGACGCCGGTTCCTGTCTCTGTCCACGCCGGTTCCTGTCACTGTCCACGCCGGTTCCTGTCTCTGTCCACACCGGTTCCTGTCTCTGTCTCTGTCCACGCCGGTTCCTGTCTCTGTCCACACCGGTTCCTGTCTCTGTCCACTCTGTCCACACCGGTTCCTGTCTCTGTCTCTGTCCACGCCGGTTCCTGTCTCTGTCCACACCGGTTCCTGTCTCTGTCCACTCTGTCCACACCGGTTCCTGTCTCTGTCCACGCCGGTTCCTGTCTCTGTCTCTGTCCACGCCGGTTCCTGTCTTTGTCCACACCGGTTCCTGTCTCTGTCCACTCTGTCCACGCCGGTTCCTGTCTCTGTCCACTCTGTCCACACCGGTTCCTGTCTCTGTCCACTCTGTCCACGCCGGTTTCTGTCTCTTTCCACGCCGGTTCCTGTCTCTGTCCACACCGGTTCCTGTCTCTGTCTCTGGCCATGCCAGTTCCTATCTCTGTCCACACCGGTTCCTGTCTCTGTCTCTGTCCATGCCGGTTCCTGTCTCTGTCCACACCGGTTCCTGTCTCTGTCCACTCTGTCCATCCCGGTTCCTGTCTCTGTCCACTCTGTTCACACCGGTTCCTGTCTCTGTCTCTGTCCACGCCGGTTCCTGTCTCTGTCTTTGTCCACGCCGGTTCCTGTCTCTGTCCACGCCGGTTCCTGTCTCTGTCTCTGTCCACGCCGGTTCCTGTCTCTGTCCACTCTGTCCACGCCAGTTCCTGTCTCTGTCCACGCCGGTTCCTGTCTCTGTCTCTGTCGACGCCGGTTCCTGTCTCTGTCCACGCCGGTTCCTGTCACTGTCCACGCCGGTTCCTGTCTCTGTCGACGCCGGTTCCTGTCTCTGTCCACACCGGTTCCTGTCTCTGTCTCTGTCCACGCCGGTTCCTGTCTCTGTCCACACCGGTTCCTGTCTCTGTCCACTCTGTCCACACCGGTTTCTGTCTCTGTCCACGCCGGTTCCTGTCTCTGTCTCTGTCCACGCCGGTTCCTGTCTCTGTCCACGCCGGTTCCTGTCTCTGGCTCTGTCCACGCCGGTTCCTGTCTCTGGCTCTGTCCACGCCGGTTCCTGACTCTGTCCATGCCGGTTCCTGTCTCTGTCTCTGTCCATGCCGGTTCATGTCTCTGTCCACGCCAGTTCCTTTCTCTGTCCACGCCGGTTCCTGTCTCTGTCCACACCGGTTCCTGTCTCTGTCCACTCTGTCCACGCCGGTTCCTGTCTCTGTCCACTCTGTCGACGCCGGTTCCTGTCTCTGTCCACTCTGTCCACGCCGGTTCCTGTCTCTGTCTCTGTCGACGCCGGTTCCTGTCTCTGTCCACGCCGGTTCCTGTCACTGTCCACGACGGTTCCTGTCTCTGTCGACGCCGGTTCCTGTCTCTGTCCACACCGGTTCCTGTCTCTGTCTCTGTCCACGCCGGTTCCTGTCTCTGTCCACACCGGTTCCTGTCTCTGTCCACTCTGTCCACACCGGTTCCTGTCTCTGTCTCTGTCCACGCCGGTTCCTGTCTCTGTCCACACCGGTTCCTGTCTCTGTCCACTCTGTCCACACCGGTTCCTGTCTCTGTCCACGCCGGTTCCTGTCTCTGTCTCTGTCCACGCCGGTTCCTGTCTTTGTCCACACGGTTCCTGTCTCTGTCCACTCTGTCCACGCCGGTTCCTGTCTCTGTCCACTCTGTCCACACCGGTTCCTGTCTCTGTCCACTCTGTCCACGCCGGTTTCTGTCTCTTTCCACGCCGGTTCCTGTCTCTGTCCACACCGGTTCCTGTCTCTGTCTCTGGCCATGCCAATTCCTATCTCTGTCCACACCGGTTCCTGTCTCTGTCTCTGTCCATGCCGGTTCCTGTCTCTGTCCACACCGGTTCCTGTCTCTGTCCACTCTGTCCATCCCGGTTCCTGTCTCTGTCCACTCTGTTCACACCGGTTCCTGTCTCTGTCTCTGTCCACGCCGGTTCCTGTCTCTGTCATTGTCCACGCCGGTTCCTGTCTCTGTCCACGCCGGTTCCTGTCTCTGTCTCTGTCCACGCCGGTTCCTGTCTCTGTCCACTCTGTCCACGCCAGTTCCTGTCTCTGTCCACGCCGGTTCCTGTCTCTGTCGACGCCGGTTCCTGTCTCTGTCCACGCCGGTTCCTGTCACTGTCCACGCCGGTTCCTGTCTCTGTCGACGCCGGTTCCTGTCTCTGTCCACACCGGTTCCTGTCTCTGTCTCTGTCCACGCCGGTTCCTGTCTCTGTCCACACCGGTTCCTGTCTCTGTCCACTCTGTCCACACCGGTTCCTGTCTCTGTCCACGCCGGTTCCTGTCTCTGTCTCTGTCCACGCCGGTTCCTGTCTCTGTCCACACCGGTTCCTGTCTCTGTCCACTCTGTCCACACCCTTCCTGTCTCTGTCCACACCGGTTCCTGTCTCTGTCTCTGTCCATGGCGGTTCCTGTCTCTGTCCACACCGGTTCCTGTCTCTGTCTCTGTCCACGCCGGTCCCTTTCTCTGTCCACACCGGTTCCTGTCTCTGTCCACGCCAGTTCCTGTCTCTGTCTCTGTCCACACCTGTTCCTGTCTCTTTCCACGCCGGTTCCTGTCTCTGTCTCTATCCACACCGGTTCCTGTCTCTGTCCACACCGGTTCCTGTCTCTGTCCACGCCGGTTCCTGTCTCTGTCTCTATCCACACCGGTTCCTGTCTCTGTCCACACCGGTTCCTGTCTCTGTCCGCGCCGGTTCCTGTCTCTGTCCACGCCGGTTCCTTTCTCTGTCCACGCCGGTTCCTGTCTCTGTCCACTCCGTCCATGCCGGTTCCTGTCTCTGTCCACACCGGTTCCTGTCTCTGTACATACCGGTTCCTGTCTCTGTCCACGCCGGTTCCTGTCTCTGTCCACGCCGGTTCCCGTCTCTGTTCACGCCGGTTCCTGACTCTGTCCACCCCGGTTCCTGTCTCATTCCACTCTGTCCACGCCGGTTCCTGACTATGTCCACTCTGTCCACGCCGGTTCCTGTCTCTGTCCACTCTGTCCACACCGGTTCCTGTTTCTGTCCACTCTGTCCACGCCGGTTTCTGTCTCTTTCCACACCGGTTCCTGTCTCTGTCCACACCGGTTCCTGTCTCTGTCTCTGGCCATGCCAGTTCCTATCTCTGTCCACACCGGTTCCTGTCTCTGTCTCTGTCCATGCCGGTTCCTGTCTCTGTCCACACCGGTTCCTGTCTCTGTCCACTCTGTCCATGCCGGTTCCTGTCTCTGTCCACTCTGTTCACACCGGTTCCTGTCTCTGTCTCTGTCCACGCCGGTTCCTGTCTCTGTCTTTGTCCACGCCGGTTCCTGTCTCTGTCTCTGTCCACGCCGGTTCCTGTCTCTGTCTCTGTCCACGCCAGTTTCTGTCTCTGTACACGCCGGTTCCTGTCTCTGTCCACGCCGGTTCCTGTCTCTGTCTCTGGCCATGCCAGTTCCTATCTCTGTCCACACCGGTTCCTGTCTCTGTCTCTGTCCATGCCGGTTCCTGTCTCTGTCCACACCGGTTCCTGTCTCTGTCCACTCTGTCCATGCCGGTTCCTGTCTCTGTCCACTCTGTTCACACCGGTTCCTGTCTCTGTCTCTGTCCACGCCGGTTCCTGTCTCTGTCTTTGTCCACGCCGGTTCCTGTCTCTGTCCACGCCGGTTCCTGTCTCTGTCTCTGTCCACGCCGGTTCCTGTCTCTGTCTCTGTCCACGCCAGTTTCTGTCTCTGTACACGCCGGTTCCTGTCTCTGTCCACGCTGGTTCCTGTCTCTGTCTCTGTCCACGTCGGTTCCTATCTCTGTCTCTGTCCACGCCGGTTTCTGTCTCTGTCCACGCCGGTTCCTGACTCTGTCCACGCCGGTTCCTGTGTCTGTCCACACCGGTTCCTGTCTCTGTCTCTGTCCACGCCGGTTCTTGTCTCTGTCCACGCCGGTTCCTGTCTCTGTCCACTCTTTCCACGCCGGTTCTTGTCTCTGTCCACTCTGTCCACGCCTGTTCCTGTCTCTGTCCACTGTGTCCACGCCGGTTCCTGTCTCTGTCCACTCTGTCCACGCCGGTTCCTGTCTCTGTCTCTGTCCACGCCGGTTCCTGTCTCTGGCTCTGTCCACGCCGGTTCCTGTCTCTGTCCACGCCGGTTCCTTGACTCTGTCCACACCGGTTCCTGTCTCTGTCTCTGTCCACACCGGTTCCTGTCTCTGTCTCTGTCCACGCCAGTTCCTGTCTCTGTCCACACCGGTTCCTGTCTCTGTCCACTCTGTCAACGCCGGTTCCTTTCTCTGTCCACGCCGGTTCCTGTCTCTGTCCACGCCGGTTCCTGTCTCTGTCCACACCGGTTCCTGTCTCTGTCTCTGTCCATGCCGGTTCCTGTCTCTGTCCACTCTGTCCACGCCGGTTCCTGTCTCTGGCTCTGTCCACGCCGGTTCCTGTCTCTGGCTCTGTCCACGCCGGTTCCTGACTCTGGCTCTGTCCATGCCGGTTCCTGTCTCTGTCTCTGTCCATGCCGGTTCATGTCTCTGTCCACGCCGGTTCCTGTCTCTGTCCACACCGGTTCCTGTCTCTGTCGACTCTGTCCACGCCAATTCCTTTCTCTGTCCACGCCGGTTCCTGTCTCTGTCCACACCGGTTCCTGTCTCTGTCCACTCTGTCCACGCCGGTTCCTGTCTCTGTCTCTGTCAACGCCGGTTCCTGTCTCTGTCCACTCTGTCCACGCCGGTTCCTGTCTCTGTCTCTGTCGACGCCGGTTCCTGTCTCTGTCGACGCCGGTTCCTGTCACTGTCCACGCCGGTTCCTGTCTCTGTCGACGCCGGTTCCTGTCTCTGTCCACACCGGTTCCTGTCTCTGTCTCTGTCCACGCCGGTTCCTGTCTCTGTCCACACCGGTTCCTGTCTCTGTCCACTCTGTCCACACCGGTTCCTGTCTCTGTCTCTGTCCACGCCGGTTCCTGTCTCTGTCCACACCGGTTCCTGTCTCTGTCCACTCTGTCCACACCGGTTCCTGTCTCTGTCTCTGTCCACGCCGGTTCCTGTCTTTGTCCACACCGGTTCCTGTCTCTGTCCACTCTGGCCACGCCGGTTCCTGTCTCTGTCCACTCTGTCCACACCGGTTCCTGTCTCTGTCCACTCTGTCCACGCCGGTTTCTGTCTCTTTCCACGCCGGTTCCTGTCTCTGTCCACACCGGTTCCTGTCTCTGTCTCTGGCCATGCCAGTTCCTATCTCTGTCCACACCGGTTCCTGTCTCTGTCTCTGTCCATGCCGGTTCCTGTCTCTGTCCACACCGGTTCCTGTCTCTGTCCACTCTGTCCATCCCGGTTCCTGTCTCTGTCCACTCTGTTCACACCGGTTCCTGTCTCTGTCTCTGTCCACGCCGGTTCCTGTCTCTGTCTTTGTCCACGCCGGTTCCTGTCTCTGTCCACGCCGGTTCCTGTCTCTGTCTCTGTCCACGTCGGTTCCTATCTCTGTCTCTGTCCACGCCGGTTTCTGTCTCTGTCCACGCCGGTTCCTGACTCTGTCCACGCCGGTTCCTGTCTCTGTCCACACCGGTTCCTGTCTCTGTCTCTGTCCACGCCGGTTCTTGTCTCTGTCCACGCCGGTTCCTGTCTCTGGCTCTGTCCACACCGGTTCCTGTCTCTGTCCACTCTGTCAACGCGGTTCCTTTCTCTGTCCACGCCGGTTCCTGTCTCTGTCCACGCCGGTTCCTGTCTCTGTCCACACCCGTTCCTGTCTCTGTCTCTGTCCACGCCGGTTCCTGTCTCTGTCCACTCTGTCCACGCCGGTTCCTGTCTCTGTCTCTGTCCACGCCGGTTCCTGTCTCTGGCTCTGTCCACGCCGGTTCCTGACTCTGTCCATGCCGGTTCCTGTCTCTGTCTCTGTCCATGCCGGTTCATGTCTCTGTCCACGCCGGTTCCTGTCTCTGTCCACACCGGTTCCTGTCTATGTCCACTCGGTCCACGCCAGTTCCTTTCTCTGTCCACGCCGGTTCCTGTCTCTGTCCACACCGGTTCCTGTCTCTGTCCACTCTGTCCACGCCAGTTCCTGTCTCTGTCCACGCCGGTTCCTGTCTCTGTCTCTGTCGACGCCGGTTCCTGTCTCTGTCGACGCCGGTTCCTGTCACTGTCCACGCCGGTTCCTGTCTCTGTCGACGCCGGTTCCTGTCTCTGTCCACTCTGTCAACGCCGGTTCCTTTCTCTGTCCACGCCGGTTCCTGTCTCTGTCCACGCCGGTTCCTGTCTCTGTCCACACCCGTTCCTGTCTCTGTCTCTGTCCACGCCGGTTCCTGTCTCTGTCCACTCTGTCCACGCCGGTTCCTGTCTCTGTCTCTATCCACGCCGGTTCCTGTCTCTGGCTCTGTCCACGCCGGTTCCTGTCTCTGTCCACGCCGGTTCCTGACTCTGTCCATGCCGGTTCCTGTCTCTGTCTCTGTCCACGCCGGTTCCTGTCTCTGTCCACACCGGTTCCTGTCTATGTCCACTCGGTCCACGCCAGTTCCTTTCTCTGTCCACGCCGGTTCCTGTCTCTGTCCACACCGGTTCCTGTCTCTGTCCACTCTGTCCACGCCAGTTCCTGTCTCTGTCCACGCCGGTTCCTGTCTCTGTCTCTGTCGACGCCGGTTCCTGTCTCTGTCCACGCCGGTTCCTGTCACTGTCCACGCCGGTTCCTGTCTCTGTCGACGCCGGTTCCTGTCTCTGTCCACACCGGTTCCTGTCTCTGTCTCTGTCCACACCGGTTCCTGTCTCTGTCCACTCTGTCAACACCGGTTCCTGTCTCTGTCCACGCCGGTTCCTGTCTCTGTCTCTGTCCACGCCGGTTCCTGTCTCTGTCCACACCGGTTCCTGTCTCTGTCCACTCTGTCCACACCGGTTCCTGTCTCTGTCCACACCTGTTCCTGTCTCTGTCTCTTTCCATGGCGGTTCCTGTCTCTGTCCACACCGGTTCCTGTCTCTGTCTCTGTCCACGCCGGTCCCTTTCTCTGTCCACACCGGTTCCTGTCTCTGTCCACGCCGGTTCCTGTCTCTGTCTCTGTCCACACCGGTTCCTGTCTCTGTCTCTATCCACACCGGTTCCTGTCTCTGTCCACACCGGTTCCTGTCTCTGTCCACGCCGGTTCCTGTCTCTGTCTCTATCCACACCGGTTCCTGTCTCTGTCCACACCGGTTCCTGTCTCTGTCCACGCCGGTTCCTGTCTCTGTCTCTATCCACACCGGTTCCTGTCTCTGTCCACACCGGTTCCTGTCTCTGTCCACGCCGGTTCCTGTCTCTGTCCACGCCGGTTCCTTTCTCTGTCCACACCGGTTCCTGTCTCTGTCCACTCTGTCCATGCCGGTTCCTGTCTCTGTCCACACCGGTTCCTGTCTCTGTACATACCGGTTCCTGTCTCTGTCCACGCCGGTTCCTGTCTCTGTCCACGCCGGTTCCCGTCTCTGTTCACGCCGGTTCCTGACTCTGTCCACCCCGGTTCCTGTCTCATTCCACTCTGTCCACGCCGGTTCCAGACTATGTCCACTCTGTCCACGCCGGTTTCTGTCTCTTTCCACGCCGGTTCCTGTCTCTGTCCACACCGGTTCCTGTCTCTGTCTCTGGCCATGCCAGTTCCTATCGCTGTCCACACCAGTTCCTGTCTCTGTCTCTGTCCATGCCGGTTCCTGTCTCTGTCCACACCGGTTCCTGTCTCTGTCCACTCTGTCCATGCCGGTTCCTGTCTCTGTCCACTCAGTTCACACCGGTTCCTGTCTCTGTCTCTGTCCACGCCGGTTCCTTTCTCTGTCCACGCCGGTTCCTGTCTCTGTCCACACCGGTTCCTGTCTCTGTCAACTCTGTCCACGCCAGTTCTTGTCTCTGTCCACGCCGGTTCCTGTCTCTGTCTCTGTCGACGCCGGTTCCTGTCTCTGTCCACGCCGGTTCCTGTCACTGTCCACGCCGGTTCCTGTCTCTGTCCACGCCGGTTCCTGTCTCTGTCCACACCGGTTCCTGTCTCTGTCTCTGTCCACACCGGTTCCTGTCTCTGTCCACTCTGTCAACACCGGTTCCTGTCTCTGTCCACGCCGGTTCCTGTCTCTGTCTCTGTCCACGCCGGTTCCTGTCTCTGTCCACTCTGTCCACGCCGGTTCCTGTCTCTGTCTCTGTCCACGCCGGTTCCTGTCTCTGGCTCTGTCCACGCCGGTTCCTGTCTCTGTCCACGCCGGTTCCTTGACTCTGTCCACACCGGTTCCTGTCTCTGTCTCTGTCCACACCGGTTCCTGTCTCTGTCTCTGTCCACGCCAGTTCCTGTCTCTGTCCACACCGGTTCCTGTCTCTGTCCACTCTGTCAACGCCGGTTCCTTTCTCTGTCCACGCCGGTTCCTGTCTCTGTCCACGCCGGTTCCTGTCTCTGTCCACACCGGTTCCTGTCTCTGTCTCTGTCCACGCCGGTTCCTGTCTCTGTCCACTCTGTCCACGCCGGTTCCTGTCTCTGTCTCTGTCCACGCCGGTTCCTGTCTCTGGCTCTGTCCACGCCGGTTCCTGTCTCTGTCCACGCCGGTTCCTGACTCTGTCCACACCGGTTCCTGTCTCTGTCTCTGTCCACGCCAGTTCCTTTCTCTGTCCACGCCGGTTCCTGTCTCTGTCCACACCGGTTCCTGTCTCTGTCCACTCTGTCCACGCCAGTTCCTGTCTCTGTCCACGCCGGTTCCTGTCTCTGTCTCTGTCGACGCCGGTTCCTGTCTCTGTCCACGCCGGTTCCTGTCACTGTCCACGCCGGTTCCTGTCTCTGTCGACGCCGGTTCCTGTCTCTGTCCACACCGGTTCCTGTCTCTGTCTCTGTCCACGCCGGTTCCTGTCTCTGTCCACACCGGTTCCTGTCTCTGTCCACTCTGTCCACACCGGTTCCTGTCTCTGTCAACGCCGGTTCCTGTCTCTGTCTCTGTCCACGCCGGTTCCTGTCTCTGTCCACACCGGTTCCTGTCTCTGTCCACTCTGTCCACACCCTTCCTGTCTCTGTCCACACCGGTTCCTGTCTCTGTCTCTGTCCATGGCGGTTCCTGTCTCTGTCCACACCGGTTCCTGTCTCTGTCTCTGTCCACGCCGGTCCCTTTCTCTGTCCACACCGGTTCCTGTCTCTGTCCACGCCGGTTCCTGTCTCTGTCTCTGTCCACACCTGTTCCTGTCTCTTTCCACGCCGGTTCCTGTCTCTGTCTCTATCCACACCGGTTCCTGTCTCTGTCCACACCGGTTCCTGTCTCTGTCCACGGCAGTTCCTGTCTCTGTCTCTATCCACACCGGTTCCTGTCTCTGTCCACACCGGTTCCTGTCTCTGTCCACGCCGGTTCCTGTCTCTGTCCACGCCGGTTCCTTTCTCTGTCCACGCCGGTTCCTGTCTCTGTCCACTCTGTCCATGCCGGTTCCTGTCTCTGTCCACACCGGTTCCTGTCTCTGTACATACCGGTTCCTGTCTCTGTCCACGCCGGTTCCTGTCTCTGTCCACGCCGGTTCCCGTCTCTGTTCACGCCGGTTCCTGACTCTGTCCACCCCGGTTCCTGTCTCATTCCACTCTGTCCACGCCGGTTCCTGACTATGTCCACTCTGTCCACGCCGGTTCCTGTCTCTGTCCACTCCGGTTCCTGTCACTGTCCACGCCGGTTCCTGTCTCTGTCGACGCCGGTTCCTGTCTCTGTCCACACCGGTTCCTGTCTCTGTCTCTGTCCACGCCGGTTCCTGTCTCTGTCCACACCGGTTCCTGTCTCTGTCCACTCTGTCCACACCGGTTCCTGTCTCTGTCAACGCCGGTTCCTGTCTCTGTCTCTGTCCACGCCGGTTCCTGTCTCTGTCCACACCGGTTCCTGTCTCTGTCCACTCTGTCCACACCCTTCCTGTCTCTGTCCACACCGGTTCCTGTCTCTGTCTCTGTCCATGGCGGTTCCTGTCTCTGTCCACACCGGTTCCTGTCTCTGTCTCTGTCCACGCCGGTCCCTTTCTCTGTCCACACCGGTTCCTGTCTCTGTCCACGCCGGTTCCTGTCTCTGTCTCTGTCCACACCTGTTCCTGTCTCTTTCCACGCCGGTTCCTGTCTCTGTCTCTATCCACACCGGTTCCTGTCTCTGTCCACACCGGTTCCTGTCTCTGTCCACGGCAGTTCCTGTCTCTGTCTCTATCCACACCGGTTCCTGTCTCTGTCCACACCGGTTCCTGTCTCTGTCCACGCCGGTTCCTGTCTCTGTCCACGCCGGTTCCTTTCTCTGTCCACGCCGGTTCCTGTCTCTGTCCACTCTGTCCATGCCGGTTCCTGTCTCTGTCCACACCGGTTCCTGTCTCTGTACATACCGGTTCCTGTCTCTGTCCACGCCGGTTCCTGTCTCTGTCCACGCCGGTTCCCGTCTCTGTTCACGCCGGTTCCTGACTCTGTCCACCCCGGTTCCTGTCTCATTCCACTCTGTCCACGCCGGTTCCTGACTATGTCCACTCTGTCCACGCCGGTTCCTGTCTCTGTCCACTCTGTCCACACCGGTTCCTGTCTCTGTCCACTCTGTCCACGCCGGTTTCTGTCTCTTTCCACACCGGTTCCTGTCTCTGTCCACACCGGTTCCTGTCTCTGTCTCTGGCCATGCCAGTTCCTATCTCTGTCCACACCGGTTCCTGTCTCTGTCTCTGTCCATGCCGGTTCCTGTCTCTGTCCACACCGGTTCCTGTCTCTGTCCACTCTGTCCATGCCGGTTCCTGTCTCTGTCCACTCTGTTCACACCGGTTCCTGTCTCTTTCTCTGTCCACGCCGGTTCCTGTCTCTGTCTTTGTCCACGCCGGTTCCTGTCTCTGTCCACGCCGGTTCCTGTCTCTGTCTCTGTCCACGCCGGTTCCTGTCTCTGTCTCTGTCCACGCCAGTTTCTGTCTCTGTACACGCCGGTTCCTGTCTCTGTCCACGCCGGTTCCTGTCTCTGTCTCTGTCCACGTCGGTTCCTATCTCTGTCTCTGTCCACGCCGGTTTCTGTCTCTGTCCACGCCGGTTCCTGACTCTGTCCACGCCGGTTCCTGTCTCTGTCCACACCGGTTCCTGTCTCTGTCTCTGTCCACGCCGGTTCTTGTCTCTGTCCACGCCGGTTCCTGTCTCTGTCCACTCTTTCCACGCCGGTTCTTGTCTCTGTCCACTCTGTCCACGCCTGTTCCTGTCTCTGTCCACTGTGTCCACACCGGTTCCTGTCTCTGTCCACTCTGTCCACGCCGGTTCCTGTCTCTGTCCACTCTGTCCACGCCGGTTCCTGTCTCTGTCTCTGTCCACGCCGGTTCCTGTCTCTGGCTCTGTCCACGCCGGTTCCTGTCTCTGTCTCTGTCCACACCGGTTCCTGTCTCTGTCTCTGTCCACGCCAGTTCCTGTCTCTGTCCACACCGGTTCCTGTCTCTGTCCACTCTGTCAACGCCGGTTCCTTTCTCTGTCCACGCCGGTTCCTGTCTCTGTCCACGCCGGTTCCTGTCTATGTCCACACCGGTTCCTGTCTCTGTCTCTGTCCATGCCGGTTCCTGTCTCTGTCCACTCTGTCCACGCCGGTTCCTGTCTCTGTCCACGCCGGTTCCTGTCTCTGGCTCTGTCCACGCCGGTTCCTGTCTCTGGCTCTGTCCACGCCGGTTCCTGACTCTGTCCATGCCGGTTCCTGTCTCTGTCTCTGTCCATGCCGGTTCATGTCTCTTTCCACGCCGGTTCCTGTCTCTGTCCACACCGGTTCCTGTCTCTGTCCACTCTGTCCACGCCAGTTCCTTTCTCTGTCCACGCCGGTTCCTGTCTCTGTCCACACCGGTTCCTGTCTCTGTCCACTGTGTCCACGCCGGTTCCTGTCTCTGTCTCTGTCGACGCCGGTTCCTGTCTCTGTCCACTCTGTCCACGCCGGTTCCTGTCTCTGTCCAACCGGTTCCTGTCACTGTCCACGCCGGTTCCTGTCTCTGTCGACGCCGGTTCCTGTCTCTGTCCACACCGGTTCCTGTCTCTGTCTCTGTCCACGCCGGTTCCTGTCTCTGTCCACACCGGTTCCTGTCTCTGTCCACTCTGTCCACACCGGTTCCTGTCTCTGTCTCTGTCCACGCCGGTTCCTGTCTCTGTCCACACCGGTTCCTGTCTCTGTCCACTCTGTCCACACCGGTTCCTGTCTCTGTCCACGCCGGTTCCTGTCTTTGTCCACACCGGTTCCTGTCTCTGTCCACTCTGTCCACGCCGGTTCCTGTCTCTGTCCACTCTGTCCACACCGGTTCCTGTCTCTGTCCACTCTGTCCACGCCGGTTTCTGTCTCTTTCCACGCCGGTTCCTGTCTCTGTCCACACCGGTTCCTGTCTCTGTCTCTGGCCATGCCAGTTCCTATCTCTGTCCACACCGGTTCCTGTCTCTGTCTCTGTCCATGCCGGTTCCTGTCTCTGTCCACACCGGTTCCTGTCTCTGTCCACTCTGTCCATCCCGGTTCCTGTCTCTGTCTCTGTCCACGCCGGTTCCTGTCTCTGTCTTTGTCCACGCCGGTTCCTGTCTCTGTCCACGCCGGTTCCTGTCTCTGTCTCTGTCCACGCCGGTTCCTGTCTCTGTCTCTGTCCACGCCAGTTTCTGTCTCTGTACACGCCGGTTCCTGTCTCTGTCCACGCCGGTTCCTGTCTCTGTCTCTGTCCACGTCGGTTCCTATCTCTGTCTCTGTCCACGCCGGTTTCTGTCTCTGTCCACGCCGGTTCCTGACTCTGTCCACGCCGGTTCCTGTCTCTGTCCACACCGGTTCCTGTCTCTGTCTCTGTCCACGCCGGTTCTTGTCTCTGTCCACGCCGGTGCCTGTCTCTGTCCACTGTTTCCACGCCGGTTCTTGTCTCTGTCCACTCTGTCCACGCCTGTTCCTGTCTCTGTCCACTGTGTCCACACCGGTTCCTGTCTCTGTCCACTCTGTCCACGCCGGTTCCTGTCTCTGTCCACTCTGTCCACACCGGTTCCTGTCTCTGTCTCTGTCCACACCGGTTCCTGTCTCTGTCTCTGTCCACGCCAGTTCCTGTCTCTGTCCACACCGGTTCCTGTCTCTGTCCACTCTGTCCACGCCGGTTCCTGTCTCTGTCCACGCCGGTTCCTGTCTCTGTCTCTGTCCACGCCGGTCCCTTTCTCTGGCTCTGTCCACGCCGGTTCCTGTCTCTGGCTCTGTCCACGCCGGTTCCTGACTCTGTCCATGCCGGTTCCTGTCTCTGTCTCTGTCCATGCCGGTTCATCTCTCTGTCCACGCCGGTTCCTGTCTCTGTCCACACCGGTTCCTGTCTCTGTCCACTCTGTCCACGCCAGTTCCTTTCTCTGTCCACGCCGGTTCCTGTCTCTGTCCACACCGGTTCCTGTCTCTGTCCACTCTGTCCACGCCGGTTCCTGTCTCTGTCTCTGTCGACGCCGGTTCCTGTCTCTGTCCACTCTGTCCACGCCGGTTCCTGTCTCTGTCTCTGTCGACGCCGGTTCTTGTCTCTGTCCACACCGGTTCCTGTAACTGTCCACGCCGGTTCCTGTCTCTGTCGACGCCGGTTCCTGTCTCTGTCCACACCGGTTCCTGTCTCTGTCTCTGTCCACGCCGGTTCCTGTCTCTGTCCACACCGGTTCCTGTCTCTGTCCACTCTGTCCACACCGGTTCCTGTCTCTGTCTCTGTCCACGCCAGTTCCTGTCTCTGTCCACACCGGTTCCTGTCTCTGTCCACTCTGTCCACACCGGTTCCTGTCTCTGTCCACGCCGGTTCCTGTCTTTGTCCACACCGGTTCCTGTCTCTGTCCACTCTGTCCACGCCGGTTCCTGTCTCTGTCCACTCTGTCCACACCCGTTCCTGTCTCTGTCCACTCTGTCCACGCCGGTTTCTGTCTCTTTCCACGCCGGTTCCTGTCTCTGTCCACACCGGTTCCTGTCTCTGTCTCTGGCCATGCCAGTTCCTATCTCTGTCCACACCGGTTCCTGTCTCTGTCTCTGTCCATGCCGGTTCCTGTCTCTGTCCACACCGGTTCCTGTCTCTGTCCACTCTGTCCATCCCGGTTCCTGTCTCTGTCTCTGTCCACGCCGGTTCCTGTCTCTGTCTTTGTCCACGCCGGTTCCTGTCTCTGTCCACGCCGGTTCCTGTCTCTGTCTCTGTCCACGCCGGTTCCTGTCTCTGTCTCTGTCCACGCCAGTTTCTGTCTCTGTACACGCCGGTTCCTGTCTCTGTCCACGCCGGTTCCTGTCTCTGTCTCTGTCCACGTCGGTTCCTATCTCTGTCTCTGTCCACGCCGGTTTCTGTCTCTGTCCACGCCGGTTCCTGACTCTGTCCACGCCGGTTCCTGTCTCTGTCCACACCGGTTCCTGTCTCTGTCTCTGTCCACGCCGGTTCTTGTCTCTGTCCACGCCGGTGCCTGTCTCTGTCCACTGTTTCCACGCCGGTTCTTGTCTCTGTCCACTCTGTCCACGCCTGTTCCTGTCTCTGTCCACTGTGTCCACACCGGTTCCTGTCTCTGTCCACTCTGTCCACGCCGGTTCCTGTCTCTGTCCACTCTGTCCACACCGGTTCCTGTCTCTGTCTCTGTCCACACCGGTTCCTGTCTCTGTCTCTGTCCACGCCAGTTCCTGTCTCTGTCCACACCGGTTCCTGTCTCTGTCCACTCTGTCCACGCCGGTTCCTGTCTCTGTCCACGCCGGTTCCTGTCTCTGTCCACGCCGGTTCCTGTCTCTGTCTCTGTCCACGCCGGTCCCTTTCTCTGGCTCTGTCCACGCCGGTTCCTGTCTCTGGCTCTGTCCACGCCGGTTCCTGACTCTGTCCATGCCGGTTCCTGTCTCTGTCTCTGTCCATGCCGGTTCATCTCTCTGTCCACGCCGGTTCCTGTCTCTGTCCACACCGGTTCCTGTCTCTGTCCACTCTGTCCACGCCAGTTCCTTTCTCTGTCCACGCCGGTTCCTGTCTCTGTCCACACCGGTTCCTGTCTCTGTCCACTCTGTCCACGCCGGTTCCTGTCTCTGTCTCTGTCGACGCCGGTTCCTGTCTCTGTCCACTCTGTCCACGCCGGTTCCTGTCTCTGTCTCTGTCGACGCCGGTTCTTGTCTCTGTCCACACCGGTTCCTGTAACTGTCCACGCCGGTTCCTGTCTCTGTCGACGCCGGTTCCTGTCTCTGTCCACACCGGTTCCTGTCTCTGTCTCTGTCCACGCCGGTTCCTGTCTCTGTCCACACCGGTTCCTGTCTCTGTCCACTCTGTCCACACCGGTTCCTGTCTCTGTCTCTGTCCACGCCAGTTCCTGTCTCTGTCCACACCGGTTCCTGTCTCTGTCCACTCTGTCCACACCGGTTCCTGTCTCTGTCCACGCCGGTTCCTGTCTTTGTCCACACCGGTTCCTGTCTCTGTCCACTCTGTCCACGCCGGTTCCTGTCTCTGTCCACTCTGTCCACACCCGTTCCTGTCTCTGTCCACTCTTTCCACGCCGGTTTCTGTCTCTTTCCACGCCGGTTCCTGTCTCTGTCCACACCGGTTCCTGTCTCTGTCTCTGGCCATGCCAGTTCCTATCTCTGTCCACACCGGTTCCTGTCTCTGTCTCTGTCCATGCCGGTTCCTGTCTCTGTCCACGCCGGTTCCCGTCTCTGTTCACGCCGGTTCCTGACTCTGTCCACCCCGGTTCCTGTCTCATTCCACTCTGTCCACGCCGGTTCCAGACTATGTCCACTCTGTCCACGCCGGTTTCTGTCTCTTTCCACGCCGGTTCCTGTCTCTGTCCACACCGGTTCCTGTCTCTGTCTCTGGCCATGCCAGTTCCTATCGCTGTCCACACCAGTTCCTGTCTCTGTCTCTGTCCATGCCGGTTCCTGTCTCTGTCCACACCGGTTCCTGTCTCTGTCCACTCTGTCCATGCCGGTTCCTGTCTCTGTCCACTCAGTTCACACCGGTTCCTGTCTCTGTCTCTGTCCACGCCGGTTCCTTTCTCTGTCCACGCCGGTTCCTGTCTCTGTCCACACCGGTTCCTGTCTCTGTCAACTCTGTCCACGCCAGTTCTTGTCTCTGTCCACGCCGGTTCCTGTCTCTGTCTCTGTCGACGCCGGTTCCTGTCTCTGTCCACGCCGGTTCCTGTCACTGTCCACGCCGGTTCCTGTCTCTGTCCACGCCGGTTCCTGTCTCTGTCCACACCGGTTCCTGTCTCTGTCTCTGTCCACACCGGTTCCTGTCTCTGTCCACTCTGTCAACACCGGTTCCTGTCTCTGTCCACGCCGGTTCCTGTCTCTGTCTCTGTCCACGCCGGTTCCTGTCTCTGTCCACTCTGTCCACGCCGGTTCCTGTCTCTGTCTCTGTCCACGCCGGTTCCTGTCTCTGGCTCTGTCCACGCCGGTTCCTGTCTCTGTCCACGCCGGTTCCTTGACTCTGTCCACACCGGTTCCTGTCTCTGTCTCTGTCCACACCGGTTCCTGTCTCTGTCTCTGTCCACGCCAGTTCCTGTCTCTGTCCACACCGGTTCCTGTCTCTGTCCACTCTGTCAACGCCGGTTCCTTTCTCTTTCCACGCCGGTTCCTGTGTCTGTCCACGCCGGTTCCTGTCTCTGTCCACACCGGTTCCTGTCTCTGTCTCTGTCCACGCCGGTTCCTGTCTCTGTCCACTCTGTCCACGCCGGTTCCTGTCTCTGTCTCTGTCCACGCCGGTTCCTGTCTCTGGCTCTGTCCACGCCGGTTCCTGTCTCTGTCCACGCCGGTTCCTGACTCTGTCCACACCGGTTCCTGTCTCTGTCTCTGTCCACGCCAGTTCCTTTCTCTGTCCACGCCGGTTCCTGTCTCTGTCCACACCGGTTCCTGTCTCTGTCCACTCTGTCCACGCCAGTTCCTGTCTCTGTCCACGCCGGTTCCTGTCTCTGTCTCTGTCGACGCCGGTTCCTGTCTCTGTCCACGCCGGTTCCTGTCACTGTCCACGCCGGTTCCTGTCTCTGTCGACGCCGGTTCCTGTCTCTGTCCACACCGGTTCCTGTCTCTGTCTCTGTCCACGCCGGTTCCTGTCTCTGTCCACACCGGTTCCTGTCTCTGTCCACTCTGTCCACACCGGTTCCTGTCTCTGTCAACGCCGGTTCCTGTCTCTGTCTCTGTCCACGCTGGTTCCTGTCTCTGTCCACACCGGTTCCTGTCTCTGTCCACTCTGTCCACACCCTTCCTGTCTCTGTCCACACCGGTTCCTGTCTCTGTCTCTGTCCATGGCGGTTCCTGTCTCTGTCCACACCGGTTCCTGTCTCTGTCTCTGTCCACGCCGGTCCCTTTCTCTGTCCACACCGGTTCCTGTCTCTGTCCACGCCGGTTCCTGTCTCTGTCTCTGTCCACACCTGTTCCTGTCTCTTTCCACGCCGGTTCCTGTCTCTGTCTCTATCCACACCGGTTCCTGTCTCTGTCCACACCGGTTCCTGTCTCTGTCCACGGCAGTTCCTGTCTCTGTCTCTATCCACACCGGTTCCTGTCTCTGTCCACACCGGTTCCTGTCTCTGTCCACGCCGGTTCCTGTCTCTGTCCACGCCGGTTCCTTTCTCTGTCCACGCCGGTTCCTGTCTCTGTCCACTCATTCCATGCCGGTTCCTGTCTCTGTCCACACCGGTTCCTGTCTCTGTACATACCGGTTCCTGTCTCTGTCCACGCCGGTTCCTGTCTCTGTCCACGCCGGTTCCCGTCTCTGTTCACGCCGGTTCCTGACTCTGTCCACCCCGGTTCCTGTCTCATTCCACTCTGTCCACGCCGGTTCCTGACTATGTCCACTCTGTCCACGCCGGTTCCTTTCTCTGTCCACTCTGTCCACACCGGTTCCTGTCTCTGTCCACTCTGTCCACGCCGGTTTCTGTCTCTTTCCACACCGGTTCCTGTCTCTGTCCACACCGGTTCCTGTCTCTGTCTCTGGCCATGCCAGTTCCTATCTCTGTCCACACCGGTTCCTGTCTCTGTCTCTGTCCATGCCGGTTCCTGTCTCTGTCCACACCGGTTCCTGTCTCTGTCCACTCTGTCCATGCCGGTTCCTGTCTCTGTCCACTCTGTTCACACCGGTTCCTGTCTCTTTCTCTGTCCACGCCGGTTCCTGTCTCTGTCTTTGTCCACGCCGGTTCCTGTCTCTGTCCACGCCGGTTCCTGTCTCTGTCTCTGTCCACGCCGGTTCCTGTCTCTGTCTCTGTCCACGCCAGTTTCTGTCTCTGTACACGCCGGTTCCTGTCTCTGTCCACGCCGGTTCCTGTCTCTGTCTCTGTCCACGTCGGTTCCTATCTCTGTCTCTGTCCACGCCGGTTTCTGTCTCTGTCCACGCCGGTTCCTGACTCTGTCCACGCCGGTTCCTGTCTCTGTCCACACCGGTTCCTGTCTCTGTCTCTGTCCACGCCGGTTCTTGTCTCTGTCCACGCCGGTTCCTGTCTCTGTCCACTCTTTCCACGCCGGTTCTTGTCTCTGTCCACTCTGTCCACGCCTGTTCCTGTCTCTGTCCACTGTGTCCACACCGGTTCCTGTCTCTGTCCACTCTGTCCACGCCGGTTCCTGTCTCTGTCCACTCTGTCCACGCCGGTTCCTGTCTCTGTCTCTGTCCACGCCGGTTCCTGTCTCTGGCTCTGTCCACGCCGGTTCCTGTCTCTGTCTCTGTCCACACCGGTTCCTGTCTCTGTCTCTGTCCACGCCAGTTCCTGTCTCTGTCCACACCGGTTCCTGTCTCTGTCCACTCTGTCAACGCCGGTTCCTTTCTCTGTCCACGCCGGTTCCTGTCTCTGTCCACGCCGGTTCCTGTCTATGTCCACACCGGTTCCTGTCTCTGTCTCTGTCCGTGCCGGTTCCTGTCTCTGTCCACTCTGTCCACGCCGGTTCCTGTCTCTGTCCACGCCGGTTCCTGTCTCTGGCTCTGTCCACGCCGGTTCCTGTCTCTGGCTCTGTCCACGCCGGTTCCTGACTCTGTCCATGCCGGTTCCTGTCTCTGTCTCTGTCCATGCCGGTTCATGTCTCTTTCCACGCCGGTTCCTGTCTCTGTCCACACCGGTTCCTGTCTCTGTCCACTCTGTCCACGCCAGTTCCTTTCTCTGTCCACGCCGGTTCCTGTCTCTGTCCACACCGGTTCCTGTCTCTGTCCACTGTGTCCACGCCGGTTCCTGTCTCTGTCTCTGTCGACGCCGGTTCCTGTCTCTGTCCACTCTGTCCACGCCGGTTCCTGTCTCTGTCCAACCGGTTCCTGTCACTGTCCACGCCGGTTCCTGTCTCTGTCGACGCCGGTTCCTGTCTCTGTCCACACCGGTTCCTGTCTCTGTCTCTGTCCACGCCGGTTCCTGTCTCTGTCCACACCGGTTCCTGTCTCTGTCCACTCTGTCCACACCGGTTCCTGTCTCTGTCTCTGTCCACGCCGGTTCCTGTCTCTGTCCACACCGGTTCCTGTCTCTGTCCACTCTGTCCACACCGGTTCCTGTCTCTGTCCACGCCGGTTCCTGTCTTTGTCCACACCGGTTCCTGTCTCTGTCCACTCTGTCCACGCCGGTTCCTGTCTCTGTCCACTCTGTCCACACCGGTTCCTGTCTCTGTCCACTCTGTCCACGCCGGTTTCTGTCTCTTTCCACGCCGGTTCCTGTCTCTGTCCACACCGGTTCCTGTCTCTGTCTCTGGCCATGCCAGTTCCTATCTCTGTCCACACCGGTTCCTGTCTCTGTCTCTGTCCATGCCGGTTCCTGTCTCTGTCCACACCGGTTCCTGTCTCTGTCCACTCTGTCCATCCCGGTTCCTGTCTCTGTCTCTGTCCACGCCGGTTCCTGTCTCTGTCTTTGTCCACGCCGGTTCCTGTCTCTGTCCACGCCGGTTCCTGTCTCTGTCTCTGTCCACGCCGGTTCCTGTCTCTGTCTCTGTCCACGCCAGTTTCTGTCTCTGTACACG
The DNA here is from genome assembly GCF_933228915.1 of Telmatherina bonti. Classification (NCBI taxonomy): domain Eukaryota; kingdom Metazoa; phylum Chordata; class Actinopteri; order Atheriniformes; family Telmatherinidae; genus Telmatherina; species Telmatherina bonti. The sequence continues at coordinate 35,182,626 of NC_136618.1, forward strand.
CCGGTTCCTGTCTCTGTCCACGCCGGTTCCTGTCTCTGTCTCTGTCCACGTCGGTTCCTATCTCTGTCTCTGTCCACGCCGGTTTCTGTCTCTGTCCACGCCGGTTCCTGACTCTGTCCACGCCGGTGCCTGTCTCTGTCCACTGTTTCCACGCCGGTTCTTGTCTCTGTCCACTCTGTCCACGCCTGTTCCTGTCTCTGTCCTCAATTTCCACACCGGTTCCTGTCTCTGTCCACTCTGTCCACGCCGGTTCCTGTCTCTGTCCACTCTGTCCACACCGGTTCCTGTCTCTGTCTCTGTCCACACCGGTTCCTGTCTCTGTCTCTGTCCACGCCAGTTCCTGTCTCTGTCCACACCGGTTCCTGTCTCTGTCCACTCTGTCCACGCCGGTTCCTGTCTCTGTCCACGCCGGTTCCTGTCTCTGTCCACGCCGGTTCCTGTCTCTGTCTCTGTCCACGCCGGTCCCTTTCTCTGGCTCTGTCCACGCCGGTTCCTGTCTCTGGCTCTGTCCACGCCGGTTCCTGACTCTGTCCATGCCGGTTCCTGTCTCTGTCTCTGTCCATGCCGGTTCATCTCTCTGTCCACGCCGGTTCCTGTCTCTGTCCACACCGGTTCCTGTCTCTGTCCACTCTGTCCACGCCAGTTCCTTTCTCTGTCCACGCCGGTTCCTGTCTCTGTCCACACCGGTTCCTGTCTCTGTCCACTCTGTCCACGCCGGTTCCTGTCTCTGTCTCTGTCGACGCCGGTTCCTGTCTCTGTCCACTCTGTCCACGCCGGTTCCTGTCTCTGTCTCTGTCGACGCCGGTTCTTGTCTCTGTCCACACCGGTTCCTGTAACTGTCCACGCCGGTTCCTGTCTCTGTCGACGCCGGTTCCTGTCTCTGTCCACACCGGTTCCTGTCTCTGTCTCTGTCCACGCCGGTTCCTGTCTCTGTCCACACCGGTTCCTGTCTCTGTCCACTCTGTCCACACCGGTTCCTGTCTCTGTCTCTGTCCACGCCAGTTCCTGTCTCTGTCCACACCGGTTCCTGTCTCTGTCCACTCTGTCCACACCGGTTCCTGTCTCTGTCCACGCCGGTTCCTGTCTTTGTCCACACCGGTTCCTGTCTCTGTCCACTCTGTCCACGCCGGTTCCTGTCTCTGTCCACTCTGTCCACACCCGTTCCTGTCTCTGTCCACTCTGTCCACGCCGGTTTCTGTCTCTTTCCACGCCGGTTCCTGTCTCTGTCCACACCGGTTCCTGTCTCTGTCTCTGGCCATGCCAGTTCCTATCTCTGTCCACACCGGTTCCTGTCTCTGTCTCTGTCCATGCCGGTTCCTGTCTCTGTCCACACCGGTTCCCGTCTCTGTCCACTCTGTCCATCCCGGTTCCTGTCTCTGTCCACTCTGTTCACACCGGTTCCTGTCTCTGTCTCTGTCCACGCCGGTTCCTGTCTCTGTCTTTGTCCACGCCGGTTCCTGTCTCTGTCCACGCCGGTTCCTGTCTCTGTCTCTGTCCACGCCGGTTCCTGACTCTGTCCATGCCGGTTCCTGTCTCCGTCTCTGTCCATGCCGGTTCATGTCTCTGTCCACGCCGGTTCCTGTCTCTGTCCACACCGGTTCCTGTCTCTGTCCACTCTGTCCACGCCAGTTCCTTTCTCTGTCCACGCCGGTTCCTGTCTCTGTCCACACCGGTTCCTGTCTCTGTACACTCTGTCCACGCCGGTTCCTGTCTCTGTCTCTGTCGACGCCGGTTCCTGTCTCTGTCCACTCTGTCCACGCCGGTTCCTGTCTCTGTCTCTGTCGACGCCGGTTCCTGTCTCTGTCCACGCCGGTTCCTGTCACTGTCCACGACGCTTCCTGTCTCTGTCGACGCCGGTTCCTGTCTCTGTCCACACCGGTTCCTGTCTCTGTCTCTGTCCACGCCGGTTCCTGTCTCTGTCCACACCGGTTCCTGTCTCTGTCCACTCTGTCCACACCGGTTCCTGTCTCTGTCTCTGTCCACGCCGGTCCCTGTCTCTGTCCACACCGGTTCCTGTCTCTGTCCACTCTGTCCACACCGGTTCCTGTCTCTGTCCACGCCGGTTCCTGTCTCTGTCTCTGTCCACGCCGGTTCCTGTCTTTGTCCACACCGGTTCCTGTCTCTGTCCACTCTGTCCACGCCGGTTCCTGTCTCTGTCCACTCTGTCCACACCGGTTCCTGTCTCTGTCCACTCTGTCCACGCCGGTTTCTGTCTCTTTCCACGCCGGTTCCTGTCTCTGTCCACACCGGTTCCTGTCTCTGTCTCTGGCCATGCCAGTTCCTATCTCTGTCCACACCGGTTCCTGTCTCTGTCTCTGTCCATGCCGGTTCCTGTCTCTGTCCACACCGGTTCCTGTTTCTGTCCACTCTGTCCATCCCGGTTCCTTTCTCTGTCCACTCTGTTCACACCGGTTCCTGTCTCTGTCTCTGTCCACGCCGGTTCCTGTCTCTGTCTTTGTCCACGCCGGTTCCTGTCTCTGTCCACGCCGGTTCCTGTCTCTGTCTCTGGCCATGCCAGTTCCTATCTCTGTCCACACCGGTTCCTGTCTCTGTCTCTGTCCATGCCGGTTCCTGTCTCTGTCCACACCGGTTCCTGTCTCTGTCCACTCTGTCCATGCCGGATCCTGTCTCTGTCCACTCTGTTCACACCGGTTCCTGTCTCTGTCTCTGTCCACGCCGGTTCCTGTCTCTGTCTTTGTCCACGCCGGTTCCTGTCTCTGTCCACGCCGGTTCCTGTCTCTGTCTCTGTCCACGCCGGTTCCTGTCTCTGTCTCTGTCCACGCCAGTTTCTGTCTCTGTACACGCCGGTTCCTGTCTCTGTCCACGCCGGTTCCTGTCTCTGTCTCTGTCCACGTCGGTTCCTATCTCTGTCTCTGTCCACGCCGGTTTCTGTCTCTGTCCACGCCGGTTCCTGACTCTGTCCACGCCGGTTCCTGTCTCTGTCCACACCGGTTCCTGTCTCTGTCTCTGTCCACGCCGGTTCTTGTCTCTGTCCACGCCGGTTCCTGTCTCTGTCCACTCTTTCCACGCCGGTTCTTGTCTCTGTCCACTCTTTCCACGCCTGTTCCTGTCTCTGTCCACTGTGTCCACACCGGTTCCTGTCTCTGTCCACTCTGTCCACGCCGGTTCCTGTCTCTGTCCACTCTGTCCACGCCGGTTCCTGTCTCTGTCTCTGTCCACGCCGGTTCCTGTCTCTGGCTCTGTCCACGCCGGTTCCTGTCTCTGTCCACGCCGGTTCCTTGACTCTGTCCACACCGGTTCCTGTCTCTGTCTCTGTCCACGCCAGTTCCTGTCTCTGTCCACACCGGTTCCTGTCTCTGTCCACTCTGTCAGCGCCGGTTCCTTTCTCTGTCCACGCCGGTTCCTGTCTCTGTCCACGCCGGTTCCTGTCTCTGTCTCTGTCCACGCCGGTTCCTGTCTCTGGCTCTGTCCACGCCGGTTCCTGTCTCTGGCTCTGTCCACGCCGGTTCCTGTCTCTGGCTCTGTCCACGCCGGTTCCTGACTCTGTCCATGCCGGTTCCTGACTCTGTCCATGCCGGTTCCTGTCTCTGTCTCTGTCCATGCCGGTTCATGTCTCTGTCCACGCCGGTTCCTGTCTCTGTCCACACCGGTTCCTGTCTCTGTCCACTCTGTCCACGCCAGTTCCTTTCTCTGTCCACGCCGGTTCCTGTCTCTGTCCACACCGGTTCCTGTCTCTGTCCACTCTGTCCACGCCGGTTCCTGTCTCTGTCTCTGTCGACGCCGGTTCCTGTCTCTGTCCACTATGTCCACGCCGGTTCCTGTCTCTGTCTCTGTCGACGCCGGTTCCTGTCTCTGTCCACGCCGGTTCCTGTCACTGTCCACGCCGGTTCCTGTCTCTGTCCACACCGGTTCCTGTCTCTGTCTCTGTCCACGCCGGTTCCTGTCTCTGTCCACACCGGTTCCTGTCTCTGTCCACTCTGTCCACACCGGTTCCTGTCTCTGTCTCTGTCCACGCCGGTTCCTGTCTCTGTCCACACCGGTTCCTGTCTCTGTCCACTCTGTCCACACCGGTTCCTGTCTCTGTCCACGCCGGTTCCTGTCTCTGTCTCTGTCCACGCCGGTTCCTGTCTTTGTCCACACCGGTTCCTGTCTCTGTCCACTCTGTCCACGCCGGTTCCTGTCTCTGTCCACTCTGTCCACACCGGTTCCTGTCTCTGTCCACTCTGTCCACGCCGGTTTCTGTCTCTTTCCACGCCGGTTCCTGTCTCTGTCCACACCGGTTCCTGTCTCTGTCTCTGGCCATGCCAGTTCCTATCTCTGTCCACACCGGTTCCTGTCTCTGTCTCTGTCCATGCCGGTTCCTGTCTCTGTCCACACCGGTTCCTGTCTCTGTCCACTCTGTCCATCCCGGTTCCTGTCTCTGTCCACTCTGTTCACACCGGTTCCTGTCTCTGTCTCTGTCCACGCCGGTTCCTGTCTCTGTCTTTGTCCACGCCGGTTCCTGTCTCTGTCTCTGTCCACGCCGGTTCCTGTCTCTGTCCACTCTGTCCACGCCAGTTCCTGTCTCTGTCCACGCCGGTTCCTGTCTCTGTCTCTGTCGACGCCGGTTCCTGTCTCTGTCCACGCCGGTTCCTGTCACTGTCCACGCCGGTTCCTGTCTCTGTCGACGCCGGTTCCTGTCTCTGTCCACACCGGTTCCTGTCTCTGTCTCTGTCCACGCCGGTTCCTGTCTCTGTCCACACCGGTTCCTGTCTCTGTCCACTCTGTCCACACCGGTTTCTGTCTCTGTCCACGCCGGTTCCTGTCTCTGTCTCTGTCCACGCCGGTTCCTGTCTCTGTCCACGCCGGTTCCTGTCTCTGGCTCTGTCCACGCCGGTTCCTGTCTCTGGCTCTGTCCACGCCGGTTCCTGACTCTGTCCATGCCGGTTCCTGTCTCTGTCTCTGTCCATGCCGGTTCATGTCTCTGTCCACGCCGGTTCCTGTCTCTGTCCACACCGGTTCCTGTCTCTGTCCACTCTGTCCACGCCAGTTCCTTTCTCTGTCCACGCCGGTTCCTGTCTCTGTCCACACCGGTTCCTGTCTCTGTCCACTCTGTCCACGCCGGTTCCTGTCTCTGTCTCTGTCGACGCCGGTTCCTGTCTCTGTCCACTCTGTCCACGCCGGTTCCTGTCTCTGTCTCTGTCGACGCCGGTTCCTGTCTCTGTCCACGCCGGTTCCTGTCACTGTCCACGCCGGTTCCTGTCTCTGTCGACGCCGGTTCCTGTCTCTGTCCACACCGGTTCCTGTCTCTGTCTCTGTCCACGCCGGTTCCTGTCTCTGTCCACACCGGTTCCTGTCTCTGTCCACTCTGTCCACACCGGTTCCTGTCTCTGTCTCTGTCCACGCCGGTTCCTGTCTCTGTCCACACCGGTTCCTGTCTCTGTCCACTCTGTCCACACCGGTTCCTGTCTCTGTCCACGCCGGTTCCTGTCTCTGTCTCTGTCCACGCCGGTTCCTGTCTTTGTCCACACCGGTTCCTGTCTCTGTCCACACCGGTTCCTGTCTCTGTCTCTGTCCACGCCAGTTCCTGTCTCTGTCCACACCGGTTCCTGTCTCTGTCCACTCTGTCAGCGCCGGTTCCTTTCTCTGTCCACGCCGGTTCCTGTCTCTGTCCACGCCGGTTCCTGTCTCTGTCTCTGTCCACGCCGGTTCCTGTCTCTGGCTCTGTCCACGCCGGTTCCTGTCTCTGGCTCTGTCCACGCCGGTTCCTGTCTCTGGCTCTGTCCACGCCGGTTCCTGACTCTGTCCATGCCGGTTCCTGTCTCTGTCTCTGTCCATGCCGGTTCATGTCTCTGTCCACGCCGGTTCCTGTCTCTGTCCACACCGGTTCCTGTCTCTGTCCACTCTGTCCACGCCAGTTCCTTTCTCTGTCCACGCCGGTTCCTGTCTCTGTCCACACCGGTTCCTGTCTCTGTCCACTCTGTCCACGCCGGTTCCTGTCTCTGTCTCTGTCGACGCCGGTTCCTGTCTCTGTCCACTATGTCCACGCCGGTTCCTGTCTCTGTCTCTGTCGACGCCGGTTCCTGTCTCTGTCCACGCCGGTTCCTGTCACTGTCCACGCCGGTTCCTGTCTCTGTCCACACCGGTTCCTGTCTCTGTCTCTGTCCACGCCGGTTCCTGTCTCTGTCCACACCGGTTCCTGTCTCTGTCCACTCTGTCCACACCGGTTCCTGTCTCTGTCTCTGTCCACGCCGGTTCCTGTCTCTGTCCACACCGGTTCCTGTCTCTGTCCACTCTGTCCACACCGGTTCCTGTCTCTGTCCACGCCGGTTCCTGTCTCTGTCTCTGTCCACGCCGGTTCCTGTCTTTGTCCACACCGGTTCCTGTCTCTGTCCACTCTGTCCACGCCGGTTCCTGTCTCTGTCCACTCTGTCCACACCGGTTCCTGTCTCTGTCCACTCTGTCCACGCCGGTTTCTGTCTCTTTCCACGCCGGTTCCTGTCTCTGTCCACACCGGTTCCTGTCTCTGTCTCTGGCCATGCCAGTTCCTATCTCTGTCCACACCGGTTCCTGTCTCTGTCTCTGTCCATGCCGGTTCCTGTCTCTGTCCACACCGGTTCCTGTCTCTGTCCACTCTGTCCATCCCGGTTCCTGTCTCTGTCCACTCTGTTCACACCGGTTCCTGTCTCTGTCTCTGTCCACGCCGGTTCCTGTCTCTGTCTTTGTCCACGCCGGTTCCTGTCTCTGTCTCTGTCCACGCCGGTTCCTGTCTCTGTCCACTCTGTCCACGCCAGTTCCTGTCTCTGTCCACGCCGGTTCCTGTCTCTGTCTCTGTCGACGCCGGTTCCTGTCTCTGTCCACGCCGGTTCCTGTCACTGTCCACGCCGGTTCCTGTCTCTGTCGACGCCGGTTCCTGTCTCTGTCCACACCGGTTCCTGTCTCTGTCTCTGTCCACGCCGGTTCCTGTCTCTGTCCACACCGGTTCCTGTCTCTGTCCACTCTGTCCACACCGGTTTCTGTCTCTGTCCACGCCGGTTCCTGTCTCTGTCTCTGTCCACGCCGGTTCCTGTCTCTGTCCACGCCGGTTCCTGTCTCTGGCTCTGTCCACGCCGGTTCCTGTCTCTGGCTCTGTCCACGCCGGTTCCTGACTCTGTCCATGCCGGTTCCTGTCTCTGTCTCTGTCCATGCCGGTTCATGTCTCTGTCCACGCCGGTTCCTGTCTCTGTCCACACCGGTTCCTGTCTCTGTCCACTCTGTCCACGCCAGTTCCTTTCTCTGTCCACGCCGGTTCCTGTCTCTGTCCACACCGGTTCCTGTCTCTGTCCACTCTGTCCACGCCGGTTCCTGTCTCTGTCTCTGTCGACGCCGGTTCCTGTCTCTGTCCACTCTGTCCACGCCGGTTCCTGTCTCTGTCTCTGTCGACGCCGGTTCCTGTCTCTGTCCACGCCGGTTCCTGTCACTGTCCACGCCGGTTCCTGTCTCTGTCGACGCCGGTTCCTGTCTCTGTCCACACCGGTTCCTGTCTCTGTCTCTGTCCACGCCGGTTCCTGTCTCTGTCCACACCGGTTCCTGTCTCTGTCCACTCTGTCCACACCGGTTCCTGTCTCTGTCTCTGTCCACGCCGGTTCCTGTCTCTGTCCACACCGGTTCCTGTCTCTGTCCACTCTGTCCACACCGGTTCCTGTCTCTGTCCACGCCGGTTCCTGTCTCTGTCTCTGTCCACGCCGGTTCCTGTCTTTGTCCACACCGGTTCCTGTCTCTGTCCACACCGGTTCCTGTCTCTGTCTCTGGCCATGCCAATTCCTATCTCTGTCCACACCGGTTCCTGTCTCTGTCTCTGTCCATGCCGGTTCCTGTCTCTGTCCACACCGGTTCCTGTCTCTGTCCACTCTGTCCATCCTGGTTCCTGTCTCTGTCCACTCTGTTCACACCGGTTCCTGTCTCTGTCTCTGTCCACGCCGGTTCCTGTCTCTGTCATTGTCCACGCCGGTTCCTGTCTCTGTCCACGTCGGTTCCTGTCTCTGTCTCTGTCCACGCCGGTTCCTGTCTCTGTCCACTCTGTCCACGCCAGTTCCTGTCTCTGTCCACGCCGGTTCCTGTCTCTGTCTCTGTCGACGCCGGTTCCTGTCTCTGTCCACGCCGGTTCCTGTCACTGTCCACGCCGGTTCCTGTCTCTGTCGACGCCGGTTCCTGTCTCTGTCCACACCGGTTCCTGTCTCTGTCTCTGTCCACGCCGGTTCCTGTCTCTGTCCACACCGGTTCCTGTCTCTGTCCACTCTGTCCACACCGGTTCCTGTCTCTGTCCACGCCGGTTCCTGTCTCTGTCTCTGTCCACGCCGGTTCCTGTCTCTGTCCACACCGGTTCCTGTCTCTGTCCACTCTGTCCACACCCTTCCTGTCTCTGTCCACACCGGTTCCTGTCTCTGTCTCTGTCCATGGCGGTTCCTGTCTCTGTCCACACCGGTTCCTGTCTCTGTCTCTGTCCACGCCGGTCCCTTTCTCTGTCCACACCGGTTCCTGTCTCTGTCCACGCCGGTTCCTGTCTCTGTCTCTGTCCACACCTGTTCCTGTCTCTTTCCACGCCGGTTCCTGTCTCTGTCTCTATCCACACCGGTTCCTGTCTCTGTCCACACCGGTTCCTGTCTCTGTCCACGCCGGTTCCTGTCTCTGTCTCTATCCACACCGGTTCCTGTCTCTGTCCACACCGGTTCCTGTCTCTGTCCACGCCGGTTCCTGTCTCTGTCCACGCCGGTTCCTTTCTCTGTCCACGCCGGTTCCTGTCTCTGTCCACTCCGTCCATGCCGGTTCCTGTCTCTGTCCACACCGGTTCCTGTCTCTGTACATACCGGTTCCTGTCTCTGTCCACGCCGGTTCCTGTCTCTGTCCACGCCGGTTCCCGTCTCTGTTCACGCCGGTTCCTGACTCTGTCCACCCCGGTTCCTGTCTCATTCCACTCTGTCCACGCCGGTTCCTGACTATGTCCACTCTGTCCACGCCGGTTCCTGTCTCTGTCCACTCTGTCCACACCGGTTCCTGTTTCTGTCCACTCTGTCCACGCCGGTTTCTGTCTCTGTCTCTGTCCACGCCAGTTTCTGTCTCTGTACACGCCGGTTCCTGTCTCTGTCCACGCCGGTTCCTGTCTCTGTCTCTGGCCATGCCAGTTCCTATCTCTGTCCACACCGGTTCCTGTCTCTGTCTCTGTCCATGCCGGTTCCTGTCTCTGTCCACTCTGTTCACACCGGTTCCTGTCTCTGTCTCTGTCCACGCCGGTTCCTGTCTCTGTCTTTGTCCACGCCGGTTCCTGTCTCTGTCCACGCCGGTTCCTGTCTCTGTCTCTGTCCACGCCGGTTCCTGTCTCTGTCTCTGTCCACGCCAGTTTCTGTCTCTGTACACGCCGGTTCCTGTCTCTGTCCACGCTGGTTCCTGTCTCTGTCTCTGTCCACGTCGGTTCCTATCTCTGTCTCTGTCCACGCCGGTTTCTGTCTCTGTCCACGCCGGTTCCTGACTCTGTCCACGCCGGTTCCTGTGTCTGTCCACACCGGTTCCTGTCTCTGTCTCTGTCCACGCCGGTTCTTGTCTCTGTCCACGCCGGTTCCTGTCTCTGTCCACTCTTTCCACGCCGGTTCTTGTCTCTGTCCACTCTGTCCACGCCTGTTCCTGTCTCTGTCCACTGTGTCCACGCCGGTTCCTGTCTCTGTCCACTCTGTCCACGCCGGTTCCTGTCTCTGTCTCTGTCCACGCCGGTTCCTGTCTCTGGCTCTGTCCACGCCGGTTCCTGTCTCTGTCCACGCCGGTTCCTTGACTCTGTCCACACCGGTTCCTGTCTCTGTCTCTGTCCACACCGGTTCCTGTCTCTGTCTCTGTCCACGCCAGTTCCTGTCTCTGTCCACACCGGTTCCTGTCTCTGTCCACTCTGTCAACGCCGGTTCCTTTCTCTGTCCACGCCGGTTCCTGTCTCTGTCCACACCGGTTCCTGTCTCTGTCTCTGTCCATGCCGGTTCCTGTCTCTGTCCACTCTGTCCACGCCGGTTCCTGTCTCTGGCTCTGTCCACGCCGGTTCCTGTCTCTGGCTCTGTCCACGCCGGTTCCTGACTCTGGCTCTGTCCATGCCGGTTCCTGTCTCTGTCTCTGTCCATGCCGGTTCATGTCTCTGTCCACGCCGGTTCCTGTCTCTGTCCACACCGGTTCCTGTCTCTGTCGACTCTGTCCACGCCAGTTCCTTTCTCTGTCCACGCCGGTTCCTGTCTCTGTCCACACCGGTTCCTGTCTCTGTCCACTCTGTCCACGCCGGTTCCTGTCTCTGTCTCTGTCGACGCCGGTTCCTGTCTCTGTCCACTCTGTCCACGCCGGTTCCTGTCTCTGTCTCTGTCGACGCCGGTTCCTGTCACTGTCCACGCCGGTTCCTGTCACTGTCCACGCCGGTTCCTGTCTCTGTCGACGCCGGTTCCTGTCTCTGTCCACACCGGTTCCTGTCTCTGTCTCTGTCCACGCCGGTTCCTGTCTCTGTCCACACCGGTTCCTGTCTCTGTCCACTCTGTCCACACCGGTTCCTGTCTCTGTCTCTGTCCACGCCGGTTCCTGTCTCTGTCCACACCGGTTCCTGTCTCTGTCCACTCTGTCCACACCGGTTCCTGTCTCTGTCCACGCCGGTTCCTGTCTCTGTCTCTGTCCACGCCGGTTCCTGTCTTTGTCCACACCGGTTCCTGTCTCTGTCCACTCTGGCCACGCCGGTTCCTGTCTCTGTCCACTCTGTCCACACCGGTTCCTGTCTCTGTCCACTCTGTCCACGCCGGTTTCTGTCTCTTTCCACGCCGGTTCCTGTCTCTGTCCACACCGGTTCCTGTCTCTGTCTCTGGCCATGCCAGTTCCTATCTCTGTCCACACCGGTTCCTGTCTCTGTCTCTGTCCATGCCGGTTCCTGTCTCTGTCCACACCGGTTCCTGTCTCTGTCCACTCTGTCCATCCCGGTTCCTGTCTCTGTCCACTCTGTTCACACCGGTTCCTGTCTCTGTCTCTGTCCACGCCGGTTCCTGTCTCTGTCTTTGTCCACGCCGGTTCCTGTCTCTGTCCACGCCGGTTCCTGTCTCTGTCTCTGTCCACGTCGGTTCCTATCTCTGTCTCTGTCCACGCCGGTTTCTGTCTCTGTCCACGCCGGTTCCTGACTCTGTCCACGCCGGTTCCTGTCTCTGTCCACACCGGTTCCTGTCTCTGTCTCTGTCCACGCCGGTTCTTGTCTCTGTCCACGCCGGTTCCTGTCTCTGTCCACTCTTTCCACGCCGGTTCTTGTCTCTGTCCACTCTGTCCACGCCTGTTCCTGTCTCTGTCCATTGTGTCCACACCGGTTCCTGTCTCTGTCCACTCTGTCCACGCCGGTTCCTGTCTCTGTCCACTCTGTCCACGCCGGTTCCTGTCTCTGTCTCTGTCCACGCCGGTTCCTGTCTCTGTCTCTATCCACGCCGGTTCCTGTCTCTGTCTCTTTCCACACCGGTTTCTGTCTCTGTCCACGCCGGTTCCTGACTCTGTCCACGCCGGTTCCTGTCTCTGTCCACACCGGTTCCTGGCTCTGTCTCTGTCCACGCCGGTTCTTGTCTCTGTGCACGCCGGTTCCTGTCTCTGTCCACTCTTTCCACGCCAGTTCCTGTCTCTGTCCACTCTGTCCACGCCGGTTCCTGTCTCTGTCCACTGTGTCCACACCGGTTCCTGTCTCTCTCCACGCCTGTTCCTTTCTCTGTCCACACCGGTTCCTGTCTCTGTCCACACCGGTTCCTGTCTCTGTCCACGCCGGTTCCTGTCTCTGTCTCTGTCCACACCGGTTCCTGTCTCTGTCCACGCCGGTTCCTGTCTGTGTCCACGCCGGTTCCTGTCTCTGTCTCTGTCCACGCCGGTTCCTGTCTCTGTCTCTGTCCACGCCGGTTCCTGTCTCTGTCTCTTTCCACACCGGTTCCTGTCTCTCTCCACGCCGGTTCCTTGACTCTGTCCACACCGGTTCCTGTCTCTGTCTCAGTCCACACCGGTTCCTGTCTCTGTCCCCACCGGTTCCTGTCTCTGTCCACGCCGGTTCCTGTCTCTGTCTCTGTCCACACCGGTTCCTGTCTCTGTCCCCGCCGGTTCCTGTCTCTGTCTCTATCCACACCGGTTCCTGACTCTGTCCACACCGGTTCCTGTCTCTGTCCACGCCGGTTCCTGTCTCTGTCCACGCTGGTTCCTTTCTCTGTCCACGCCGGTTCCAGTCTCTGTCCACTCTGTCCATGCCGGTTCCTGTCTCTGTCCACACCGGTTCCTGTCTCTGTACATACCGGTTCCTTTCCCTGTCCACGCCGGTTCCTGTCTCTGTCCACTCTGTCCATGCCGGTTCCTGTCTCTGTCCACACCGGTTCCTGTCTCTGTACATACCGGTTCCTGTCTCTGTCGATGCCGGTTCCTGTCTCTGTCCACGCCGGTTCCACGTTTCTGTCTCTTTCCACGCCGGTTCCTGTCTCTGTCCACACCGGTTACTGTCTCTGTCTCTGTCCATGCCGGTTCCTGTATCTGTCCACACCGGTTCCTGTCTCTGTCTCTGTCCATGCCGGTTCCTGTCTCTGTCCACACCGGTTCCTGTCTCTGTCCACGCCGGTTCCTGTCTCTGTCTTTGTCCACGCCGGTTCCTGTCTCTGTCCACGCCGGTTCCTGTCTCTGTCTCTGTCCACGCCGGTTCCTGTCTCTGTCTCTTTCCACACCGGTTCCTGTCTCTGTCCACACCGTTTCCTGTCTCTGTCCACACCGGTTATTGTCTCATTCCACGCCGGTTCCTGACTCTGTCCACACCGGTTCCTGTCTCTGTCTCTGTCCACACCGGTTCCTGTCTCTGTCCACGCCGGTTCCTGACTCTGTCCACACCGGTTCCTGTCTCTGTCCACGCCGGTTCCTGACTCTGTCCACGCCGGTTCCTGTCTCTGTCCACGCCGGTTCCTGACTCTGTCCACGCCGGTTCCTGTCTTTGTCCACGCCGGTTCCTGTCTCTGTCTCTATCCACACCGGTTCCTGTCTCTGTCCACACCGGTTCCTGTCTCTGTCCACGCCGGTTCCTGTCTCTGTCTCTGTCCACGTCGGTTCGTGTCTCTGTCTCTGTCCACGTCGGTTCCTGTCTCTGTCTCTGTCCACGCCGGTTTCTGTCTCTATCCACGCCGGTTCCTGTCTCTGTCTCTATCCACACCGGTTCCTGTCTCTGTCTCTATCCACACCGGTTCCTGTCTCTGTCCACGCCGGTTCCTGTCTCTGTCCACGCCGGTTCCTTTCTCTGTCCTCGCCGGTTCCTGTCTCTGTCCACGCCGGTTCCTGTCTCTGTCTCTGTCCACACCGGTTCCTGTCTCTGTCCCCACCGGTTCCTGTCTCTGTCCACGCCGGTTCCTGTCTCTGTCTCTGTCCACACCGGTTCCTGACTCTGTCCACACCGGTTCCTGTCTCTGTCCACGCCGGTTCCTGTCTCTGTCCACGCTGGTTCCTTTCTCTGTCCACGCCGGTTCCAGTCTCTGTCCACTCTGTCCATGCCGGTTCCTGTCTCTGTCCACACCGGTTCCTGTCTCTGTACATACCGGTTCCTTTCTCTGTCCACGCCGGTTCCTGTCTCTGTCCACTCTGTCCATGCCGGTTCCTGTCTCTGTCCACACCGGTTCCTGTCTCTGTACATACCGGTTCCTGTCTCTGTCGATGCCGGTTCCTGTCTCTGTCCACGCCGGTTCCACGTTTCTGTCTCTTTCCACGCCGGTTCCTGTCTCTGTCCACACCGGTTACTGTCTCTGTCTCTGTCCATGCCGGTTCCTGTATCTGTCCACACCGGTTCCTGTCTCTGTCTCTGTCCATGCCGGTTCCTGTCTCTGTCCACGCCGGTTCCTGTCTCTGTCTCTATCCACACCAGTTCCTGTCTCTGTCCACACCGGTTCCTGTCTCTGTCCACGCCGGTTCCTGTCTCTGTCTCTATCCACGCCGGTTCCTGTCTCTGTCTCTTTCCACACCGGTTTCTGTCTCTGTCCACGCCGGGTTCCTGACTCTGTCCACGCCGGTTCCTGTCTCTGTCCACACCGGTTCCTGGCTCTGTCTCTGTCCACGCCGGTTCTTGTCTCTGTGCACGCCGGTTCCTGTCTCTGTCCACTCTTTCCACGCCAGTTCCTGTCTCTGTCCACTCTGTCCACGCCGGTTCCTGTCTCTGTCCACTGTGTCCACACCGGTTCCTGTCTCTCTCCACGCCTGTTCCTTTCTCTGTCCACACCGGTTCCTGTCTCTGTCCACACCGGTTCCTGTCTCTGTCCACGCCGGTTCCTGTCTCTGTCTCTGTCCACACCGGTTCCTGTCTCTGTCCACGCCGGTTCCTGTCTGTGTCCACGCCGGTTCCTGTCTCTGTCTCTGTCCACGCCGGTTCCTGTCTCTGTCTCTGTCCACGCCGGTTCCTGTCTCTGTCTCTTTCCACACCGGTTCCTGTCTCTCTCCACGCCGGTTCCTTGACTCTGTCCACACCGGTTCCTGTCTCTGTCTCAGTCCACACCGGTTCCTGTCTCTGTCCCCACCGGTTCCTGTCTCTGTCCACGCCGGTTCCTGTCTCTGTCTCTGTCCACACCGGTTCCTGTCTCTGTCCCCGCCGGTTCCTGTCTCTGTCTCTATCCACACCGGTTCCTGACTCTGTCCACACCGGTTCCTGTCTCTGTCCACGCCGGTTCCTGTCTCTGTCCACGCTGGTTCCTTTCTCTGTCCACGCCGGTTCCAGTCTCTGTCCACTCTGTCCATGCCGGTTCCTGTCTCTGTCCACACCGGTTCCTGTCTCTGTACATACCGGTTCCTTTCTCTGTCCACGCCGGTTCCTGTCTCTGTCCACTCTGTCCATGCCGGTTCCTGTCTCTGTCCACACCGGTTCCTGTCTCTGTACATACCGGTTCCTGTCTCTGTCGATGCCGGTTCCTGTCTCTGTCCACGCCGGTTCCACGTTTCTGTCTCTTTCCACGCCGGTTCCTGTCTCTGTCCACACCGGTTACTGTCTCTGTCTCTGTCCATGCCGGTTCCTGTATCTGTCCACACCGGTTCCTGTCTCTGTCTCTGTCCATGCCGGTTCCTGTCTCTGTCCACACCGGTTCCTGTCTCTGTCCACTCTGTCCACGCCTGTTTCTGTCTCTGTCCACACCGGTTCCTGTCTCTGTCCACGCCGGTTCCTGTCTCTGTCTTTGTCCACGCCGGTTCCTGTCTCTGTCCACGCCGGTTCCTGTCTCTGTCTCTGTCCACGCCGGTTCCTGTCTCTGTCTCTTTCCACACCGGTTCCTGTCTCTGTCCACACCGTTTCCTGTCTCTGTCCACACCGGTTCTTGTCTCTGTCCACGCCGGTTCCTGACTCTGTCCACACCGGTTCCTGTCTCTGTCTCTGTCCACACCGGTTCCTGTCTCTGTCCACGCCGGTTCCTGACTCTGTCCACACCGGTTCCTGTCTCTGTCCACGCCGGTTCCTGACTCTGTCCACACCGGTTCCTGTCTCTGTCCACGCCGGTTCCTGACTCTGTCCACGCCGGTTCCTGTCTTTGTCCACGCCGGTTCCTGTCTCTGTCTCTATCCACACCGGTTCCTGTCTCTGTCCACACCGGTTCCTGTCTCTGTCCACGCCGGTTCCTGTCTCTGTCTCTGTCCACGTCGGTTCGTGTCTCTGTCTCTGTCCACGTCGGTTCCTGTCTCTGTCTCTGTCCACGCCGGTTTCTGTCTCTGTCCACGCCGGTTCCTGTCTCTGTCTCTATCCACACCGGTTCCTGTCTCTGTCTCTATCCACACCGGTTCCTGTCTCTGTCCACGCCGGTTCCTGTCTCTGTCCACGCCGGTTCCTTTCTCTGTCCTCGCCGGTTCCTGTCTCTGTCCACTCTGTCCATGCCGGTTCCTGTCTATGCCCACACCGGTTCCTGTCTCCGTACATACCGGTTCCTGTCTCTGTCCACGCCGGTTCCTGTCTGTGTCCACGCCGGTTCCTGTCTCTGTCTCTGTCCACGCCGGTTCCTGTCTCTGTCTCTGTCCACGCCGGTTCCTGTCTCTGTCTCTTTCCACACCGGTTCCTGTCTCTCTCCACGCCGGTTCCTTGACTCTGTCCACACCGGTTCCTGTCTCTGTCTCAGTCCACACCGGTTCCTGTCTCTGTCCCCACCGGTTCCTGTCTCTGTCCACGCCGGTTCCTGTCTCTGTCTCTGTCCACACCGGTTCCTGTCTCTGTCCCCGCCGGTTCCTGTCTCTGTCTCTATCCACACCGGTTCCTGACTCTGTCCACACCGGTTCCTGTCTCTGTCCACGCCGGTTCCTGTCTCTGTCCACGCTGGTTCCTTTCTCTGTCCACGCCGGTTCCAGTCTCTGTCCACTCTGTCCATGCCGGTTCCTGTCTCTGTCCACACCGGTTCCTGTCTCTGTACATACCGGTTCCTTTCTCTGTCCACGCCGGTTCCTGTCTCTGTCCACTCTGTCCATGCCGGTTCCTGTCTCTGTCCACACCGGTTCCTGTCTCTGTACATACCGGTTCCTGTCTCTGTCGATGCCGGTTCCTGTCTCTGTCCACGCCGGTTCCACGTTTCTGTCTCTTTCCACGCCGGTTCCTGTCTCTGTCCACACCGGTTACTGTCTCTGTCTCTGTCCATGCCGGTTCCTGTATCTGTCCACACCGGTTCCTGTCTCTGTCTCTGTCCATGCCGGTTCCTGTCTCTGTCCACACCGGTTCCTGTCTCTGTCCACTCTGTCCACGCCTGTTTCTGTCTCTGTCCACACCGGTTCCTGTCTCTGTCCACGCCGGTTCCTGTCTCTGTCTTTGTCCACGCCGGTTCCTGTCTCTGTCCACGCCGGTTCCTGTCTCTGTCTCTGTCCACGCCGGTTCCTGTCTCTGTCTCTTTCCACACCGGTTCCTGTCTCTGTCCACACCGTTTCCTGTCTCTGTCCACACCGGTTCTTGTCTCTGTCCACGCCGGTTCCTGACTCTGTCCACACCGGTTCCTGTCTCTGTCTCTGTCCACACCGGTTCCTGTCTCTGTCCACGCCGGTTCCTGACTCTGTCCACACCGGTTCCTGTCTCTGTCCACGCCGGTTCCTGACTCTGTCCACACCGGTTCCTGTCTCTGTCCACGCCGGTTCCTGACTCTGTCCACGCCGGTTCCTGTCTTTGTCCACGCCGGTTCCTGTCTCTGTCTCTATCCACACCGGTTCCTGTCTCTGTCCACACCGGTTCCTGTCTCTGTCCACGCCGGTTCCTGTCTCTGTCTCTGTCCACGTCGGTTCGTGTCTCTGTCTCTGTCCACGTCGGTTCCTGTCTCTGTCTCTGTCCACGCCGGTTTCTGTCTCTGTCCACGCCGGTTCCTGTCTCTGTCTCTATCCACACCGGTTCCTGTCTCTGTCTCTATCCACACCGGTTCCTGTCTCTGTCCACGCCGGTTCCTGTCTCTGTCCACGCCGGTTCCTTTCTCTGTCCTCGCCGGTTCCTGTCTCTGTCCACTCTGTCCATGCCGGTTCCTGTCTATGCCCACACCGGTTCCTGTCTCTGTACATACCGGTTCCTGTCTCTGTCCACGCCGGTTCCTGACTTTGTCCACCACGGTTCCTGTCTCTGTCTCTGTCCATGCCGGTTCCTGTCTCTGTCCACGCCGGTTCCTGTCTCTGTCCACTCTGTCCACGCCGGTTCCTGTCTCTGTCCATGCCTGTTCCTGTCTCTGTCCACACCGGTTCCTGACTCTGTCCACTATGTCCACGCCGGTTCCTGTCTCTGTCCACTCTGTCCACGCCGGTTTCTGTCTCTTTCCACGCCGGTTCCTGACTCTGTCCACGCCGGTTCCTGTCTCTGTCTCTGTCCACGCCGGTTCTTGTCTCTGTCCACGCCGGTTCCTGTCTCTGTCCCCTCTTTCCACGCCGGTTCCTGTCTCTGTCCACACCGGTTCCTGTGTCTGTCCACTGTGTCCACACCGGTTCCTGTCTCTCTCCACGCCTGTTCCTTTCTCTGTCCACACCGGTGCCTGTCTCTGTCCACACCGGTTCCTGTCTCTGTCCACGCCGGTTCCTGTCTCTGTCCACACCGGTTCCTGTCTCTGTCCACGCCGGTTCCTGTCTCTGTCCACGCCGGTTCCTGTCTCTGTCCACGCCGGTACCTGTCTCTGTCCACACCGGTTCCTTTCTCTGTCCATGCTGGTTCCTGTCTCTGTCCACGCCGGTTCCTGTCTGTCCACTCTGTCCACGCCGGTTCCTGTCTCTGTGTCTTTCCACACCGGTTTCTGTCTCTGTCCACGCCGGTTCCTGTGTCTGTCTCTGTCCACACCGGTTTCTGTCTCTGTCCACACCGGTTCCTGTCTCTGTCCATGCCGGTTCCTGTCTCTGTCTCTGTCCACACCGGTTCCTGTCTCTGTCCACGCCGGTTCCTGTCTCTGTCCACGCCGGTTCCTGTCTCTGTCTCTGTCCACGCCGGTTCCTGTCTCTGTCTCTTTCCACACCGGTTTCTGTCTCTGTCCACGCCGGTTCCTGACTCTGTCCACGCCGGTTCCTGTCTCTGTCCACACCGGTTCCTGGCTCTGTCTCTGTCCACGCCGGTTCTTGTCTCTGTGCACGCCGGTTCCTGTCTCTGTCCACTCTTTCCACGCCAGTTCCTGTCTCTGTCCACTCTGTCCACGCCGGTTCCTGTCTCTGTCCACTGTGTCCACACCGGTTCCTGTCTCTCTCCATGCCTGTTCCTTTCTCTGTCCACACCGGTTCCTGTCTCTGTCCACACCGGTTCCTGTCTCTGTCCACGCCGGTTCCTGTCTCTGTCTCTGTCCACACCGGTTCCTGTCTCTGTCCACGCCGGTTTCTGTCTCTGTCCACGCCGGTTCCTGTCTCTGTCTCTATCCACACCGGTTCCTGTCTCTGTCTCTATCCACACCGGTTCCTGTCTCTGTCCACGCCGGTTCCTTTCTCTGTCCTCGCAGGTTCCTGTCTCTGTCCACTCTGTCCATGCCGGTTCCTGTCTATGCCCACACCGGTTCCTGTCTCTGTACATACCGGTTCCTGTCTCTGTCCACGCCGGTTCCTGACTTTGTCCACCACGGTTCCTGTCTCTGTCTCTGTCCATGCCGGTTCCTGTCTCTGTCCACGCCGGTTCCTGTCTCTGTCCACTCTGTCCACGCCGGTTCCTGTCTCTGTCCATGCCTGTTCCTGTCTCTGTCCACACCGGTTCCTGACTCTGTCCACTATGTCCACGCCGGTTCCTGTCTCTGTCCACTCTGTCCACGCCGGTTTCTGTCTCTTTCCACGCCGGTTCCTGACTCTGTCCACGCCGGTTCCTGTCTCTGTCTCTGTCCACGCCGGTTCTTGTCTCTGTCCACGCCGGTTCCTGTCTCTGTCCACTCTTTCCACGCCGGTTCCTGTCTCTGTCCACACCGGTTCCTGTGTCTGTCCACTGTGTCCACACCGGTTCCTGTCTCTCTCCACGCCTGTTCCTTTCTCTGTCCACACCGGTGCCTGTCTCTGTCCACACCGGTTCCTGTCTCTGTCCACGCCGGTTCCTGTCTCTGTCCACACCGGTTCCTGTCTCTGTCCACGCCGGTTCCTGTCTCTGTCCACGCCGGTTCCTGTCTCTGTCCACGCCGGTACCTGTCTCTGTCCACACCGGTTCCTTTCTCTGTCCATGCTGGTTCCTGTCTCTGTCCACGCCGGTTCCTGTCTGTCCACTCTGTCCACGCCGGTTCCTGTCTCTGTGTCTTTCCACACCGGTTTCTGTCTCTGTCCACGCCGGTTCCTGTGTCTGTCTCTGTCCACACCGGTTTCTGTCTCTGTCCACACCGGTTCCTGTCTCTGTCCATGCCGGTTCCTGTCTCTGTCTCTGTCCACACCGGTTCCTGTCTCTGTCCACGCCGGTTCCTGTCTCTGTCCACGCCGGTTCCTGTCTCTGTCTCTGTCCACGCCGGTTCCTGTCTCTGTCTCTTTCCACACCGGTTTCTGTCTCTGTCCACGCCGGTTCCTGACTCTGTCCACGCCGGTTCCTGTCTCTGTCCACACCGGTTCCTGGCTCTGTCTCTGTCCACGCCGGTTCTTGTCTCTGTGCACGCCGGTTCCTGTCTCTGTCCACTCTTTCCACGCCAGTTCCTGTCTCTGTCCACTCTGTCCACGCCGGTTCCTGTCTCTGTCCACTGTGTCCACACCGGTTCCTGTCTCTCTCCACGCCTGTTCCTTTCTCTGTCCACACCGGTTCCTGTCTCTGTCCACACCGGTTCCTGTCTCTGTCCACGCCGGTTCCTGTCTCTGTCTCTGTCCACACCGGTTCCTGTCTCTGTCCACGCCGGTTTCTGTCTCTGTCCACGCCGGTTCCTGTCTCTGTCTCTATCCACACCGGTTCCTGTCTCTGTCTCTATCCACACCGGTTCCTGTCTCTGTCCACGCCGGTTCCTGTCTCTGTCCACGCCGGTTCCTTTCTCTGTCCTTGCAGGTTCCTGTCTCTGTCCACTCTGTCCATGCCGGTTCCTGTCTATGCCCACACCGGTTCCTGTCTCTGTACATACCGGTTCCTGTCTCTGTCCACGCCGGTTCCTGACTTTGTCCACCACGGTTCCTGTCTCTGTCTCTGTCCATGCCGGTTCCTGTCTCTGTCCACGCCGGTTCCTGTCTCTGTCCACTCTGTCCACGCCGGTTCCTGTCTCTGTCCATGCCTGTTCCTGTCTCTGTCCACACCGGTTCCTGACTCTGTCCACTATGTCCACGCCGGTTCCTGTCTCTGTCCACTCTGTCCACGCCGGTTTCTGTCTCTTTCCACGCCGGTTCCTGACTCTGTCCACGCCGGTTCCTGTCTCTGTCTCTGTCCACGCCGGTTCTTGTCTCTGTCCACGCCGGTTCCTGTCTCTGTCCACTCTTTCCACGCCGGTTCCTGTCTCTGTCCACACCTGTTCCTGTGTCTGTCCACTGTGTCCACACCGGTTCCTGTCTCTCTCCACGCCTGTTCCTTTCTCTGTCCACACCGGTGCCTGTCTCTGTCCACACCGGTTCCTGTCTCTGTCCAAGCCGGTTCCTGTCTCTGTCCACACCGGTTCCTGTCTCTGTCCACGCCGGTTCCTGTCTCTGTCCACGCCGGTTCCTGTCTCTGTCCACGCCGGTACCTGTCTCTGTCCACACCGGTTCCTTTCTCTGTCCATGCCGGTTCCTGTCTCTGTCCACGCCGGTTCCTGTCTGTCCACTCTGTCCACGCCGGTTCCTGTCTCTGTGTCTTTCCACACCGGTTTCTGTCTCTGTCCACGCCGGTTCCTGTGTCTGTCTCTGTCCACACCGGTTTCTGTCTCTGTCCACACCGGTTCCTGTCTCTGTCCATGCCGGTTCCTGTCTCTGTCTCTGTCCACACCGGTTCCTGTCTCTGTCCACGCCGGTTCCTGTCTCTGTCCACGCCGGTTCCTGTCTCTGTCTCTGTCCACGCCGGTTCCTGTCTCTGTCTCTTTCCACACCGGTTTCTGTCTCTGTCCACGCCGGTTCCTGACTCTGTCCACGCCGGTTCCTGTCTCTGTCCACACCGGTTCCTGGCTCTGTCTCTGTCCACGCCGGTTCTTGTCTCTGTGCACGCCGGTTCCTGTCTCTGTCCACTCTTTCCACGCCAGTTCCTGTCTCTGTCCACTCTGTCCACGCCGGTTCCTGTCTCTGTCCACTGTGTCCACACCGGTTCCTGTCTCTCTCCACGCCTGTTCCTTTCTCTGTCCACACCGGTTCCTGTCTCTGTCCACACCGGTTCCTGTCTCTGTCCACGCCGGTTCCTGTCTCTGTCTCTGTCCACACCGGTTCCTGTCTCTGTCCACGCCGGTTCCTGTCTGTGTCCACGCCGGTTCCTGTCTCTGTCTCTGTCCACGCCGGTTCCTGTCTCTGACTCTGTCCACACCGGTTCCTGTCTCTGTCTCAGTCCACACCGGTTCCTGTCTCTGTCCCCACCGGTTCCTGTCTCTTTCAACGCCGGTTCCTGTCTCTGTCTCTGTCCACACCGGTTCCTGTCTCTGTCCCCGCCGGTTCCTGTCTCTGTCTCTATCCACACCGGTTCCTGACTCTGTCCACACCGTTTCCTGTCTCTGTCCACGCCGGTTCCTGTCTCTGTCCACGCTGGTTCCTTTTTCTGTCCACGCCGGTTCCAGTCTCTGTCCACTCTGTCCATGCCGGTTCCTGTCTCTGTCCACACCGGTTCCTGTCTCTGTACATACCGGTTCCTTTCTCTGTCCACGCCGGTTCCTGTCTCTGTCCACTCTGTCCATGCCGGTTCCTGTCTCTGTCCACACCGGTTCCTGTCTCTGTACATACCGGTTCCTGTCTCTGTCGATGCCGGTTCCTGTCTCTGTCCATGCCGGTTCCACGTTTCTGTCTCTTTCCACGCCGGTTCCTGTCTCTGTCCACACCGGTTCCTGTCTCTGTCTCTGTCCATGCCGGTTCCTGTATCTGTCCACACCGGTTCCTGTCTCTGTCTCTGTCCATGCCGGTTCCTGTCTCTGTCCACACCGGTTCCTGTCTCTGTCCACTCTGTCCACGCCTGTTTCTGTCTCTGTCCCCACCGGTTCCTGTCTCTTTCCACGCCGGTTCCTGTCTCTGTCTCTGTCCACACCGGTTCCTGTCTCTGTCCCCGCCGGTTCCTGTCTCTGTCTCTATCCACACCGGTTCCTGACTCTGTCCACACCGTTTCCTGTCTCTGTCCACGCCGGTTCCTGTCTCTGTCCACGCTGGTTCCTTTTTCTGTCCACGCCGGTTCCTGTCTCTGTCTCTGTCCACGCCGGTTCCTGTCTCTGTCTCTGTCCACGCCGGTTCCTGTCTCTGTCTCTTTCCACACCGGTTCCTGTCTCTGTCCACACCGGTTCCTGTCTCTGTCCACACCGGTTCTTGTCTCTGTCCACGCCGGTTCCTGACTCTGTCCACACCGGTTCCTGTCTCTGTCTCTGTCCACACCGGTTCCTGTCTCTGTCCACGCCGGTTCCTGACTCTGTCCACACCGGTTCCTGTCTCTGTCCACGCCGGTTCCTGACTCTGTCCACACCGGTTCCTGTCTCTGTCCACGCCGGTTTCTGACTCTGTCCACGCCGGTTCCTGTCTTTGTCCACACCGGTTCCTGTCTCTGTCCACGCCGGTTCCTGTCTCTGTCTCTGTCCACACCGGTTCCTGTCTCTGTCCACGCCGTTCCTGTCTCTGTCCACGCCGGTTCCTGTCTCTGTCCACACCGGTTCCTGTCTCTGTCCACGCCGGTTCCTGTCTCTGTCCACTCTGTCCATGCCGGTTCCTGTCTCTGTCCACACCGGTTCCTGTCTCTGTACATACCGGTTCCTGTCTCTGTCCACGCCGGTTCCGGTCTCTGTCCATGCCGGTTCCCGTCTCTGTTCACGCCGGTTCCTGACTCTGTCCACCCCGGTTCCTGTTTCTGTCTCTTTCCATGCCGGTTCCTGTCTCTGTCCACACCGGTTCCTGTCTCTGTCCAGACCGGTTCCTGACTCTGTCCACTCTGTCCACGCCGGTTCCTGTCTCTGTCCACTCTGTCCACACCGGTTCCTGTCTCTGTCTCTGTCCATGCCGGTTCCTGTCTCTGTCCACACCGGTTCCTGACTCTGTCCACTCTGTCCATGCCGGTTCCTGTCTCTGTCCACACCGGTTCCTGTCTCTGTCCACGCCGGTTCCTGTCTCTGTCCACACCGGTTCCTGTCTCTGTCCATGCCGGTTCCTGTCTCTTTCCACACCGGTTCCTGACTCTGTCCACTCTGTCCACGCCGGTTCCTGTCGTTGTCCACTCTGTCCACACCGGTTCCTGTCTCTGTCCACTCTGTCCACGCCGGTTTCTGTCTCTTTCCACGCCGGTTCCTGTCTCTGTCCACACCGGTTCCTGTCTCTGTCTCTGTCCACACCGGTTCCTGTCTCTGTCTCTGTCCACGCCGGTTCCTGTCTCTGTCCACGCCGGTTCCCGTCTCTGTTCACGCTGTTAGCGTAACCATAACAACTGATCAGGAGTAGAATTCCGTCCTCAGCTCTGCTGCTGCTGTCCGTTCCCCGTCAGTGCTGAAGTTCAGACTGGGAAATGCATCCAGATGTCATTACCAGTGGGACGTATGTACTGGTTATACTCCATCGCTCCACTTTACTTCACCACAGCAGATTCAGCAACCAAACTCAGATGTTTCTGTTTTCCTTCATTTCCTGCTTAAACATGGTCAGAATCAGTTGATGATGAGATGAACCCTCATTATTTTAGTCAGACAATGCTTCACATAACAAAAGGCCAACTCAGGTTGTGTGGGAGACCCAGCGGCTAAAATTACAGCTGAGAAAATGCTTTTTTTTAAACTGGAAGTATTCCATCTGCCTTGTTAAAACCAGACATTTTGTGACGTTGCGTAAAGAAAACGACTGTTTCCAGGTTTCTCCAGGTTAAAACCTGCACTGAACATGTCCCTCAGTCGGGAAATAATGACATCTTCCTGTGACGTCGCTGGTAAACCTGGCATAACGCGTACTTTTGTGCTTTTCATGTTGTGATCCTGTTCCCTGGTGGGCGTATCTGGCATCCTGGCACCTGGATCAGCACCTGATCGGCATCTTGGCAATCAGCAGCAGCACTATTTAAGATCTGCCCAGCCGGCTGTTCATCGCCAGATAGTTGAACGCCTTTGGTACAACTCTCGGCCTGAAGGATTCTTCCCAGTGTGATTTCCTGATCGTTAACCTGTGTGTTTTTTCCCCGTCAGAGATCCTGCCTGCATGCCCGATTGCTGCCCTACCGCCTGCCTGCCTGCCTGCCTGCCTGCCTGCCCGCCTCTCTGTCCGCCAGGTTTACCTCCCCGCTTGTCTGCCTGCCGACTAACCTATCTTCCGCATCCACCTGGGAAAGAAACCGAAATCAGAAGGAAGCAAATAAAGCATTGTTTGAAACTCCAAGCCGAGTCCGCATATGAATCCCCCGCACTTGACGTCAACCTAACAGAACTATCTGGCCACAAATGGATTCAGCGGACTCAAACCCGGAAGTCGCCTCGGTCCCACTACAGCAAGCCCTCTCAGGTCTGAATGCTCACCTCGCTCGACATGAACAGTTGATGATGACTCTGGATCATAATTACCACACCATACTCTCTCAGCTGGCCCAACTTACCACACATGTCGCTGGATTGATCCCTTCTGCACCTTCCCAGCTGCCGGATCCCGACGCCCCCACGCTTCAACCCGGTCGAGCAGTCACAGTAAGAGAGACACACATCCCAGATCCCAAGCCCTACGCTGGGGATTTGGGAAAATGTAGGGGATTCCTCCTCCAATGCTCCATTGTTTTTGACCAGAAGCCACTCACCTATGCTAACGATAGATCCAAGGTTTCATATATAATTGGACTGCTGGAAGGAAAGGCACTGGCGTGGGCGGAAGCGGCATATGAACAGCAGGATTTTAGACACTCATCCTATTCCTCATTTGTCGAGGAGATGAAAAAAGTTTTTGATCACCCAGTAAGGGGCGGAGAATCAGTCAAGCGTCTCCTTAATCTCCGTCAGGGAGATCGGTGTGTAGCGGACTTTGCGATTGATTTCAGGACAGCAGCTGCTGATTCAGGCTGGAACAACGTGGCTCTCCGAGACATCTTCGCCAACGGGTTAAGCAGTCGGCTAAAGGATGAGTTGGCAACCCGAGACACACCGGGCTCGCTGGACGAACTAATTTCTCTTGCCATACGAATAGATAACCGGCTACGGGAGAGGGATAGGGAACGGCGATCCAGATCCAACCAGGACTCGGGCACTCTCTCGGGATCGAACTCCTCCCCTCTGTCTCACACTACCCCGCCTACGGAGGAGCCCATGCAACTGGGCAGGGCTCACCTCTCCCCAGAGGAGCGGCAGAGGAGAAGGGACTCTGGAGATTGCTATTACTGCGGAAGATCTGGACACCGGATATCTCTATGTCCCAACCGGGCAAAAGACCAGGGTCGTCAGTAGCGGCGGGAGTACTGACAACCACATCATCCAACGAGATCCCCCACACCAAGACACTTATCCCCGCAACCTTGTTCGTAGATAAGACCCCCCATTCTGTTGAGGCCTTAGTGGATTCTGGAGCTGAGGCCAATTTTCTGGACGAGACTTTGGCCACCACTCTTGGGTTATGTCTGGAGGCTCTTTCTTCCCCTGTATCAGCACAGGCTCTGGATGGTAGCCATCTTTATTCCATAACCCGACAGTCCATCCCCGTTAGACTGATAGTTTCTGGCAACCACCAAGAATACATACCTTTCTTCATTGTTGACTCACCTAAGTCTCCACTGGTCTTGGGTCACCCCTGGCTGTCATTACATAACCCGCACCTAGATTGGCGAACTGGGAGAATTATCAATTGGAGCTCCTTTTGTCATGCCACCTGTCTTCTGTTGGCTATTCCCTTGACCTCATCCGTTTCTGGTCTTCAACCCGTTGCCCCAGACCTGTCTGCAGTACCGACAGTATATAACGATTTAATGGAGGTTTTCAGCAAGGACAAGGCCTTAGCTTTGCCACCTCATCGACCTTACGATTGCACCATTGATTTGCTCCCAGGTGCCCCGCTGCCTACCAGCCGACTGTACAACATATCCTGACCTGAGATGGAGGCTTTGGAGGGGTACATCTCAGATTCCCTAGCAGCTGGATTAATTAAGCCCTCTTCTTCACCCCTAGGAGCTGGATTCTTCTTTATCTCCAAGAAGGATGGCTCACTTAGACCTTGCATTGACTACCGGGGCTTAAATGCAATCACAGTTAAAAACAAGTACCCTTTACCCCTACTGGAGTCAGTTTTCAATTCCCTTCATGGCTCCACAATCTTCACGAAGCTCGACCTTCGCAACGCACACCACCTGGTCAGGATAAAAGAGGGAGACGAATGGAAAACAGCGTTTAGGACACCCTTGGGCCATTTTGAGTACCGTGTTATGCCGTTTGGACTATGTAATGCTCCTGCCGTGTTTCAGGCCCTGGTTAATGACGTGTTACGAGATCTCCTTAACCGCTTCGTCTTTGTCTATTTAGACGACATCCTCATTTTCTCCCAGAACGAGTCTGAGCACATCCAACACGTCCGACTGGTCCTACAGAGACTCTTGGAGAACCGCTTATTTGTCAAGGCTGAGAAATGTGAGTTTCATAAGAGTACTGTATCGTTCCTCGGCTACATCTTTGAGACTGGGCAAGTCCGAGCTGACCCGGAGAAGGTCAAGGCGGTGGTAGATTGGCCTACCCCCACCTCTGTGAAAGAACTGCAACGCTTCCTGGGATTTGCTAATTTTTACCGCCGTTTCATCCGTAACAATAGCCAGATTGCAGCCCCTCTCACTCGTCTTACCTCTCCATCAATTCCCTTTACCTGGTCTGAACCTGCAGATCAGGCTTTCCGTAGACTGAAGGATCTATTCACCACAGCCCCTGTTCTCCTCCACCCTGATCCCAGTCGTCAATTTGTGGTTGAGGTCGATGCCTCAGACAAAGGAGTTGGAGCTGTGCTGTCTCAGCGATCATCTAGGACTCATAAACTCCATCCCTGTGCTTATTTCTCTCGACGCCTCACCCCAGCTGAACAAAATTACCACGTCGGTGATCGCGAGCTCCTAGCCATTAAATTGGCTCTCGAACAGTGGCGTCACTGGCTGGAGGGATCTAGGGAGCCATTCCTCATTTGGACAGACCATAAGAACTTGGAATACCTGCAGTCAGCCAAACAGCTAAATCCCCGTCAAGCCCGTTGGTCCCTTTTCTTTAACCGCTTCAACTTCACCTTGTCGTACCGACCTGGGTCCAAGAACCAGAAGCCAGACTCCCTTTCCCGCCAGTTCACTTCAGGATCCACTTCCTCCACGGACCCAATCCTGCCTGCTACCCGCATTGTTGCCGCAGTTACCTGGGAAGTAGAGGATAGGGTCCTCGCAGCCCAGCAACAGCAACCTGACCCAGGTACAGGTCCTCCTAACCGCCTATTTGTTCCAGATGCCGTCCGTTCCTTGGTCCTCCAGTGGGGTCACTCGTCCCGTCTAGCTTGCCATCCTGGATCCACACGCACCCTATCCCTCATTAGGCGTAGGTTTTGGTGGCCCACAATGGAGAAGGATGCTCGGGAGTATGTAGCTGCCTGCACCACCTGTGCCCGGAGTAAGGCCTCTCATAGACCGCCAGCCGGTCTTCTACGACCCCTGCCTGTTCCCAGCCGGCCATGGTCCCACATTGCCCTGGACTTCGTCACCGGCCTACCCGTCTCCAAAGGTAAAGATACAATCTTAACCATTGTTGACCGCTTTTCCAAGGCCGTGCATTTTGTCGCACTCCCCAAACTTCCCTCGGCCAAGGAGACGGCTGACCTACTGGTTCATCACGTTTTTCGGCTCCACGGACTGCCCGCCGACATCGTGTCTGACAGAGGGCCCCAATTCACGTCCCAGGTATGGCGAGCCTTTTGTCAGTCAATTGGAGCCACTCTGAGTCTGTCATCAGGATTTCACCCCCAAACCAATGGTCAGGCTGAAAGGACAAATCAAGACTTGGAGACTGCCCTCCGGTGTGTGGCAGAAACTAACCCATCCTCTTGGAGTGAACATCTGGCCTGGGTTGAGTCTGCGCACAATTCTCTCACCTCCTCAGCCTCTGGATTGTCCCCTTTTGAATGCTCCCTAGGGTACCAGCCGCCACTATTCCCCGCCCAGGAGGATGAGGTTTCTGTGCCTTCTGTCCAGCTTCACATCCGCCGCTGTCGACGGGTTTGGCAGAAGGCTCGGGCTGCGCTTCTCCGAACTGGGGAACAGAATCGGCGCCAGGCGGATCGTCACCGGACTCCTGCGCCCGGTTATTCCCCTGGTCAGAAGGTTTGGCTCTCATCCAGGAACATTCCTTTGCGGACCGATGCCAAGAAACTGACTCCTCGTTACTTGGGCCCCTTTGAAATTCAACAGATCATTAACCCTACTGTGGTTCGACTTAAGCTCCCCCGATCCATGCGGGTTCATCCCTCCTTCCACGTCTCCCAACTTAAACCTGTTTCATCCAGTCCTCTGGTCCCTCCTTCCAGGCCCCCTCCTCCCGCCCGGCTTGTGGCTGGTCGCCCGGCCTACACGGTCCGACGTCTCCTGGATGTGCGCCGTCATGGTCGGGGCCTTCAATTCCTGGTTGACTGGGAAGGGTATGGTCCTGAGGAGCGTGCCTGGGTCCCTCGCTCGTTCATTTTGGATGCCTCCCTGGTTCGTGACTTTCGCCGGGCTCATCCTGACCAGTTTCGGTCGCCTGGTGGCTCCCGTTGAGGGGGGGGTACTGTTGTGATCCTGTTCCCTGGTGGGCGTATCTGGCATCCTGGCACCTGGATCAGCACCTGATCGGCATCTTGGCAATCAGCAGCAGCACTATTTAAGATCTGCCCAGCCTGCTGTTCATCGCCAGATAGTTGAACGCCTTTGGTACAACTCTCGGCCTGAAGGATTCTTCCCAGTGTGATTTCCTGATCGTTAACCTGTGTGTTTTTTCCCCGTCAGAGATCCTGCCTGCATGCCCGATTGCTGCCCTGCCTGCCTGCCTGCCTGCCCGCCTCTCTGTCCGCCAGGTTTACCTCCCCGCTTGTCTGCCTGCCGACTAACTTATCTTCCGCATCCACCTGGGAAAGAAACCGAAATCAGAAGGAAGCAAATAAAGCATTGTTTGAAACTCCAAGCCGAGTCCGCATATGAATCCCCCGCACTTGACGTCAACCTAACATTTCATCCTAAATAACTTCTTTATTTTTAAACCAAAACCTTCACCAAACAATAGATAACTGTGATTTCTATCAAGTTTCTGATGCAAATGATCCATAATGTGACAGTAAGACGTTAAAGGTGCAGAATTCCTACTTCTAGAGGAATGGATGTGGATGGATGGTGGGTGTGAGTGACCAAAACTCAGCCAGACGTGGTGTTTTCATGTGGGAGTGGATCCAGGTGCCGTCATGATGCACCACATGGACTGCATGTGTGCTGTCCTTTGGAGGTCTTACTTTACTAAAGGGGCTTTAGTGCCTATCAAACAGGCACCGAGGTGGTTCAGATGCTTCACACGGCTGCATCTCAGCACCGCCTGTTACATTTAGAACCGAGGCGTGCAGAGGAGCGAGCAGCGTGTCAATCGCAGATCTTTTTTCTCCAAAGATATTCAGAAAAACTCAGATGTGTTGTGTTTCATGCATAAAGCTAACAGAGGTGCATCATCTGGATCTAAATAGGTTTTCAGACAATTACGGCTGGAGCAAATCATCGTAAAAATCCTTGTTAGGAGATAGAAGTTACATTAGAAAAAGCAGAGACAGCCTGCTTTACTGCAGAAACTGCCCTCTCTAACACACACACACACACACACACACACACACACACACACACACACACACACACAGCGAGGAGATATTGTGCATTTCTTCCAGCTCTCCTCTTGAGCCTTATCTACTTTGTCAGCTGAAACGGTTTTAGCAGTTCAACCTATCAGCTGCCTCCTTTTAACTCTAAATTGCAAGTTCTTGATAATCCCAAATCCTTTGATCAAAGGTTTGGTTTCATAATGCAGATAGATATTCTGCTCCTCTGGACAGAGGAAGAGGTAACTGTGGGCTTCATATGGGGGTAGTCAGACATTAATAGAGAGCACAGAGATGTTTAGCAGTTAATGCACAGCGATATGAAGGCGAGGAGGGATTTTATTCAGCAGGGCTTAGGCTGAGGTGATATCATCGGATCAGTCTGGAAATATTAATAAAGCATAGAAAACATTTTGGACTGACATGTTTTGTAGTCCAAAATGTCACACCATCTCTGCTGCAGCTTTCTTAGAAATGATGTTTAAATCAATATTCCCTATATGTGGAGAATGAAACCCAACAGGACACAAACCAAACCACACCCAGTCTGTCATCTCTGTGCAAACATTTATAAATGCAATAATCTACATGATTTTCTGGGTCTAATTGCATTGTTACATGCAAAATTAAGTAATGGATCAAAGCAGTGAGGTACAATACTGCTATATGAAAAACATGAGTAACTTTGTGTCTGCAGCATTTCCTTCACACAGCAGCGGCTAGAATATGTTTTGCTAATCCCAAATTCAATATTAATTAAATAAAATCAAATATTTATGACAAAAAATGATGAAAATTTCAGGATTTTGGAGTTAAAAGTCAGCAAGAAGAATCTAAAGCTGTGAAGCTGCTTCCTTCTGAACATAGAGAGGAAAAGAGCAAATTTCCAGCCGTCAGGTGTGTTTACCTGCTGGAGGAGGCAAAAAGCACCATCGCAATCTCAACATTGATATATTAGGGGGAAAGTAAAGATTTTTTCATTTTAAGAGCTTGAATCAGAGGCAGCTGGACTTCATTTTGTCCCTTTTCCATTTCTGTCTGGAAGCTGAGACCAGCCTGAAAGTGTTTTTTCTTTAAACAAAGGTTCCATGTTAAACACGTTTTCAGTCATTTCATCTGGGAGTCCAACAACACCGTTTTTACCCCAAGTTCAGCTGTACTCCTTAATGTTAGCCGTTCCAGAAGTCTCTGACTCGGCTGAGAACCCGCCATGTCTGGACCTGTCCCATGCCCACCCCACGCCAAAGAAGACCATCTTACACTCATCCATGTGAGCAACTGAGGGGGTGACAGAAGTTTCAGCAAAGGATGGAGTTTACTTTTGGGAGCAGCCACGGCATTGCAACGTTTATATACCACCGTTACATACAGTTATATACCGTTATATACCCTTATATGCCGTTATACACTGGTATACACCGTTATATACCCTTATATGCCGTTATACACTGGTATACACAGTTATATACCCTTATTTAACATTATATACCCTTACATGCCCTTATATGCCGTTACATGCCGTTATAAGCCATTATATGCCGTTACATGCCGTTATGTCCCTTTTATGCAGTTGTATGCCGTTATATACCCTTATATACCATTACATACCCTTATATACCGCTATATGCCGTTATATACCCGTTATATGCCATTATACACCGGTATACACCGGTATACACACCGGTATACACCGTTATCAAATCAAATCAAATCAAACTTTATTTCTTGAGCACTTTTCATGCCTCAGGCAACACAAAGTGCTTTACAGGATAAAATCAAGTCATAAGGATTAAAACAAACAGTGGATAAAAAGGTATTTAAAAATAATAAACACAAGCTCTTTCCACACACTCACTCACACACACACACAAGGACAAAGAGCAAAGAACCCCCTCCACACCCACCCACATTCCCCAAAAAACATCATTCCCTGAATACTGTCTCTTTAACTGAATTCTGGTTAATGAAACAACTAAAACATTCAGTAAGTGATAAAAATTCTGACTTGGTGCTGATTTGAGGAGACAATACCTCAGGATCCATCCACACCAGGAACAAATCCCCCGCATGCTCATAGGGGCCGCTGCCACAGCAACCGCACAACTCCCAGGCAGCAACGGGGCCACCCCGCAGCCGTGAAGCTGCAGTGGTGGACCCCGCGCCACCCAAACAGCAGCGGTCGCCATGACAACAGCCCCCAGACCAAACAGGCAGGGCCCCCAGCGTGCTGGATCCCCATAAGGAAAACACTGGAGTTAAAACCAGAAGATGAATAACCTTAAGAAGCAGTAAGAAGTAAGAGCAACAATAAAAGAAAATATACATATATATATATAGAAGGACTTTACAATAATGTATTAAAAATAAATAAATTAATAAATAAATAAATTAATAAATGAAGTAAATTAAGATAAGTAAATAAAGTAAAATAAAATTCAGTTAAATGCTAAGCTATAAAAAGGTGTGTCTTGAGCCTCTTCTTAAAAACATCAACAGTCTCCGCGGCCCTGAGGCTCTCTGGCAGGCTGGTCCACAGTCCAGGACCATAACAATGGAAAGAGGTCTCACCGTATGTTATATACCGTTCTATGCTGTTAACGGCATATACCGGCATATACTGGCATATACCGTTATATGCCATTATATGCTGTTATATGCCATTATATACACATATATACCGTTACATACTGTTATTTACCGTTATATGCCGTTATACACTGTTATTTACCGTTCTATGCTGTTATATACCGTTATATACCGTTATATACCATTATATACAGTTATATATGGCCAGCGCTTAACGGGAGACTGCTGGATAAATAAGGACCAGTATGACAGGGATTTGCTACCAGGCTTCTGCTGTTCCTACAACCAAGGACCACGTTTCCCATCCTGAGACACAACCTGGAAGTAAAACTGAATTAGATACATTTCAATGGAGTCCCACCCCAATAAAACATCACGTTAATAATCTACAGTCAGACTGGCAACTTTCCATCATCGAAGAAAACAAAATCCAGTATTTCCTCCTCCATGTACAATAGCACCTACCCTGATGCTGGACTCCCAAGACTGGGTGGAGGGCGGGAATAGTGCCCCCTGCCTGATCAATGAGGTTTACCACTAGCACATCTTCAGCCAACAGTGATAAATAGTGTTTTATGAATGAGCTGTTGTGGCTGAGCATGTTGGAGCAGCGTTGGATATTATTAAATGTGGAAAGATCTGAACTATGTGTCTACAGAAGGGTTGAACTGCAGCTGTCAGGTGGGACCTCATTGCTGAGAGGAATTTAACTGGAAGAAAATCCTGACTGAAACGACTACAGACGGATTTTAGAAGAAAGTAGACTCACAGTCTGAAGAGGATGAATCTCAGTTAGGATCTCAGCATCAACCACAACAAAGGCCACTAATATTCACATCACATGCAGACTAAGAGTCTGCAGATTTAGCAGGAAACAGCAACTCTTTGTTTCACTCAACAGAAACAGAGCTAACCAATCAGACACTACGTTTCCTTTGTTGTTTCTAAGTCCATCTTATGTGTTTAATGGCCTTACTGCAGATGGCCAGCTGTTCTCAATATATTTGATAATTGGCTGTTAATCTACTCTTTTTTACCATCTTCTATCGCTGCTTCAATTTTATCTTTTCAATTAATTCCTGCATTTATCCACAAGTGTGCATAATTAGAACCATGCAATCGTCTGTCATTTCACAAAGACGGCGATAAAAAGGCGATGTGGGAGTTTTCTGATAAGGAGGAAGTTCACTTCAGAAGTAGATAGCACTTCCTTACACCTCCAGCACAGCTGGGGGGTAGGATCACACTCAGATTCGGACTCAAATATGATTTTTAGACCAGAAGTTGTCACAAGATGTAAATGTGAGAACTTTCAGGCAAAATATCAGAGTAATTACCAACATCAACGTTGATTCACCAGAAGTAAACATGATTGTTTTGGCGTCAAAGTGAATAACAGAATATAATTCTGTAATATGTTACAAAGGAAAATCTCAGTTTGTCTGAGGATGATGAAGGAGGCACGCTTCATTGCTGATCAGTCAGAGAAACAGTCTCACCACACAGTGATCCTCTTGAAAAACTTATTTATATAGTTTTGTACCTTATCTTACTTTACTTTTACTGAATTAGTTCCTTTACATATCCCTTAAACATTAACAGCATCTTTACAGATTTTCCTCCTGCCTGAGTTCCAGCTCCACAAAACACTGTCTATGAAAACTGTCCCCGCCTGATAATGTCTGTAAAACTTATATGAAGAAGTTCAACCCAGAAATCCATCAACTGTTTCATGTTACAGAAAACCGAGGGTTACACAGGTACATATTACCATAGTTTAGTTAAGTCAGTCCTTCACACATACATGGCAGTAAACCTGTTAGGAAAGTGACAGATTTATTGTCAGTGGAAGATCATAACTGGAGGGATGCTCCAATAATTCAGTTGCAAAATGAGACACGTTTAGTGTTCTGCATCAGACCTTGGTGTAAGATACCGTGTTCAGGTTGCCATGTCTACTAGATGGAACACACCGGAAAAGAAAGGTTAGCTTGAAGACGGACCGATGTAACTTTTGTTTTTTCAGCATTCACAAAAGGGCAGAATAGTACATGGTGTCAAACCCAAAGACATGGATGCCTACAGAGTTCCTGCTCCTTGGATGGACTGGGATTCGACAAACTTACCCGAAGCGTGGCGCCACTTCAAACAGCATGCTGAGCTAACGTTCATCGGCCCGTTTCAAGAGAAAGATGAGTTGGACAAGAGCAGCTACTTCCATCTGTGGATCGGAGAGAAAGGGTGTGTACAACACCTGGACTCTTACGGCATACAACTAAAAAAGCAACAGACGTATTACGATAAGTACACCGAGTATGTTACACCCAAAGCTAACCCCATTGGTGCAAGATACTAGTTTCACCAGAAGATGAAGCATGAAACATTCAAACAGTTAGTGATCAAGCTAAAACTACTTGTTAAAGACTGTGGCTACCCATATAGTGAGGAAATGTTTAGAGAATGCATTGTTTATATCAACAACTCCTCTCATGTACATGAGATACTGCTAAGCCTGGGCGCAGACCTCACATTAGACAAAGCTATAGATGTAGCAAGGTCTCACGAGTTAGCTAAACAGCAGTAGAAAACAATGGGCCAACTTTGGGAACACAACAGTATACATGCCGTTAGCAAAAGACCCCATAGACCAGATAAATCACAAAGAGGTGCCAAGCCTACAGAGCACGCCACCACACCATACAGGACATGCGGTCATTGTGCAGGACAACATGAAGACATCTGCCCAAAAGGAAAACAATGCATGAAATGCAGAATTGAACCATTTTACCAGAGCAAGTAAGTCTAAGTTTCCCCCAAAGTTCGGTTCTCAGAACCAGACTGTAGACACTGTTAAAAAGACTGCAGGCACTGTTGACGGCGACACAGATGATGAACAAAGTGGCCTTTACATAGACAGCATCACTACTGAGAACGAAGGCGAAAGCATTGAACAAGCGAATGTAGACATAGAGCTAGGCTTTCCCTCATTAGGTCAGGCTACTGGGCCATTAAGCCAAGTCACTAGTCGTCAGTTTTAACAACATTCAACACAGTGTTTGACAGATATTGTTTCCTCAGAGTGCCATTTGGCATAATCTCAGCCCAAGATGAGTTCCAGTGGCATGTGCATAAGACCGATGAAGGTCTCAAAGGTGTGGCAGCCATAGTCAATGACAATTTGGAAGACCAAGGCATGACAGCAACCTCACAGCCATGCTGCAATGCAGCAGAGAGAAAGAGAGAGGTGTGAGACTAAATCCTGACAAATAAAAAAAAAATCCATTATGAATTTTTATCATTTTCATTGTTTTTATTGATCTTTTTACTTGTCTTCTTGGGCATTATAGCAGCAGAATGATGGTCTGGATACTGTGTTGTTTTTTTCCTTATTAAAATCAATAAAAATGACTAGCAAAAATAGTTTTGTACGTTTTTTTTTTTTTGTTTTTGTTTTAGTTTTAGTCTTCAAAAATCAGAAATATTGAAGAATCATGAGAATTGCAAGTTAAATCAAATCAGCAAAAAAATCAGAATTGGATTGAATCGGGATGAAAGCCTATCATCACAACCCTAATGGCTACACAACCCGATCAGGTTGTGTTGTTTAGCGAAGGCAGGTCCTTGACCTGTAACTATTGGATGTAGGTGGATCACTACCTCAACAGGAAATGGTTTTTCACCATGATTAAGTTTTGCAGCATCTGTGTTACCAATGGCAGGATTGGCAGAAAATTGTGGCCCCGGACCACCGTTCTGGTGGCACTAAAGTAAAGTAGACCCTACCATGTACCATGTAACACAAAGCGGTGCTGCAGGTTGGTCAGCATCTATCCATGCTGTTTCAGACCCATCAGTGCTATGAAAAGTCTGTCTTCTGTTTTCCACTGCTAAAAATGAACCAGTAACACCTTCTCTGATAACTGCTGGACTGAATATGCACCTAGGAACTGGCTGCTAATAGAGCAGAATGAAAGAAAACCATGGTCTTTAAGCAGGGTCAAGCTTCGTGTATTGCTCTAGAGTACACTGCTTGGCTTCTGACAGAGTACTGACCTGTTCCATCACTTATATTGGCCTTTCTGAATCATGACATTACAGTGAAGATGGACAACAAATCTCTTAGAAAAGGAATTAGTATATCTAACAGTAAATGTAGTTTAGAAAAACACAATTCGCCACAGACAGTGGAGGCTTCATACATCACAGACCCTGGCACTTGGCCTTGGTATGAATATCTTGAACATCATACATTTGGAAAACTCGTGCTCAACAGTAAACATAGTATGCTAAATATATTTTTTGAACAGTAGATGGATGTCATGGGTTTACAATCTGTGGTGGAAAATACTCTGGTCTTGAGAAGTTGTAATACATCTAAGAGTCAACTGTCTTCTTACAATGAACATTTTATTATAAACTAATACAAGCACACGCTGGAGCTTGGAGAGAGAACTCTCTCTGCAGATGCTGAAGTAACACCCGATTATAAACCATGCTTAACTCCTCCTAGTTGCTGGGCAGACCACAGAAAACAATCATTCTCTCCTCCGAAGCTAAACTGAGCTCACTAAGCATCAATCACTCACTATATTACTTTATTACCTTTAACCTTTAGACAACTGGTCAACCAAGCAGCTGACAAAAACAGATGCCCTGCAGGAAACTCTTCCTGTCTCAGACTTTGTCTGCACATTCCAGACAAGGATCATATGACTTAAAGAAAGCTTTGTGCATTGACACAAAACACAGCAGGATAACAGCAAATCAATGCATATATGTCTAATACTTAATTCAAACCAAAACCCATAATAATTTCTCCAACACTCTCCCTCCTCTTGGTCCTACAGGACCAACAATAAGAAGAGAAATTGTTATCAGAACGCAAAAATACATACAGAAGACAACATTCTCAAAACATCAGGAGCCTCATGCCTATAAGGTTTTAAAAGAATCTTTCAGAAATTACAATAGTGAGGAGCCATTCACTTCAGCTTCAAAATCTCAGTCTAAGGATAAATGTAAGAAAAGTGGAAACAAATCATTCCTCTTCGGGGGTGACAGAGGTGTAGTGAAGACACTGTCGGCGTTCTGGTGGGACTTGGCATGTCACAGTGGCAGTGGAGCGCTTCTTTCACCTCTCACTGATCTTGCTTGAGAGCGAAGGCTGGTCTTCAGGTGTGAGAGTAGACTATCTCACTTACCCACGCAACCACAGGGATTATTCTGCCCTTTGTTGGGTGGTGCGTTATTCTTCTGTAATTTCAGACTGAAGAGCTTCAGGAGGTTCAAGCAATCTGTAGTGCCAAGCAGCTCACTCTGCGACCTTTACCACTGTCTGGGTCGTCAGGAAAACCTGAAATGGCCTAAACCATCGATGTTGGTTCCAGCGCTGATGTTTAAAACTTCTTATCAGGACAAAATCTCCAGGCTGAAGTGAATAGAGCTGCGTAGATGCTGATCCATGAAGGGCAGCTTTCACCTGTGTGCAAATGCCTGAAAAGGGTTCTTATGAGGTTAGGACAGTATGTTAAAACATTACTTTCACACAGAGCTGTGTCTGAACAGGCAGTCTTGGAGGGAACTATGCCCACTTGGGTGAGGGTCCTGCAAAAAGAATCACAAAAAGGCCCATGTTTCCATGTTACGCATGCGCATGTACATCAGAACCAGAAAAAGTACTTTTGGTCCAAGGAAGACCTGAAAAGAGAGCCAGAAGGAAATTTCCCCGTCTGCAACCTGTGGGAGGAAAACATTCAGGAAAATGGCATCCAGAAAGTCATTCATAAGAGAGCGCCAAAACATGGACTTGTTTTCAGCTAAAGAGTAAGCTCAAGTAACGAGAACTGAGATGGGAGAGCTACAGCCTCCACCGCGTCACAGTCAGAGCAAACAGCATCAAAAGGAAAATCAAGTCAGGGTCAACTAGAGGTCGGTCAGGGGCCAGGCCTGGGGGGTGCAGAGGATAGTCAGTTTCAGCTAAACAGTCATGGAGTAAAACATGAACAATACAAAGCAACAGTTAGGGCCACTCAGTTATCTGGTAGGTAAGCATTCAAAGTAACCAAATTCATTTAATTAATTATTGCAAAGTTCCTATCAGGTAGTCTCATCTTAATCAACAACCAGAAAAATCCTCTAGTACTGCATAGCAGGACATGTGTCAAACTGGACTCCCAGCAGTCTGACCAACACTTATCCATGCTGGAATTTCCTTTCTGATTTACTGCTTGTGTTGTTTATGTCATGTCTGCTAAATGACAGAAGCAGAACCACACTGAAGAATCTCTGCATATATTAAATAAAGCTCATTCAGAACTGTTGATTTAATCAGTAATGTAGTCTAGTTTAGTCTCATGGTTTACTCTGATTTGTCTCTCAGACTCCAACAGACCCATTCAGGAGCAACACACACAAAACTGAGATCATGATAAGACTGGCTTTCTATTCCAAATATATTGTAAACATAAGCATAAGCATAAAGCAACAAGATGTAAACCCATCTTTAACAGCTGGACTTCAGGTACTGAACAGCCAGAGACCTTCAGGTCATAATAAAGCTGTTTGTTTTCTATCTACATTTGAACTAAAGCAGCATTTAGAAACAAACTTCTAATACTGATGGTAAAGCTGTTTTCATCTACAACAACACGACACACACATGTACATGCACACACTCACAGCAGCACTTCTTCCTTAATGATTTTAATGCAAACGTGTGTAACAGAAAAGGCCAAGGCTAACGGTTTAGCATAGTTAGCTTAACTTTGGAAGTATCAATACTGTTACAAATAATCTGCCTCATATTCATGTTATTTTGAGGACATACAGGGCTTAAATGACTTGTTTGTTTACTTATTAAGCGTGTTAACTAAGAGACTGGTCTGTTTACTGGCAGCCATCGCAAGAGTTGCTTCTACTATTTGAATAAAAATCATCTGATGTGTATTTTAACCACTGAGCATGTCTGCTTTAATTCAAAATAATGAGTTCAGATTAGGGATAAAACACCAGCTGTCAGCAAATAAAACACGGAGATTGTTGTACCTGTGTTGCATTCACTGAAGTCGGGAAATTACAAAGCTACCTTCTTATTTAATGTCATATAGCGGCTTATTTTTTTCTCGTGTTTTTGTTTTCTCTTGACATCTATTCTGTCTCAAACATTAAAAACTTAGTATTCATCACTTTTTTTTTTTTTAAATCTATTTATTTTCCTATAAAGCATAGCGTGCCAGAAGTTAACTTGTCTGTATGAACTGTTCAGCTTCCCTGCAGCAGAGCAGAGATGTCTGTGACATTGTTCAGTTGCAGAAGTCTGCAGGAGTGCAAAATTTTATGCATGCTCATAAATGTGGTATAAAGCTAAGCAGAAACAGTGAGTAAATGTTTGGTTGTAGGGCCTCATTCCTTGGCCTGGTCTTGTGGATAATCATTCAGCTCGTATCACTCGATATGCTCAGGAGTCAGACGCGCCACAGCCACCATGCCCTCCTCCAATCAGCATACAATCAGGAATTCATGCCAGGAAGTGCCCGACACATGTTCATCAAAGCTTCCTGGTAGATAAATCAGATTCATATGTGTAATTAACAAAGAGTGACATGTAAAGGATCAGAGAGTGGGCAAAAGTTCCAGGAAGCAGATCCAGGTTTTCCACAGAGAACTGAGTGAACCCAACAGTCTTTCTGACAGAATCAGGGTGCAGCTTATTCCAGAAAACATCATCTGACTCTGTAGTCGGGGTGGGACTTGTGCTGAAAATCCCACAACTGAAACACAGTCTGAGGACAAGGAGGATCCATCACCTCTAGAGGTCAAAGGTGAAAATCCAGCTCACATGTCCACCATAGAAGCCATATCCACACTGTTCACAGTCACAACTAACAGGGCTCTGCCAGACCCTCTGGTTCTGGGATTTCCAGGCCATCAGCAGCGGCCGGGTCCATGCAGCCACATCTGCATATCAGGTTCTGCTCCAGGACTTAGATCTGACACAGAAGGGAGGTGGAATGATGCTGTAGGTTGTAGGGACCGTTTCTGCTCCAGTCTCCTGACTGACCACGCGTGACACCCAGAACTCTGCAGTGACCCGGATCAAGAACTCACTCTCCCCCAGCCCCTCCTCTGAATCCCCTTCAGGCAGGATAGACAATTTTAGGACCCTGTGGACCAAGCTGCATGCTGACAAGGGTTTAGAAGGGAACGCTGCAATGTGTCCAACACCATACAGCAGACGAGCTTTTGAGACTGAACCATTTGGTCATGTGGTGTATTTTCTTCTCCAGTAAGGGGAAAATAAAGATCATAGCCTCATAATTATAATAGTTTTCTTCTGAATCCTGTGGCAAACATATTATGTGGACCATGTTCTGTGCAGTGAACATCATGTAACTTGAATATTACATTGTAATTGTGTGTGTGAGACTATATTGTCAGTGGATTCATAACTCAGTTCTCTCCTGGGAAAGCTGAACATGATCTTGCTAAGAAGATACACTTGTTCTGAGAACTTCTCTTCTCGCTGTTAGCTCACATTTAGCTAAAGTGAATTTATTGCAAGGGAAATTTACTCTAGCAAAGTTACGTTGGTTCACCATTCCTATTTTAAGGTCAAGAATTTTCTTTTTTTCCTAACATTATGCTTATTTTCAGCATCCTTCAGCTGCATTTTTTATTTCCAGTTTATCTAAATTTATTTAGACATGCTAGGCATAAATTTATAATAGCAGTAGTAAAGGAATAAAAATCACCTTATGAATGTCTGAAAGGGAACAGACAGAAACAGAAAGTTTATTGCCTACACAATGTACAGTAATTTAACATAATAAGTTCCTAATACTATAAATCACATCTCTCACATTTCAGATTTTTCATTCTTAATATGTTGTTGCTCTTTAAAATGTTCTCAGGTGATAATAAAGAATGCTTTTCCTTAGGAAAAGGGTTCCACATTCATACAGGGAGTGGCTTTTATGCTCTTATAAAAGCTTTAGGAAGAAAAGCACAAGCAGCTATTTTACACAGGATTTATATGTTTGTTTCTGCCTAACATGCTATGACATCATCTCCTTCAGTGAGCAGAAGGCCTTTAATAAACACACTCTTTTCCTCACTTCCCTCTCTCATACATTTTTTTTTTGTTTGTTTTTTTTTTCTTACTGCAGTAAATTAGATTTTACACAAACAATTCACTTCAACAGTTGGATGAATGCATGTGAATGGGTCATGCCCCCACGTTTGTCTATCCCCACACAAGCTTCTAGGCTCTCCTGCGAGAGTCCGGTGTGGCTTCACAAGACGTGGTTTTAATTCTCCACACAATCAATCCAATCAAGGAAATTTTACACAACCACCCCAGTTTCCCCTCACATGAAGACAGAGATTTCAACTTCTTAATGGTGCTGTACATCAACCTCCTACTGCAAAGGAACTAGTTCTGTTTGCAGCGGATGTACACAGAGGGTCAATCCCACACCTTTGTAGAATTATCAGGCAAAATTCTCAATGTCTCCAGAAACCAGCCCACACAGTTTCTTCTCTGTTCCTCCTCACTCAAGATGGCTTTCCTCTCAATTTTCTAACTCAAGGTTGGCCTGGTCTTGCTTCTCGAGCTCACAGGACTTACTGACTAATTTACTGGTCTCGGTCTTGTAACTCACAAGATTTACTGGTCTGGTCTTGCTACGTCTAGCTCACAGCACTTACGACTTGGTCTTGTTACTCACGATTTTTAACTTAAACTTTAACTTAAACTTAACTTAAACTCACAGGATTTTATTTATGACGTCAACCTGATCTCGTCTTAAGTTATTCTCTTATCCCTTGAGTTATTCTTTCGATGAGGAGGTGAGGAGGAGAATCCCTGTCACAATGAGAATAATGAAGACAATTGACCACCAAACAGAAAAATATTGTGATTATTAATTAAGACATTGATCATTAATTTGTGATAAATTTCTAGTAATGTTTGACTCCAGTTTGAGTCTGAAAATTAATGTAAATTTAGAATAATACTTCTCACCATTGTCTTTTCACACTGGTTCAGAAGGAGTCCTGGCGTAGTCGACCACGGGTGGGAGAAAGACGTCCTGTCCTCTGAAATTCTCTAATTGAGGTTCTTAGGATGAATCTGTGGATTCAGGTGGCCAACCCGTCTATCCCCAACCTGGGCGGACTGACGCAGGATCCCGAGACGAGCCCCCAAAAACTGTGGTGGAAAATACTCTGGTCTTGAGAAGTTGTAATACATCTAAGAGTCAACTGTCTTCTTACAATGAACATTTTATTATAAACTAATACAAGCACACGCTGGAGCTTGGAGAGAGAACCCTCTCTGCAGATGCTGAAGTAACACCCGATTATAAACCATGCTTAACTCCTCCTAGTTGCTGGGCAGACCATATGAAACAATCATTCTCTCCTCCGAAGCTAAACTGAGCTCACTAAGCATCAATCACTCACTATATTACTTTATTACCTTTAACCTTTAGACAACTGGTCAACCAAGCAGCTGACAAAAACAGATGCCCTGCAGGAAACTCTTCCTGTCTCAGACTTTGTCTGCACATTCCAGACAAGGATCATATGACTTAAAGAAAGCTTTGTGCATAGATACAAAACACAGCAGGATCACAGCAAATCAATGCATATATGTCTAATACTTAATACAAACCAAACTCATAACAATTTTCCCCAACAAATCCCTGCTAAAACCACAGATCTCACCTCAGAAACTGCTGTATTTGTTCTGCTAACTTTCAGAACATAAACATACTAATTGGACGTGAACCAGAGCACCATTTCCACTTATGGTGGTTTATTATACCCAACATGTCATCGAGTAATCCTGACAACAGACATGCCAAGTTTGTCTTGAAAATACCATATTTCTCACTCAGCAAGAACCAAAGTTTCATAAGGCCAAAGGACAGATTCATCTTCAGTGTTTTACAAAGAAGCAGAGAAGTTGAACAAACGTCTGCCTTCAGGTTGTCAGACTGACACGGTCTTTTTTCTTAACATCATCCTCAGAAAGTGTTTCTTTTTAAATTTGTGCTTCTCTGTTGTTGATAAAAAGCCTGAATTAACACCCTCAGAACTTGATCATGTGGCAGGTAATCCCTCCGTTCCTTTGTCATTAGCTCCGTTCTGTTTTATCTTGCTAGCTTTACTTTGACAGGATGCTAAATGAGCTGTCTCCTGGGCGATGCACGTGGCAACATAATGAAGAGCTGAAGTGTTTAGCAACAGCGACTGAGTGTAACCAGGGACAAATTAATTCAACATCTGACAGGAAGGAGCATTGTACAATTAGTTTTTTCCCTGGACTGTTAGCTTCGGAGGCGGGGGGGTCCATATGTAATTTCTGCCCACTTGCTGACCCCTA
The DNA here is from genome assembly GCF_933228915.1 of Telmatherina bonti. Classification (NCBI taxonomy): domain Eukaryota; kingdom Metazoa; phylum Chordata; class Actinopteri; order Atheriniformes; family Telmatherinidae; genus Telmatherina; species Telmatherina bonti. The sequence continues at coordinate 35,226,847 of NC_136618.1, forward strand.
TCAGCACATTCGTGTTCGTTTACCTCCTGGCAACTACTACAAGCTAATTGAAACAGAGATAGCAGATATTTTCACCCAGCAAATAAATGAACTGGACTGAAAATAAAAAGTATTTGATGAAAGTCAGAAAAATTAGACTCATATGAACACAAAATATCCAGGTGCAAATATAGACAAGAATACAGAGGATAAGAACTGTTCCAGTGTGTTTTATTTTCCCCAGCAGGGAAAGTCTTGGACTTGACCCTCTGCACATTACTGCCTTCACAGATACAATAATACCACAGTTTCACTCCACATAGCAAAAAGCACATTTACATTCATAATCCCACTACTTCGACCCTGGCTCCTGAGGGCCACTGCCCGGCAGGTTTCAACACACCAGATGCAGAAGCTCTCAACGCCCTCTTCCCAGGTTCTGTACCCCCTTTATTTTGAGCCATTAATCTGGTCCAGGTAACAAGGGAAATCCAGAACCCGCACACATCTGAAAATACTAAAATATTTATGAATAAATAACAATGAAATATCCAAGCACCATTAATCTGTTGCACACTCACAGTTCAGACATAAACATACTGGGAATCCCAAATCCCAATGGAATGGGTGGGGGGGTCTTTAATACAAACATTTTGCTTAATTTTGTGGTGATCAATCTGAGTTATGATCAATGTTGAATTTCCAAACATAGTGGACAGTTATCCAAGTTTTGTTCTTAAAACCATCATCTGTGTTTTATTAAAACACACAAATGAAAAAAAGAAGAACAACAACTGACTAAACAAACTAACATAAATCGGTTATACTTTACTTTTAATTTTGGAATGTGACAGCAAAATATGCAATAAGAAAGCTATTTTTGTGATGGATGTTATCTCCATGTTGCACTGTGGAGCCCAACACCACATCATCACCGTTTCTCTCCACTCAATGTGAAGGACTGCAGCTGAAAACTAAAAAAGAATCCATCATTTCATGACAAATAATTAAAAGTGCAAAGTGTTTTGTAATTACACATTTTAAACTGACATATTAAAATGGAACTGCAGATTGAAACATTATGTAAGGGATAATGCTTGACGAGTTGTCCATTATCAGAAATGAATGGACGATGTGAACAAATGAACCGGCTCCATCCCACTTTGGTCACATAAGAAATATTAAATCAATTATAAATATGAATGCCTGCAGGCATATATAAATATATATATATATATATATATATATATATATATATATATATATATATATATATATATATATATATATATATATATATATATATATATATATATACACATACATAATTAAACTTTCCCTAAAATCTTTTCTGTTTGCATGCCTGCTTATTCTACTGCAGTGTATATATATATATATATATATATATATATATATATATATATATATATATATATATATATATATATATATATATATATATAATTCATCTGAGTCTAGTTGGGTCTGCCTTGCTTCTTCTTGTGTGAATAGCTTGCTAGCTTGCTAGTCACGCTAAAAGTCCCAAGGAGATCTGATGCCTTTGACTAGTTTCATCCGCCACGTGACCCAGACAGCCAGCCTGTCCCCAGAGTGTGGCCCCAGCACACAATACAATACCCACAATTCTCTGCTCACATTTCAGTCTGTTGACATAAAGGTTCAGAGCCTCTGAGGATCCTGAGCGGATGCGTGACATGAAAGAGAGGACATTTCACACAGAGGACAGGAGGAAACACAATGCTGATTGTGGTGATGCAGAAATCCCTCTTGACATACAGCTGAAGGGAAACATATTGCCTCACCACAGTCACCCCCCCCCCCCCCCCCGACCTCTGGGTGAAAACTGCATGGTCTCAGTCTGTGATCAGAGACTTACACTGTCACATCACACAGACAACTGAAAACAGACAGCAACCCATCAGGTAAACACATCTTTTCGGGTGTCCGTAGTGTAAGAGTGTTAAACCATGACAATCAGATGGAAAACACTCTCCTGCTAAGAAAATGTCATTCCAATGTTTTACAAGGACGACATAAAGCAGATGCCAGTTGTTCCCAGTTACAGCTGGAAACCAGCACAACCAGCATGGTTCCAGTTATAACTTCTTCACATCTCCCGGTGTGAAATGTTCCACACAATAAAACAGTTCCTAACTGCATGGAGTTGCATTCTCCTCATGTATGCCTGGGTTCTCTGCAGGTACTGAGGCTTCCTCCTGCCATCCAAAGACACGGTTGGTTCATTACCCCGACTTGTTTGTTTTTTCTTTAACTCAAATAAATGACAAAACAGTGTCTTATATTACTAAATTATAATTTAGCACGTTTGATTATTTTTCCTTATTCCACTCTCCAGTTATCTGAGTGACTGTAATATATTCAGCCTTTTCTTTAATGAAAGGAGACGAAGACATCTGAGGACGACTGGAATGAAATCCATTGTGGTTATTGGACACAATGTCCTCCCAGCTTATCTGCTGGGACAAATATGTGTGTTTATACATAAAAATAAATGAATAAATGGTCTGGCCGGTGTGGTACCTACAATGGCGCTCTGCTGCTCATTCTGTTCTATCAGGAGCGCAATGAATTCTGGGATAGGAGAGGGCGCTTAGGATGCATCTCTTGTATCCTTCGTTTTAAGCTGATCTGGAGCCAAACAAAGTGCGACCCAGAGGACTGGGAGGAACCTTTGAATTGGGACAGCACTCGGCACCACTATGACGTATGCAGCCGATGAATCCACACTGGGAAGTGAGCAGAACCTGAATTGAGACAGCCGGGGTTTCTGTGTTGTGCTTTTGCTCTTCTTCTTCTTCTCTGTTTTGTTCCGTTTGCTGGTTGGTTGTCAGGAGTTCAACTCGACACTGCCCCGTGATTTCTGGTGGTATTGCTCCAGTTCCTGTGTAAAGTGATGAAAAGCCAAGACCCTTAAAAATGGACCAAATTGTGAGCATTCAGGCCTTTCCACCCCGGGATCCAGGCGAATAAAGGACACAAAACCGCAAACAGATGGATTCCACATCAAGCCACAACAACCATGTGCTGATGCTGCAGATAAAGGAGGAGAACTTGAGCAGTTTCCTTGTTTAATCCAGGATCTGAAGCTGGACCAGAACCAGGGACGGACTTCAGGACGTCCTTTGGAAAGTTGGAACTTCTGCTTTAGTTAAAGCTGCTTGCTTTAAGTAACAGAGAAGAAATAATAAAGATGCTCATCATGATGATACAAAGTCTGCATGGAAAAGGTGCGAATGTGACGCCTGTAGAGTTGTATTTGAACAACAAGTTTCCCCTTGGGAATGAATAAAGTATTCTTGTATCTTGTGTAACACGCCTTCTCTGATTGGTCGATTATATCTGTTGGATGCATAGGCACTGATACTGTGAGTGCTTCGGGGCCCGAGCACCCATGGACAATGTCGAGCACCAACATGGGATTGATAGCAAAGTCTGTCTGACCAAGCACAGATGCACATGCTCAGAGAAGTGGTTTCAAATTTATGCTCAGGTGACGTTCATTGAGGATGCTAATTTTGACAGAAAACATTAAAGTTAGAAAATGGACAAGTTTGTGATCAGGAATCCCCAAACACCAAGGGATTCCAACGCTTCAACAAATACAACCTCCAGTTGTACCAGCGCTCCCAATTCTGCCCACCCAAGTTGCATAAATATTGAATATTGAAGACAAAAACAGCCTACGTAGCAGGTGAAACCAGCCAAACCATTAGAATAATATCTCCCCATTCCCACCAGAGGGGGCGCTGCACTAGTATTTAGCAGAAGAGAGGACCAGACCGGCGTGAAGAAGAAAACTCTGTTTCTTCCACCTGCCAGTTAAACATGGAGACCAAACTATGGCTGTTTTGGGTTTTTATTGTGTCTTATGCAAGTATACTGCAGAAATCCACTGCAACAATGGACGTAGTATGAACACCAGACGAGGCAGAGGACCCTTAACGCCATCGCTATGGATTTACCCACAATGCAACGCTACGCCACATCCAGGAAGGGACTCTTTTGTAGTCCGCTTCCTGTATTTGGTCCGCTTGGAACGCACCAAGACCTGCGTTTGTAGGCGGACCGAGTCCGGTTGTTTGGTCTGGATCAGACCCCCTGGACATGTCGCCAGTCCATCGCAGCAGGGAACATGGAACATGGAAAATAACTGAAATATGTTAAAAACGTAACATAAAAATCTAAAATGTAAACATGATCTGCGACTTGCACAGCCTGTTTTATTCTTCCTTCTTTAGCCACGTCTTTCCTGCGACTCCACAGACACTTAAACATGTTTTAATACATGAACAGAAGGAAGTTAATTAATCTGTTCAGGATAATTTGCACAGCGCGTCCCACATGACATCCACAGAGGACCTCTGTGTTGCTGCTTCTACTGGATCAGTGGCACCAAGCTGCTGCGGAGTAGCTGTATGTTTTACTAAAAGAAACCACGTTGGAAGTTTTAAATGATAAACTGTTTAAATGATGGCAGATTAGGATAATACAAGCTTTTTTAAAACTCATATGTCCACCGTAAGGCTACAGCTGTTGCTTTTTAAAAGGAAAGTTTTCCCGTAAAGTAATAAAATCCATAGATCAGCAGACCGTCATCCTGACTGAAAGGATAAACCATCTTATGATGAAAGAAAACAAGAGAAAACTGCATGGGATGCTTAGAATGAAGCTGTTACTGGGGCTGTGCTCCTGCTTCTCCTCCTCTCGTCCCCTCCTCTCGTCCCCTCCTGCAGCATTTCAATTACTGCATCACCTTCAGTGAAGGTGGGACCCCAATTAGTTTCTGGACGAGCAGGAAGGCCAGAGGGAGCAGGACACGGGGAAGTCTAATTAGCACAATGGAAAGTTCCCGTCCTGACTTCAACTTTAAGATGAAAAGCACATCGCAGATGTGTGTGTTGGCTCAACAGCATCCTGCAGAGCTCTGGTCAAAACAATAATCTTGCCTGCATGCATAAACTCTTCTGGAGCAAACAGTGGTAGAAAGAAATCCACATGCTGAACAACTGCTTTACTTTTTTTTTTCATTTGTTAGTTAAAAAATCTGCATATAAAAGTTCCATATGATGGCCGACGGCTGCAAACCTGCTTTATATGTAAAAACATGCTGCATGTAGGAAAACAACTCCAGAAGATTCTACATGAAGCAAAACATCTTCACGAGACTGTCATCATCGTTTTCTTCCTTTTGTTATGGTGCGAGGACCCCCCCCCCCCCCACAGGGTTCATTCTTTTGTTCACCTTCTAATGTCGTCAGACGTCTTTTTACTTCATCCCTCTTCACATCGTTTCACCAACAGCATCAACGTTTTCATAAATTACAGTCTGATTTCTCTGCTGTATGTAGACATGGAACATGTAGATATGTAGACATGGAACATGTAGATATGTAGACATGGAACATATAGATATGTAGACATGGAACATGTAGATATGTAGACATGGAACATGTAGATATGTAGACATGGAACATGTAGATATGTAGACATGGAACATGTAGATATGTAGACATGGAACATATAGATATGTAGACATGGAACATATAGATATGTAGACATGGAACATGTAGATATGTAGACATGGAACATATAGATATGTAGACATGTAACATGTAGATATGTAGACATGGAACATGTAGATATGTAGACATGGAACATGTAGATATGTAGACATGGAACATATAGATACGTAGACATGGAACATGTAGATATGTAGACATGGAACATATAGATATGTGTCACATATATATATATATATATATATATATATATATATATATATATATATATATATAAAAAATGATATATATATATATATATATATATATATATATATATATATATATATATATATATATATGTACACACACACATTTCTTCACGGGTGATAAAACAGAAATCCTCATGCTGATATTTTGTCTGTCAGTGAGGAGGTGGTCAGTGAGTGAGTCGCTGCAGCTAGTTGCGGACATGATGGGAGTAAATCAGACAAACATACATGAAACTTTACAGCCAACATGTGGCAGAAGATGTCATCTGCACATGATCCTGGTAGGAACACCCATCTCTTTCACATTTGCACAGAAGGATGACAAACAGCCTGCTCTCTTCGACCACAAGGAGATGCTGGGGGGACAGAAGCTAAAGAAATACAGCAGGATTTCTACGCAGCTTTTCCAGGTCAGCCAGGTGGAAGACTCTGCGACAGAGGACAGCTCTGTTATTAGTCTTGGTAAAACAGGAACATGCAGTGTTACCACGACTGGCTACACAACATCTGGCACTGTAGGAAGAACAACAGCTGCTGGGGATCAAGGTGATGACACTCAGGTGTGCCAGTGGCCATGTTTACTCAGCATGCATGGCATATTGAAACTTGGCCTGTGTTGGACCCCATTTAGACCAAAGTCAACCACAGTTTGGCAGTTAATGACTTTTCTGATCAATGTGCTGTAAATAATGTCTGCTGCAGGTACCACACTAACTCCTTATTATGACCACGTCATAAAGAATTATTCCATTTAGAATCATCCCATTTTACATCATATAACTTTGACCTTAATGTGTAGAAAACTTTCAATTTTAAATAAATTGAACAACTGTTTCTCAAATTTGTGTCTCTAAATGATCAGAATGACCAGTTTTCCCAAAATAATAATGATTTTTTTTCGTGCTCCCCACAGATCAATATTCTTACAGTTTTGTGCTGACAGTGATGCTTTAAAGCCAGTCAGACTAATTCAGCCTGCTGGAAAACGCAGAGGTACGTTGATGCAGAGGTGGAACTGGCTGTGTTGTCTCACCTGTGAACAGAAAATGAAAATTCATCTTTCATTCGTATGACTGATGACTGGATGTCCCGAGGCAAAGCCACTGCTGGCTGCTGGGACAGAGTTTTTGTAGTGTGATCATGTCTCTGAAAACGTGTTTTTCTCCAGGATGAATCATCTTGACAGTGACAAGACAACACACACACGATGTGAGAAAGACAAACAGGCGGCTTTGGATCTGTGGCATAACATGAGTTTACAGCTCAGGACCAGATGTGACTGTGAACAAGCCTCTCCTTCTCATTGTTCTGTTCTGACAGCGTAAGCCAAGCCAGCAGGGAAAACATAAAGATATGAAAGAACCATCCCATTATACTTGGAACATGCCTGCTCTTGCCTGGAGGCTCGATTTTGTTCTTCAGGTTGCAGGAATTGGGAACATTTCCCTGCGCCTGGAAAGGACTGAAATCAAAATTAGGCCACCTTACTGTGAGAAAATCCAATCTGTAGGGGTGATATATCCAGCTCATTATGCCCTCACTGACACACATCTAACAAAGGAAAAAAGAACTGGTCTGTCTTAATATCACTGCAGCAAAGAGTTCAACGTGCTACTTCAGTTCTAACAGCTATGGGTGCCGAGCCAAGGCTAAATGCAAGGACACCAGACATGACAGTATATAATGTCCCCATGGACACAACTGTCCAATACAAACTGCTCAGAGGGCTCGTTAATAAAGCTGTTGCACAAAACCCGCCGTACGCCAATAGACAACTTCTGGGGTTTCTAAAAGCAGGACTTGGCGGTAAAACGTCCCGACCTCCACGCCAACTCTGACCCCGGCGTACGACAACATCTGGAGAAACGGGAAACGGCGACACCAAAGGCAGAAAATAAAAACAAAGAAATCTGAGCCATTTGTTCCAAATGAAATGTAAACTTTCCCCCAGAATGTTGGACATTAACAGCATCTGCAGAAGAAGAGAAAAAGTTCCTCCAGCACGTAAAACGTCCAGCAGGAAAATGTTCTGAAACCAAGCAGTTCTACATGTTAGAAAAGCCACATCACACAGTTAATAAGTCGTACAGAAGCTTCCGTACTAATAAAGCTCTACATGAAGACCTGCAGGTAAAAGGAGGTGGTCGCCATGACAACAGCCCATCATCAGGCTGCTCAGGTGTTTCCTCCACCTGCAGATACAGAACATGAAGTGATGGTTGGATATAAAATGCTCCCCAATGTGGCTTATCTGTCCCTGCTGGTGGACATGGAACATGGAGACTCTGGACTCCAGTCCGGCACCTTCCAAAGGGAAGGGACTGACAGGTCGGGTCCGCTCCTTTTCCCAACCCAGAGCAGAGGAACAGAACGATGTTCTCCACAGCCAGACGTGGTGTAGCGGCCATCGGGCAGATGGAGGCAGGTGGAGGTGCCTCCATGCCCAGGAGGAAACCTGTTGTACAGCTGCAGATGTGTGCAGATAGTGGAGACGCTACATAACATGCTACTAAATGGTAACGTGTCCCGTTCAGCTGCGACCAGCGCTGTTGTCCCCGACCTCCAACCATCATGTTGGAACCAAACTGCTGCCAAACGTCTAGAAGTGATGCAACACATCAGAGGTGGACAATTCTCATTTATTCACAGGTTTATCTTTAGTGTGGTTTCTGTCAGGGTGGTGTTTATTTCTCTCCATCTCCTGCACCTCCTCCTTCATGGCAGTTATTGGTTCCTCTGCGAGGAAGGAACACCACACAGGAACACCAGTATGTTCCCAGTAAATAAACTGGAGTCAGAGACGTCTCATTTATGTCCGTTCATTTTATAATCTAAAACAAAGGAATGAAGCACTTCCAGCATCATCTGGAGCATTTTGTTCCAGCGTATCTCTGGACTCCTTCATTTTCCCGCCAGCTTCTAATCTGTGGGAGTGGGCAGCGCCCCCCCCCCCTTCCTCCTCCTGTGGACCAAGATGCACTTTCTCCCTACATTTTATTGTCTGACCACTTTATTTGTCCTTTCTGGATAAGTCCGGTGTCTGATGAGACGCTGACAGCATCTGTCCCCTGCTGACCTCCTCTGTCTTTCTGGTGGTGGTGATGTCCATCCCGTCTCCACCAGATAAAATACTTTTACATTTTACAGCTTTATCTGTTAGAATTTCTTCCTCATTTTCCAGAAAATTCCTCTTTTTGGCTTTTTTCCTGCAGAACCGTCATGGAAATGAGATGGATTAATATTTATCAGGGTGTTCACCTGACCTTTTATGGCCAACATGTGGGCGTGGCCAGATGTTCCCTCACATGCGCAACATTTACTGTTGATCCTGATTTATGAAGCGAAACAGGCGTGGGACGTGCTGCTTTATAAACAGGGGAGTTTCTTGTTTTCCGGAAGTACGCCGACTGTAGTTATTCTTGCTACACAGGTTTAGAGATGAGGCCCTTAACATAGTTATTGTAAATACTTGATAGAAGCTATTCATTCTTCTTCACTCAGTTCCGCAGAGAAACTCACAAGTCAGTTTGATATGAAATGAAATGAAAAAATACTTTATTAATCTCCAAAGGGAAATATTGTAGTATATAATAATAATAACTAGAGGAGGTCTTGTTCCGGAGGCTGATGGCTGCTGGCAGGAATGATCTTCTGTATCTTTCAGTCTTACATTGGACCTGAAGAAGCCTCTCACTGAACACACTTTGTTGTTTCATCACTGTGTTGTGGAGAGGGTGTGAAGAATCCTCCATCATCTTCATCAGCATTCTTCTTTGGACAATCAGCTCCAGCGGCTCCAGAGTTACTCCAAGCACAGAAGCAGCTTTCTGGATCAGTTTGTTGATTCTCTTCAAGTCTCTGGTTCTGATGCTACTACCCCAGCAGATGCTGCAAAGCTGACTGCACTCTCCACAACAGACTTATAGAAGATATGCAACATCTTGGTGCAGACGTTAAACCATCTCAGCTTCCTTAAGAAGTACAGTCTGCTCTGACCTTTCTTGTAGATGTAGTCAGTGTTGCATTTCCAGTCCAGTTTGTTGTCCAGCTGAACTCCAAGATACTTGTATTCCTCCACCACCTCCACCTCCTCTCCCAGGATTGAAACAGTGCTTTGTTTATTCTTCTTCCTCCTGAAGTCACCATTCATATATTTTGTTTTGCTGCTATTTAATATGAGATGATTGTCACCGCACCATTTAACAAACTGACTGACCAGTTCTCTGTACTCTGCTTCTTGTCCATCCCTGATACACCCCACAACTGCAGAGTCATCAGAGTATTTCTGCAGATGACAGGACTCAGAGTTGTACTGGAAGTCTGAGGTGTACAGAGTGAAGAGGAATGGCCAGAGTACAGTTCCTTGTGGTGCACCAGTGCTGCTGACCTCCATCTCAGACACACAACCTTTCAGTCTCACAAACTGGGGTCTGTTTGTGAGGTAGTCATAGATCCAGGTGGTTGTGGAGGTATCCACCTGGAATTTATGGAGCTTCTCACATAACAAAGCAGGCTGAATGGTATTAAAAGCACTGAGAAATGAAAGAACATGACCCTCAGAGTGCTGCCTGAATGGTCCAGATGAGAGTGTGCTCTCTGGAGCAGATATATGATGGCATCTCCAACCCCAAGTCCATTACGATATGCAAACTGGAATGGGTCCTGAAAGGTGTTTACTTGCTTGTTGAGGTGAGCCAGTAAGAGTCTCTCCAGGACTTTCATGATGTGAGATGTCAGGGCAACTGGTCTGTAGTCACTTGGTTCAGCTGGTTGTGTTTTTTTAGGCACTGGAACAAGGCAGGAGGTTTTCCACAGCACTGGGACTCTATTTTGTCTCAGACTGGTGTTGAAAAGGTGCTGGAGAATCGGACATAGTTGTTTTGTGCAGGTCTTGAGAACTTTGGGGCTGACACCATCTGGACCTGCAGCCTTGTTCTGGTTCAGTTTCTCAAGTTGCTTCTTAACCTGATTGCAGGAGACAAACAAGGTGGAGGTCTCAGGATGTCCTGATGTGGAGGGAGATGAAGCTGTGTTCTGGTCCATGACTGAGCTGCAGGGTGACAGATTGGAGGCGTGACAGGAAAGCAGTGGGCTTATGGAGGGTGTGTGGTCTGTTGGGCTGGAGGTAGGGGGTGAACTGAACCTGTTGAAGAATATGTTCAGCTCATTAGCTCTGTCCAGACCTCCATCAGGCTGGTCCCCCTTTAACTTGAAGCCGGTGATCTTCTTCATTCCAGACCACACATCCCTCAGGTTATTCTGCTGGAGCTGATTTTCTAACTTCTTCCTGTAGTCCTCCTTGCACTTCTTAGTTTGTGTTTTAAGTTGTTTTTGCGTTGCCCTCAATAACTCCCTGTCTCCATCCCTGAAGGCTTTCTTTTTGATGTTCAGCAGCTTTTTCAGCTCACTGGTGATCCAGGGTTTGTTATTGGGGAAGCACCTCACTGTTCTTGTTGGGACGATGCTGTCCACACAGAAGTTTATGTAATCTGTCACACACTCAGTCATGGCGTTGATGTCGTCTCCATGAGGTTCACAGAGGACGTTCCAGTCTGTAGCCTCAAAGCCTCCTCTAAGAGCATCTTCAGCTTCAGCAGACCAGATGTTGATAGTCTTTGTGATGACTGGTTGCTGCTGAACGATGGGCTTGTAGGTGGAGGTGAGAAGAACCAGATTATGGTCAGATCTTCCTAAAGGAGGCAGGGCAGAACAACTGTATCCATTATTCATATTTGCATAAAATAAGTCCAACATCTTATTTTCTCTGGTGGAGCAGCTGACAAACTGCTGGAATGTTGGTAGAGTTGCAGAGAGGGAGACGTTGTTGAAGTCTCCGGAGATCGCCATGAATGAGTTTGGATGCTGTGTTTGTAGCCGAGCAACGACGGAGCTGATGACATCACAGGCTGTGTCTGGTGCGGTACCAGGTATTATATAAACCACTACCAGAATAACACAGGTAAACTCTCTGGGTAAATAATATGGACGGAAGCTCACAGCTAACAGTTCCATGTCCCTTGTGCATATCTTCTCCTTGACAGTCACATGTCCAGAATGACACCAACGCTGGTTAACCAGCACTGCAATTCCACCACCCTTTAGCTTTCCGCTGTGTTGTCTACTGCGGTCTGCACGGACCGTTTTAAAGCCCGGTACAGACACATTACAGTCAGGGATGTGTTCATGCAGTCATATCTCGGTGAAGCACATAATACTGCACACTCTGTATTCTTTCTGAGACCTTGTTAGCATCTCGACCTCGTCCGTTTTGTTAGCTAGCGATCTCACATTACCCATGACAACTGTTGGGAGAAATGGTTTAAACCTCCATCGCCTTCTTCGTTCTCTGACTCCCGCTCTGCATCCTCTTCTCTTTCTTTTCAACTCCATCGGGATTTGATGTGTTGTTTCGCTGATAATCCTGATTTGGGAGAGTTTAATCAGTTGATCCCGATTGTAAACAAGTCTTTCGTTGCCATGGACACTCATTAAAACAAGCCTTGAAAGAGCAAAAATATGCAGAAAAATCTTCCTTGCAACACACCCTCCGAACCGGCATGAAATCCTCAGAAAAAAATACCTAATTTGAGGTAATTTCTATGTGAGAAGAGTTTGTACTTTAAAAAAATATCAAGATAGCAAGTAAGAGTTACTACAATCTGCTGCCAACAGACGGTGCAATCTAGAATGGAAAAAAAAAAAAAAAGCAAAGTTATGTAGGAATAATAAAACACAACTGCATGTAACAACAGCACAAGGACACACTGACGTCATGTTACATCATACTGTTAAAAGACTACGTTTTCAAAAAACCATGTTCATCCTTTGCTCAGCTTACTAATGTTTTTTCCTGATTTTTTTTTCTCTCCTAAAAACCACATTATAATGAGAATTATCATGGAATGGGGGATTCTCATGGTGATGAGGTGGAACGGGAGATTCTCATGGCGATGAGGTGGAATGGGAGGTTCTCATGGGGATGTGGTGGAACGGGAGATTCTCATGGCGATGAGGTGGAATGGGAGGTTCTCATGGTGATGAGGTGGAACGGGAGATTCTCATGGTGATGAGGTGGAATGGGAGGTTCTCATGGTGATGAGGTGGAACGGGAGATTCTCATGGTGATGAGGTGGAATGGGAGGTTCTCATGGTGATGAGGTGGAACGGGAGATTCTCATGGTGATGAGGTGGAACGGGAGATTCTCATTGTCATGGGGTAGAACAGGGAATTCTGAGGAATGATTCCAGTACCATGAAGAAGGAAGACAGTACCGAAGGAAGAAAGGGTCTCTAACCTGGTACTGGTATGGTGGACCTAATAAAGAGGAGGTGTATTTTCAGTCTTTTGGTATTTTACCTTCTCTCAACAAATATCTTCAGAATGTTAAATTCTCTGAATTTTATATAAGTAAAGTATAATTTATATCTCTTTTTATTTTCACAATCTTATTGTTGTGATTTTATTGTTACAAGCCCTCACAATCGTTTATGAATTGTTTTGAATGCATCTCTTTATTTCACACATCATCTCAAACATTTTTCTCTAAACTAAACCCCATAATATTTTTTTACTTCTGTTGTTATTTTCTGCAGCTTTGCTGCCTTAAAAATCAGTTGTTTTCACCCAGAAAACAGCAGCTATCAGTTTCACTGTCTCAGCTCTCGTTCCACATCTCTCATGAAACCGATTGAAATCATTTAAGTCATTATTTAAATATCTGTTCAGGCAGCTGTGCAGAATTGCTTCTGTGTGGAACATCCACCTGTCACCAGTCGCTATGACATCCACAGAAAACCCTGCAGGACATACTTCTGCACTGTGTGTGTGTGTGTGTCCGTGCTGTGTGTGGTATTTGGTGTTTTGGCTTATCTGGCTGTAGAGAGAGGTATAGGAGCTCGCTGTGTAATTGAAATGTCATGCGTACAGGAGAGGAGTTTGACTGAACGGGAGCCTTTAGCCATGCCCCAACGAGCCGGCGACAGATGAGCAACAGCTTCTCCAATGAGAAGTGGCATTCCCCGACCCATTCCTCCTCCCTCCTGCGTCAAGCCATCTCGGCTTCTCCGGCTTCCCAGTCTCTGTGATTCCTCCCTGCCTATCTGCAGTCTAACAGTGATTAACGATAGCGCTCGGTAGTTGCTGAAATATTAAAATAAATGGTTGGCTGAATCGAGGTCTGACGGCAAGCCAGTGAATTTATCATTTTTATCTGAGGCTAAACTATTGTGTTATTGATGGCAACAGTGAGCGAGCCATTCAAGTGTACCAAGGCAGGTGGCAAGGAAACTCCCAGGGTCTGATTGCTGTCAAGCAGGGAGACAACATATTAATTCATTTTCACTTTGTCCGCAGTGATTAATAGAAGTGTCCTGCCTGGTTTATTTGCAAGCAGACACCTACCAGCTCCTCCCCTTCTCTGCTGTCAGTTGCTTCATTTCAGGCCATTCCACACCCACGGACAACACCAGATTACAGCTAAATAACCTCTTTTTTATCATTCAACTGACCAGTTAAATTTGGTCTTAGGAAATCATTCAGAAACATGGAATTTCTCATGTTTTTCACTTATCTTTGAACAGTGCCTTTCTGTGTGGAGTTTGCATGTTCCCCCTGTGTATGCGTAGGTTCTCCATCTTCCTCCCACTCATAGGACAGGCATGTTAGGTTAATTGCTCTGATTAATTGATCACCTATCACATGTAAGTTGCTTTGGATAACAGCATCTGCCAAATGACAGAACGTAGAACAAAATTTGTGTTTTTGATTTGCTTGGTTTATATGTTTGTGTAATTGAAGGGCTTATTTTTAATTTAATTTTGAAATTATTTTAATTTTATATTTAATCCCTGCTCTTTTATGTAAAGCTCTCTGCACTGCTGTATAAATTACTTTGGATTTTATTGGTTGTTAGAAAAACTGTTAAAACCATGCCAGAAATCAGCAGTAACATGTCTCACTCTAATCATAAAGATAAAAAAAAAAGGCAAAAACCTTTTAAATGTTTCCTTTAAATGCTTGACTGGTAAAAAATAATATATAGTTTATGACAATAAAGCATTGAGTGAAAAATAAAAGTGAAGTTTCAGCTTTTTTCATGAAAAAACAAAACGTTACAGTATCTACATTCACATCTGGTGAAGGTCTGTAACTGGTTAGATACTGATCTACAGCTGGTTAGAGACAGGTCTGTAGCTGGTTAGAGACAGGTCTCTAACTGGTTAGATACTGATCTATAGCTGGTTAGAGACAGGTCTGTAGCTGGTTGAGACAGGTCTCTGGCTGGTTAGAAACAGGTCTGTAGCTGCTTAGAGACAGGTCTGTAGCTGGTCAGAGACAGGTCTGTAACTGGTTAGAGACAGGTCAATAGCTGGTTAGAGACAGGTCTGTAGCTGGTTAGAGACAGGTCTGTAACTGGTCAGAGACAGGTCTGTAACTGGTTAGAGACAGGACTCTAACTGGTTAGAGGCTGGTCTGTAGCTGGTTAGAGACAGGTCTGTAGCTGGTTAGAGACAGGTCTGCAGCTGGTTAGAGACAGGTCTATAGCTGGTTAGAGACAGGTCTGTAGCTGGTTAGAGACAGGTCTGTAACTGGTTAGAGACAGGTCTCTGGCTGGTTAGAGACAGGTCTATAGCTGCTTAGAGACAGGTCTGTAACTGGTTAGATACTGATCTACAGCTGGTTAGAGACAGGTCTGTAGCTGGTTAGAGACAGGTCTCTAACTGGTTAGATACTGATCTATAGCTGGTTAGAGACAGGTCTGTAGCTGGTTGAGACAGGTCTCTGGCTGGTTAGAAACAGGTCTGTAGCTGCTTAGAGACAGGTCTGTAACTGGTTAGAGACAGGACTCTAACTGGTTAGAGGCTGGTCTGTAGCTGGTTAGAGACAGGTCTGTAGCTGGTTAGAGACAGGTCTGCAGCTGGTTAGAGACAGGTCTATAGCTGGTTAGAGACAGGTCTGTAGCTGGTTAGAGACAGGTCTGTAACTGGTTAGAGACAGGTCTCTGGCTGGTTAGAGACAGGTCTATAGCTGCTTAGAGACAGGTCTGTAACTGGTTAGATACTGATCTACAGCTGGTTAGAGACAGGTCTGTAGCTGGTTAGAGACAGGTCTCTAACTGGTTAGATACTGATCTATAGCTGGTTAGAGACAGGTCTGTAGCTGGTTGAGACAGGTCTCTGGCTGGTTAGAAACAGGTCTGTAGCTGCTTAGAGACAGGTCTGTAGCTGGTCAGAGACAGGTCTGTAACTGGTTAGAGACAGGACTCTAACTGGTTAGAGGCTGGTCTGTAGCTGGTTAGAGACAGGTCTGTAGCTGGTTAGAGACAGGTCTGCAGCTGGTTAGAGACAGGTCTACAGCTGGTTAGAGACAGGTCTATAGCTGGTTAGAGACAGGTCTCTGGCTGGTTAGAGACAGGTCTGTAGCTGGTTAGAGACAGGACTCTAACTGGTTAGAGGCTGGTCTGTAGCTGGTTAGAGACAGGTCTACAACTGGTTAGAGACAGGTCTATAGCTGGTTAGAGATAGGTCTGTAGCTGGGTCTTGTTTGCCTCTCTTCTTAGTCCTTAGCTATTATCTCTGTGTTCATGTTTGTGTTTACCGTCCCAACAGCATGACACAGATGGGCACCAAGTCATCTGATTCAGACAGATTTGGATGCACTCCATCAGGTATATTATTATTAGTAAACTATTAAAGCTGGGAGAATAAACTTTTCTTGGGAGCTGAATCTTTAAAAAAAAGCCAGACTGGCTTGCTTCTGTGCAGGATGCCTGACTCCAGTCCTCGAGGCCCAGTGTGCTGCAGACTTTCCATGTTGCTCTGCTTCAACTCTCTTGACTCAGATTAATGGCTCAATAGAAGACCTGTGCACATCATCACCGATCCATTTAATACTAATGAGGTTCATTAAATACAGCAGTAAAACACATAATACCTGCAAGATAGCAGGCCCGGACCTGGGTTGGGGTTCACTATTCAGCAGACATGTAGAAAGACAAAAATCTGACACATGAAGTAAACTACTAAGCTGGTTAGTTACCTTTTATAAAGTTACTTTGTTTTTCATAGAAAAGGGCATATTGACAGAATGCTGTTGTTCAGAATTTTCATGACAAAACAATAACAAAAATACAATTAAAGAAATGTATAATTAAATGTATCCAGCTGTTTTTACAATCTGGAGGATTTTCCAATAAAATAAAGTTCGGACTGTTAGAAGTTGTGATAGGTCGGTTACTTCGGGAATCTAAAAGGTGTTAGCCACATTGACTCGTGGTCAGAAAAGTTTATTTAGAGCTCTTTATATAACCTCTCACTTATACTACCATGCACTCACACAAACATGTGGATAACTTCTCATTTACAATGCGATCAGCTGACAGAAACACATTCATAACCTCTGACATACAGTACAGTTACCATTGATTCAAGTATGTGTGTTTTATATATATATATATATATATATATATATATATATATATATATATATATATATATATATATGTGTGTGTGTGTGTGTGTGTGTGTGTGTGTGTGTGTGTGGAGGGAAGGTGGGGTGGGGGGTTTTAGTTCATATTCATGTATGTGCAGATTTTTACAAATTTACATGTGAAATATTTCTTCTGTATATATGTGAGAGTTGATTTTATGTGTATGTACGAGTCATTCCAGTAGTATATGCATAATTTCAGATGTGTGTGTGAGACTTGAAAATGCTTTGTGTTCTTTGCGATGCCTCATAGAGTACCGTGCAGTATGCACTGTGTTTTATGTTTGTTCACAGCTTGTAGCATGGATGGGAATAGCGATGGCGCATCAGTGACATAGGGAATTATGTTGAAACAACAAAAAGTGTTTTCCATGAATACATAAATAACTTGTCATATTTATAAGTGCATTTGGGACTGTAGCAGCAAATGCAATCTATCTATTTATCTATCTATCTATCTATCTATCTATCTATCTATCTATCTATCTATATCTATATCTATATCTATATCTATATCTATATATATATATATATATATATATATTTAAACATATTTAAACATATTTTTTACTTCAATCAATCACAACATGTGATTCTACAGAGGAAAATAGACAAAACAGGAAATTTGTCACAAAACTGACCCCAACTTATTGTCTCTGTTTATACTTGCTTGATGATAATGAAACAGAAGCCATCAATTTAGAAATATCTTCCACAGACTGGCAAGTCCTCACAAGGATCTGCACTGCCTCCAGCAAAAGTTAGCAAAAAACTAGCTCTAGCTGGTGTCGCTTCTTGCATGATGCAGAATCT
This sequence comes from Telmatherina bonti, assembly GCF_933228915.1. Taxonomy (NCBI): domain Eukaryota; kingdom Metazoa; phylum Chordata; class Actinopteri; order Atheriniformes; family Telmatherinidae; genus Telmatherina; species Telmatherina bonti. The sequence continues at coordinate 35,244,939 of NC_136618.1, forward strand.
GTTACTGCAGTCCAGCTAGCTGCCTCTCCTGTACATGTTGGTGTGGCACAAGAAAATTCAACAAAGGATTGAGGCTTTTAAGTCATCTAGCATGTAGGCCTACTCCAGTTTTGTTTTTTAAACTTTTAAAACTCTCACTGATGTGACGTATGCAGTGAAGAAGCATTCCTTCATATCTATTGGTTCCTATAAGCATAAATCCCTCCACCAATGACATCATGTACTTCTCCAGCATAAAGAGAATAAAAGAAAACCAGCAGTAGCGTGATGCTCACCTCTTGCCTGAACCCAGAGTGCCTACTAACATTTCAGAGATATCCTACAACAACTCTTGACTTTGATTAAATAGTTAGTGTATTAAAAAGCCGACATCATCGGCAACTTCTGTAAAACACGACACAGATGTGTAACTCATAACAGTGGAGAAGAAGGTAAGTCTTCATAAGTTCCTCTTTAATTAGAGCGTATGGTTTTATTTCTAGTAGCTGTCATTTGTGTTTGTATGATTTTTGGTGCTACAAACAATGGGAATATGTTGACATGGAGGATTTCTAAAAACATAAAATTTCATGTTGGGACAAAAGAGTTTACGTTGATCTATGGCATGGGTGCCCAAGTCCGGTCCTGGAGATCCACCATCCTGCTGTTTTCAGGTGCAACCCTTCTCCAACACACCTGAATCAAATAAGTGGCTCGTTAGCAGACCTCTGCAGAACTGAATGACATGCAGAAGAGGAATTCAGCTATTTGACTCAGCTGTGCTGGACAGGGGTTGCATCTAAAGGTTGCAGGATGGTAGATCTCCAGGACTAAACTTGGGCACCCCTGATCTACAGGGTTTGGTTCATGAACTTAACTGAAATTTTTAAGTCTCTCCTTAGCTAATTGCACTGCATCCGCTGTAGTTATTTTATAAGCTAGCTTACTGCCGACTGTTAACGTAACTCGTGCTGGGCTTTCTGTTCCGAGTTTCTGTCTCTCTTGACTGTTGGCAGTGGTCAAATATGAAATATGTTTCCTGATTAATTTTGTTCTGATAATGAAAAAGACGTTCTGAATGTGCTGCTACTTTATTGCCAACTGAAATGACCAAATAATCTGTATTTACACATATACCCACAATCTTCAGAATACACAAAGAGAGGAAAAGTTAACTCGGGTGTTGTTAAAAGGTGAAAATCCTGGCACCATATCTGATTTGGGATTGCAGTTGTTTGGACTGTTTTTTGCAGCTAGCTAGCTAGCTAACAATAGACGGATCAGTGAGTTAATGAATGATTTGTTCAGAATTCAAACATCACTAATCAAAACTATATGTGAACAAGTTTAATAATAGAAAAACACCATATTTAGCCAAAGTCAGGAATCTTTGTAGTTTCTCAACAGGAGAGTTTAGAAATCTGCTTGTGTCCAGAGACTAACAGAACATGTTAGTATAGGAGGAGACGGCGCCTTTGCAGATCTAGCTCCAAAACTGTGGATCTGCCTCTGACTGTGCAGTCTGCTGAGAGTCTGTTAAATTTAACATCTAGGCAAAAAACACATCTATTTGCTCTGGCCTGTGGCTGATCATGGTCACAGCATGAGATTTTTTATGTTCAATTAAATTCAATTCAGCTTTATTTATATAGCGTCAAATCATGGCAATGCCATCTCAAGATGCTTTACAGACAGAGAAGAAAACATAATGAAAGCCAATTCATAACAGCCTATATAAGGAAACCAACAGATTGAGTTGAGTCCAATTCAATCTGCCATCCTGAGCAAGCACACTGGCGACGGTGGGAAGGAAAAAAACTCCCTTTTAACAGGAAGGAAACCTCCGGCAGAACCCGGTTCAAGGACAGGCAGCCATCTGCTGAGTGGGGGGAAGAGGACAGAAAGACAACAGACAACAGGAACTGCTACTCCCGGCCAGGGAGACCTGCTGAGACAGGAGACATACATGTTAATGATGCTACACTGTTATTGGGGGGGGGGGGATAAAAGAGAGAGATAAAGAGAAAGAAGCTCAGTGTATCAGGAAATGTCCCTCAGCAGTCTAAACCTATAGCAGCATAACTAAGGGATGCTAACCATCCCTAGCTATAGGACTTATCAAAAAGATAAGTCTTCAGCCTAGTCTTAAAGGTGGGGAGGGTGTCTGCTTCCCTAACACTAACTGGGAGCTTATTCCATAAGAGAGGGGCCTGATAACCAAAGGCTCTGCCTCCTGCTCGGCTCTTTGAGACTCTAGGAACCACAAATAAGCCTGCAGTCTGCGAACGAAGTACTCTGCTTGGTATATAAGGAACAATGAGGTCTTTTATATGTAGTGGTGACTGGTTGTGGAGAGCTTTATATGTAAGGAGAAGGATTTTAAATTATATTCTAGATTCAACAGGCAACCAATGAAGAGAGGTTAAAACTGGAGAAATATGATCTCTCCTGCTGGTTCTGGTCAGGACTCTGGCTGCAGAATTCTGGATCAGCTGAAGGCTTTTCAGGGCATATTTAGGACAGCCCAGTAATAGAGAGTTACAGTAATCTTGTCTCGAAGTAACAAAAGCGTGAACCAGTTTTTCTGCATCAATCTGAAACAGAATGTCCCTAATTTTGGCTATATTACGTAAATTAAAGAAGGCTGTTTTAGTAACCTGCTTAATATGTGGGCCAAAGGACAGGTCAGGGTCAAATATTACTCCAAGGTTTCTCACTGTAGCACTGGAAGCTAAAGTAATGCCATCCAGGTTCATTACAAAACTGGAAAATTTAGCTCTGAGTTCTTCAGATCCAAAGAGAATTACTTCAGTCTTATCTGAGTTTAAGAGGAGAAAATTTCTAGACATCCAAGTCTTTATGTCTATGAGAATATTTTGTAGCCTATTGGGCTGATTTGTTTCATCTGGTTTAAAGGATAAGTATATCTGAGTATCATCTGCATAACAATGAAAGTTTATTCCATGCTGTCTAATAATTTTGCCAAAAAGGAGCATATATAGCGTGAAGAGTATTGGTCCAAGTACAGAACCTTGAGGAACTCCATGACTTACTGTAGTTTGTGAGGAGGACTTGTCATTTACATGAACAAACTGAAGTCTATCACATAAATATGATTTAAACCATCTTAACGCTGTACCTGTAATTCCAATTACCTGTTCTAGTCTTTGTAACAGAATGTTATGATCGACTGTATCAAATGCAGCACTAAGATCAAGCAAGATAAGTACGGACACAAGTCCTTTGTCTGAGGCCATAAGAAGGTCATTAGTAACTTTCACCAATGCTGTCTCAGTGCTATGATGAGCTCTAAATCCTGACTGAAACTCTTCTAATAAATTATTTCTGCTCAGGTGGGCATGTAGCTGAGCTGAAACTATTTTCTCCAGAATTTTGGACATAAACGGGAGGTTAGATAAAGGTCTATAATTTGCTATCACCTCTGGATCCAGAGATTGCTTTTTAAGTAAAGGCTTGATGACAGCAGTTTTAAATGATTGTGGTACATATCCTGTCACTAAAGACATATTGATAAGATTTAGTAGTGATGTATTAATTAAAGGGAAAATGTCCTTAAAGAGGCTCGTTGGGAGAGGGTCTAAGATACAGGTGGATGGTTTAGATGAAGCTATTATTTTAGTTAATTCAGAGGGTTGGACAGGACAGAAACTATTTAGACACAAGTCAGATCCTGGTTCTAAGGATGCTTCGGAGACCACAACAGGCTCAACATTATAAGTAGAAGGATGAATATTGTGAATTTGATCTCTAATAGTATCAATTTTATTCCTGAAAAAATACATGAAATCATCACAGCTAAGTGAGAAAGGAATACATGGCTCCACAGCACTCCGGCTCCTAGTAAGCCTAGCTACAGTGCTGAAAAGAAACCGAGGGTTGTTTTTGTTTTCCTCTGTCAATGATGAATAATAAGCTGTTCTTGCCGTCTGTAAGGCTTTTTTTTTATATTCAATTAAACTTTCTTTCCAGGTTAAGCGGGACTCCTCTAATCCTGATGAACGCCATCTGTTTTCCAAACGCCTTGATGCCTGTTTTAGAGCTCGAAGCTGGGAATTAAACCAGGGAGCCTTCATAATCTTACCTAATTTCTTCTTCTTTAGGGGAGCAACATTATCCAAGGTTGTACGCATTGAAGCTGTTATAGTATCAGCATGTTGATCAATCTGAGCAGGAGTAAAGCTTAAAGGGGGACTCTCAGTCATGCTAACACATGGTAGAGGTGAAAAAATTGATTCAATTGATTGTTTAAATTTTGTAATATTATTGTCTGATAAACATCTACTATAGTAGAATTTATTTTTGGTCAGTGAGTAATCAAATAAAGTGAATTCAAAGGTTAATAAGAAGTGATCGGACAAGACAGGGTTTTGAGGAAAAACTTTGAGCTTATCAGTCTCAATACCAGATGTTAGAACCAGATCAAGAGTATGACCATGAGAGTGAGTGGCTCCTTGGACATTTTGTGACAACCCAATTGAGTTTAGAATAGAGCTAAAGGAAATGTTTAAACTATCATTTTCATGGTCAACATGAATATTAAAATCACCTAGTACAATGACCTTATCAGTAGTCAGCACTAACTCAGACAAGGGATCAGAGAATTGGGTCAGAAGCTCGGAGTAAGGTCCAGGTGGGCGATACACTAATGCTAAAAGGAGCGGTTTCTCTGAATTCCATTTGGATGAGATAAATTTAATGTCAGGAATTCAAAGGATTTATAGTTAGTTTTGTGCTTAGGATTAATTAAAAATTCTGACTGAAAAATATCTGCAATACCTCCTCCTCTGCCTGTAGTTCTAGGAATGTGAAAGTTTAAATAGTTAGCTGGCGTAGCTTCATTAATACTAACATAATCCTCTTGCTGTAACCAGGTTTCCGTAAGACAGAATAAATCAATGTGGTGATCACCTATCAAGTCATTGACTAATAAAGACTTATTTGGGAGGGATCTGATATTCAGTAGGCCACACTTTATTGTCTTATTTTCAGATTTTATTAGATCCATTGTTTTTATTTTTATGAGGTTTTCACGATTAACCCCAGAAGTGTTTTTGTGTTGTTTAATTCTTACTGCTGGGGAGTTGTATAAGGTCGGAATGGGGTTTTGGGTGGGCGGCGGCAGGTGGGAAGCTGCAGAAAAGTGTGTAGGACTACAATTCTGCCTCCTGGTCCCAACCCTGAGTTGTCAATTTAGCTGACTAATAAAAGAGTCCATATTGCCAGATAAGAGAGCGGCTCCATCCAACGTGGGATGGATGCCATCTCTCCTAATAAGACCAGGCTTTCCCCAAAAAGCGCTCCAATTATCTATAAAACCCACGTTGTTATCGGGACACCACCTAGACAACCAGCGGTTGAAGGATGACATGCGGCTAAACATGTCATCGCTGATTAAATTTGGCAAGGGACCAGAGAAAACTACGGAGTCCGACATGCTCTTGGCAAAGTTACACACCGAAGCAACATTCATTTTAGTGACCTCCGACTGGCGTAACCGGGTGTCGTTACCGCCGATGTGAATTACAATCTTACGGTATTTACGTTTAGCCTTAGCCAGCAGTTTCAAATACGATTCGACGTCGCCCGCTCTGGCCCCAGGAATGCATTTGACTATGGTCCCCGGTGTCTCTAGAGCCACGTTTCTGACTATGGAACTACCTCTAATCAGGGTTTCTGCCTCAGCGGGTGTGTCGCCGAGCGGGGAAAATCTGTTAGAAACGTGAACAGGAAGAAGAAGTTAAAAAGAAGTTAAAGGAGCCAACGGCTCGTAGCAATCTGCAGTGATACACGCTAGGGAAACAGGAAATGACACAATACGTTACCGCAACGTCAACACATCCAACAGGGGTAGGAAGGTGCTGTGTGTTCATATTTTCTCCTTGTATTAGTGTTTTTAATGTTTTTACTGTTATTTTTTACTTTTTGATTATGTAAAGTACTTTGGATGCTGTTGCTGTTTAAATGTGCTATATATATATAAAATTGACATTGACATCTATTTATTTATAATTATCTTCAAAGATAAAGTCAGTCCAGTTCATTGTAATTCAGTTTTAATGGAATCAAAACAAATCAGTTATATATTCTACATCAGTCACATTTATAATGGTGTTTAACCAGTTCATAAAAAAAACAAAAAAAAAAAAAACTACAAGAAGTCATTGAACCTACAGTCCCCTGGATGATGAATGGCAGGATGTATGGATAAATTTCTCCTTATATGTCCTTATGTCCATGGGTCTGTTTGCTGTCCATCATCTGCCAGGAGGGCTTCTAAGACTCTTAAATTTGGTGGCAGCTGTTTATAGATTTAAGTCTTAAATCTATAAACAGCTGCCACCAGACCAGAATAGCTAGATCTTTATATTTCTAGTCTATAGTAGAAGCAAAGCTTCAAAGCAATTGCTATGCTGGTCAGAGCAGAGATCAGAAAGCTCCACACATCAGGAGGAGGCTTCCATCATGGTCCCGGCGACAGATAAATGATATCCTGTGAAGCAGGTGTGTTAAATTATCAGCAGAACTCAAAGCAACGCCTACCAGCTTGGTTCCAGCATATTCTGCTGCAGCACGCCATGTCTCCTATTCTAAGCTGAGTGAAACCATCATTTTTCACCAGAACAATGAGCCAAAACGCCTCCAGGCCAGGTGAGGGTTTGACAAATAGGCAGTGATTGAGTGCTGCATCAAACGACCTGGCGGAGTCGAAGCGCAAAATAAGGACAAAGCAGCCAACAAAGGGATTTGCTGGTTACTTTGTCCTCATTTTCCCAACAAAGGAAGCGCTCAGCACTTTATCCTGGTGGACGCTATTTTTCAGAGGTATTTTACATTGTAAAAGCAAAAGCAACTTGAGGCTGTGAGTAGTGTCGTATGTTTGCTAAACTGTGAATCAACTTGAATTTTATTTGTTTGAAACATTTTTTCCTAAAAGAAGTGCTACTTAAATAGTTTCTGTAATTGCTAGTGTTTTCCCATTTATATGTGTCTTCATGAGTTTTACTGTGCCAGTTCTCATACATATCCATGCAGCACTTCATGTCCTGTAAACAAAAAGCTTTCTTTTTAAATGCCCACTCATCGGCAGTGAGGACTTTGAGAGCAATGTGAGGGTCCAAAGGACATTTCAGCATGTGTAGGCTGAACCTCCAGCTTTCCAGCAGTAGAGCAATGTTTCACTGCTGAAATCGTAGTTTACATTTATATATATATTTACATTTACATTTAGCAAGAAAGTATTGAAGGAGGGATTGACTTTGTGTCTCATTGTCTTCTGGTTCAGCAGCTTTGTCCGAGATGATTCTAGTAAACATTACTGTTTTATTTCTGCTCACTTTGTTTTAAAGTTGACATCTTGTTAGGTTTTCAATCTAGTTTAATTGATATATTATACTATTAATATGTATTATAATAATTATTATAAAAACAGAACAAGTTTACGGTGAAATCATCTCAGATGACAGATAAGACTTTGCTTAACAATGTTGTAACCGTATCTCAACAACTTGCATTTTTTGCACTTTGCTTTTATTTTGCTGTCCGTTTACTGATTGGGTCCATTAATATTTGCTAATTCCTGAAAACTGCAAGCTTTTCCACCAACGTAATGTACTAATGTAAAAGCCCAAAATGCCCGAAACAATCCATGTGACGCTTGAAGGAAGAAGCGGATCACTACATAAAGCATAGCCCAAAAGTTGTCAGTGTAGAGATGGTGTGAAATCTGATGCTCCCTGAAGTACCGACTTGCTGTTTGAGCCAGATCAGTCCTGACATTGCTGTCTTGGAATATGCCTTTGCCAAGAGAAAAAGGAAAAATGCACTGATGGAAAAAATGGTTATTTACTACATTCAGGTCATCAGCTGACTTGTTTTTGGGCACGGAACATTGCTCATCTTAGACCTGAAGGTTGTGTTCACACAGATGAGACTTTTCTACCTGCATGCAGAGTCAGATCATGTGTTTTTATGACAGCCTCAACAGCACAAGGCTGACTACTATGACTAATACATAACTACTTAGTATCAAAACAACCTCAATCTGAAACGGTCATGGTGCGTTTCATTCAACTTTTACGTCCCTGAAGTGTGACAGGCGCTGTAGTTCTGCACCATCAGTTTGTCTTATTTCTGGACTCTTCCAAAGTGTAATTATCTTTCTGCATGGACACATAATTTCACTGAATTCTAGTCTGAATCTAAAGTGTTGAATCAACTTTTACTGCATAAAGGCAGTATCATCTACTGAGGACTGGTGACCTGTCCAAGTGTACCTGCCTTTCACCTGCCAGTTGCTGGGAGGGACTTCAGTACCCTCACAAACCAGAACTGGACTAAGTGGTTTAGAAAGGGAATGTTTAAACACAGCATACTGTAGTCTAGTGGTTCATACTGTAGTCTAGTGGTTCATACTGTAGTCTAGTGGTTCATACTGTAGTGTAGTGGTTCATACTGGACTTTATTGGTTCATACTGGAGTCTAGTGGTTCATACTGTAGTCTAGTGGTTCATACTGTAGTGTAGTGGTTCATACTGTAGTCTAGTGGTTCATACTGGACTTTATTGGTTCATACTGGAGTCTAGTGGTTCATACTGTAGTCTAGTGGTTCATACTGTAGTCTAGTGGTTCATACTGTAGTCTAGTGGTTCATACTGGACTTTATTGGTTCATACTGGAGTCTAGTGGTTCATATTGGAGTCTAGTGGTTCATACTGGAGTCTAGTGCTTCATACTGGAGTCTAGTGGTTCATACTGGAGTCTAGTGGTTCATAACGGATTCTATTGGTTCATACTGGACTCTATTGGTTCATACTGGAGTTTAGTGGTTCATACTGGACTCTATTGGTTCATACTGGACTCTATTGGTTCATACTGGAGTTTAGTGGTTCATACTGGACTCTATTGGTTCATACTGGAGTGTAGTGGTTCATACTGGACTCTATTGGTTCATACTGGAGTTTAGTGGTTCATACTGGACTCTATTGGTTCATACTGGAGTGTAGTGGTTCATACTGGAGTCTAGTGGTTCATGCTGGAGTCTAGTGATTCATACTGGACTCTATTGGTTCATACTGGAGTGTAGTGGTTCATACTGGACTCTATTGCTTCATACTGGACTCTATTGGTTCATACTGGAGTTTAGTGGTTCATACTGGACTCTATTGGTTCATACTGGAGTGTAGTGGTTCATACTGGACTCTATTGGTTCATACTGGAGTTTAGTGGTTCATACTGGACTCTATTGGTTCATACTGGAGTGTAGTGGTTCATACTGGAGTCTAGTGGTTCATGCTGGAGTCTAGTGATTCATACTGGACTCTATTGGTTCATACTGGAGTGTAGTGGTTCATACTGGAGTCTAGTGGTTCATGCTGGAGTCTAGTGATTCATACTGGACTCTATTGATTCGTACTGGACACCATTGGTTCATACTGGACTCTATTGGTTCATACTGTAGTCTAGTGGTTCATACTGTAGTGTAGTGGTTCATACTGGACTTTATTGGTTCATACTGGAGTCTAGTGGTTCATACTGTAGTCTAGTGGTTCATACTGTAGTGTAGTGGTTCATACTGTAGTCTAGTGGTTCATACTGGACTTTATTGGTTCATACTGGAGTCTAGTGGTTCATACTGTAGTCTAGTGGTTCATACTGTAGTCTAGTGGTTCATACTGTAGTCTAGTGGTTCATACTGGACTTTATTGGTTCATACTGGAGTCTAGTGGTTCATATTGGAGTCTAGTGGTTCATACTGGAGTCTAGTGCTTCATACTGGAGTCTAGTGGTTCATACTGGAGTCTAGTGGTTCATAACGGATTCTATTGGTTCATACTGGACTCTATTGGTTCATACTGGAGTTTAGTGGTTCATACTGGACTCTATTGGTTCATACTGGACTCTATTGGTTCATACTGGAGTTTAGTGGTTCATACTGGACTCTATTGGTTCATACTGGAGTGTAGTGGTTCATACTGGACTCTATTGGTTCATACTGGAGTTTAGTGGTTCATACTGGACTCTATTGGTTCATACTGGAGTGTAGTGGTTCATACTGGAGTCTAGTGGTTCATGCTGGAGTCTAGTGATTCATACTGGACTCTATTGGTTCATACTGGAGTGTAGTGGTTCATACTGGACTCTATTGCTTCATACTGGACTCTATTGGTTCATACTGGAGTTTAGTGGTTCATACTGGACTCTATTGGTTCATACTGGAGTGTAGTGGTTCATACTGGACTCTATTGGTTCATACTGGAGTTTAGTGGTTCATACTGGACTCTATTGGTTCATACTGGAGTGTAGTGGTTCATACTGGAGTCTAGTGGTTCATGCTGGAGTCTAGTGATTCATACTGGACTCTATTGGTTCATACTGGAGTGTAGTGGTTCATACTGGAGTCTAGTGGTTCATGCTGGAGTCTAGTGATTCATACTGGACTCTATTGATTCGTACTGGACACCATTGGTTCATACTGGACTCTATTGGTTCATACTGGACTCTATTGGTTCATACTGGAGTCTAGTGGTTCATACTGGGGTCTAGTGGTTCATACTGGAGTTTAATGGTTCATACTGGAGTCTAGTGGTTCATACTGGGGTCTAGTGGTTCATACTGGAGTTTAATGGTTCATACTGGAGTCTAGTGGTTCATACTGGAGTCTAGTGGTTCATACTGTAGTCTAGTGGTTCATACTGTAGTCTAGTGGTTCATACTGTAGTGTAGTGGTTCATACTGGACTTTATTGGTTCATACTGGAGTCTAGTGGTTCATACTGTAGTCTAGTGGTTCATACTGTAGTCTAGTGGTTCATACTGGACTTTATTGGTTCATACTGGAGTCTAGTGGTTCATACTGGAGTCTAGTGGTTCATACTGGAGTCTAGTGCTTCATACTGGAGTCTAGTGGTTCATACTGGAGTCTAGTGGTTCATAACGGATTCTCGTGGTTCATACTGCAGTCTAGTAGTTTATACTGGAGTCCAGTGGTTCATACTGGAGTTTAGTGGTTCATACTGGACTCTATTGGTTCATACTGGAGTGTAGTGGTTCATACTGGAGTCTAGTGGTTCATGCTGGAGTCTAGTGATTCATACTGGACTCTATTGGTTCATACTGGAGTGTAGTGGTTCATACTGGACTCTATTGCTTCATACTGGACTCTATTGGTTCATACTGGAGTTTAGTGGTTCATACTGGACTCTATTGGTTCATACTGGAGTGTAGTGGTTCATACTGGACTCTATTGGTTCATACTGGAGTTTAGTGGTTCATACTGGACTCTATTGGTTCATACTGGAGTGTAGTGGTTCATACTGGAGTCTAGTGGTTCATGCTGGAGTCTAGTGATTCATACTGGACTCTATTGGTTCATACTGGAGTGTAGTGGTTCATACTGGAGTCTAGTGGTTCATGCTGGAGTCTAGTGATTCATACTGGACTCTATTGATTCGTACTGGACACCATTGGTTCACACTGGACTCTATTGGTTCATACTGGACTCTATTGGTTCATACTGGAGTCTAGTGGTTCATACTGGGGTCTAGTGGTTCATACTGGAGTTTAATGGTTCATACTGGAGTCTAGTGGTTCATACTGGGGTCTAGTGGTTCATACTGGAGTTTAATGGTTCATACTGGAGTCTAGTGGTTCATACTGGAGTCTAGTGGTTCATACTGTAGTCTAGTGGTTCATACTGTAGTCTAGTGGTTCATACTGTAGTGTAGTGGTTCATACTGGACTTTATTGGTTCATACTGGAGTCTAGTGGTTCATACTGTAGTCTAGTGGTTCATACTGTAGTGTAGTGGTTCATACTGTAGTCTAGTGGTTCATACTGGACTTTATTGGTTCATACTGGAGTCTAGTGGTTCATACTGTAGTCTAGTGGTTCATACTGTAGTCTAGTGGTTCATACTGGACTTTATTGGTTCATACTGGAGTCTAGTGGTTCATACTGGAGTCTAGTGGTTCATACTGGAGTCTAGTGCTTCATACTGGAGTCTAGTGGTTCATACTGGAGTCTAGTGGTTCATAACGGATTCTCGTGGTTCATACTGCAGTCTAGTAGTTTATACTGGAGTCCAGTGGTTCATACTGGAGTCTAGTGGTTCATACTGGACTCTATTGCTTCATACTGGACTCTATTGGTTCATACTGGACTCTATTGGTTCATACTGGAGTTTAGTGGTTCATACTGGACTCTATTGGTTCATACTGGACTCTATTGGTTCATACTGGAGTTTAGTGGTTCATACTGGACTCTATTGGTTCATACTGGAGTGTAGTGGTTCATACTGGACTCTATTGGTTCATACTGGAGTTTAGTGGTTCATACTGGACTCTATTGGTTCATACTGGAGTGTAGTGGTTCATACTGGAGTCTAGTGGTTCATGCTGGAGTCTAGTGATTCATACTGGACTCTATTGGTTCATACTGGAGTGTAGTGGTTCATACTGGACTCTATTGCTTCATACTGGACTCTATTGGTTCATACTGGAGTTTAGTGGTTCATACTGGACTCTATTGGTTCATACTGGAGTGTAGTGGTTCATACTGGACTCTATTGGTTCATACTGGAGTTTAGTGGTTCATACTGGACTCTATTGGTTCATACTGGAGTGTAGTGGTTCATACTGGAGTCTAGTGGTTCATGCTGGAGTCTAGTGATTCATACTGGACTCTATTGGTTCATACTGGAGTGTAGTGGTTCATACTGGAGTCTAGTGGTTCATGCTGGAGTCTAGTGATTCATACTGGACTCTATTGGTTCATACTGGAGTGTAGTGGTTCATACTGGAGTCTAGTGGTTCATGCTGGAGTCTAGTGATTCATACTGGACTCTATTGATTCGTACTGGACACCATTGGTTCATACTGGACTCTATTGGTTCATACTGGACTCTATTGGTTCATACTGGAGTCTAGTGGTTCATACTGGGGTCTAGTGGTTCATACTGGAGTTTAATGGTTCATACTGGAGTCTAGTGGTTCATACTGGGGTCTAGTGGTTCATACTGGAGTTTAATGGTTCATACTGGAGTCTAGTGGTTCATACTGGAGTCTAGTGGTTCATACTGTAGTCTAGTGGTTCATACTGTAGTCTAGTGGTTCATACTGTAGTGTAGTGGTTCATACTGGACTTTATTGGTTCATACTGGAGTCTAGTGGTTCATACTGTAGTCTAGTGGTTCATACTGTAGTGTAGTGGTTCATACTGTAGTCTAGTGGTTCATACTGGACTTTATTGGTTCATACTGGAGTCTAGTGGTTCATACTGTAGTCTAGTGGTTCATACTGTAGTCTAGTGGTTCATACTGGACTTTATTGGTTCATACTGGAGTCTAGTGGTTCATACTGGAGTCTAGTGGTTCATACTGGAGTCTAGTGCTTCATACTGGAGTCTAGTGGTTCATACTGGACTCTATTGGTTCATACTGGACTCTATTGGTTCATACTGGAGTTTAGTGGTTCATACTGGACTCTATTGGTTCATACTGGACTCTATTGGTTCATACTGGAGTTTAGTGGTTCATACTGGACTCTATTGGTTCATACTGGAGTGTAGTGGTTCATACTGGACTCTATTGGTTCATACTGGAGTTTAGTGGTTCATACTGGACTCTATTGGTTCATACTGGAGTGTAGTGGTTCATACTGGAGTCTAGTGGTTCATGCTGGAGTCTAGTGATTCATACTGGACTCTATTGCTTCATACTGGACTCTATTGGTTCATACTGGAGTTTAGTGGTTCATACTGGACTCTATTGGTTTCTACTGGAGTGTAGTGGTTCATACTGGACTCTATTGGTTCATACTGGAGTTTAGTGGTTCATACTGGACTCTATTGGTTCATACTGGAGTGTAGTGGTTCATACTGGAGTCTAGTGGTTCATGCTGGAGTCTAGTGATTCATACTGGACTCTATTGGTTCATACTGGAGTGTAGTGGTTCATACTGGAGTCTAGTGGTTCATGCTGGAGTCTAGTGATTCATACTGGACTCTATTGATTCGTACTGGACACCATTGGTTCATACTGGACTCTATTGGTTCATACTGGACTCTATTGGTTCATACTGGAGTCTAGTGGTTCATACTGGGGTCTAGTGGTTCATACTGGAGTTTAATGGTTCATACTGGAGTCTAGTGGTTCATACTGGGGTCTAGTGGTTCATACTGGAGTTTAATGGTTCATACTGGAGTCTAGTGGTTCATACTGGAGTCTAGTGGTTCATACTGGAGTCTAGTGGTTCATACTGGAGTTTAGTGGTTCATGCTGGTGTTCCAATTTACATTTATGGACTAGAAAAATAAATTGCATTATCAGAAGGCGGTTATTTAAGTGTATTGCACAAAAAAAACAAACAAACATACAGTCACAGAAATGTTTCAACGGTCAACATGTCCTTGGTTGAAAACATTATTATTTCAAGTAGGAAAGAAAAAAAGATCCATAGAAAAACCCCACAGTTGAGATGAGAGGTATTTTTCCTCTTCTGTAAATAAACAGTCAATAATCTCCTACTACAGAGATAGTTCCAGGTTTAGTTCACCATCTTTTTCGTTATTTTATTTTTAATTTCGAACAAATGAAAGAAAATAAGAAAAGAAAAAAATATATATGTACATACCTATACATACATACACTCCTCACAAAAATTTAGGGATATTTGGCTTTCAGGTGAAATTTATGGCAAATGCAATATGTTCATGCTACAGTGATATAATATCATAAAAGTAAGACATTTAAGTAGAAGGATGCACTACTGATTTCCTCATCTCAAAAAATTCATTCAACACAAAAGGTAACAACAATGGTAGTTACACCACAACAAAAAATGTGAACGTCTCAATATCTCGTCATGTGCCCTTGAGCATCAATTACAGCTTGACAACGACGTCTCGTGCTGTTCACAAGGCAACTTATTGCCTGCTGAGGCATGGCATCCCACTCTTCTTGAAGGGCAGCCCTCAGGTCATTGAGGTTCTGGGGTGCAGGGTCTCGAGCCTCTACACGACGGCTCAGCTGATCCCACAGGTTTTCAATGGGATTCAGGTCTGGAGAGAGTGCAGGCCATTCCATTTGAGGTACACCAGTCTCCAACAGCCGTTCCCTGGTGATGCGGACTCGACGACACTTGGGTGCCTCTCACCTCTCTGAAACGTGCCTGGAGTTGAGTGGCATTCATCATCCGGTTTCTCAGGGCAGTGTTCACAATGTAGCGGTCATCAGCACGGGATGTGGCCAAAGGACGTCCACTTCTAGGCCTTTCTGTGACTCTTCCAGTCTCTCCATATCTCTGTTGCAACCTGCTGATGACACTCTGTGACACTCCAAGCTCAGTGGCCACTTCTGTCTGAGAACGTCCTGTTTGAAGCATCGCAATGGCAAGGGACTGTTGTTCCATTGTTAGGTGTCGTCTTGGTCTCATGATGTCAAAATGTGAACAGCATGATGAGGACAACTGTTTAAACACCAGCTCTAATTGAACCAGGACATTTATTGGTCAATTCAAGGATCACACACCTGCCGTGATTTTTGCCGTTAAGCTCCTTGTTAGAGAACAGCAACTTGTGCAAAATTTATTGAAACATTTAACAGTTGGACATGTGCATTTAAAAGCTTAGAGAAGATCACATTAAGTTCATCTGTACAGGTTTGAATGCATTTTAGGCTTGTTGTGAAATTTCACCCAAAAGCTGAATATCCCTAACTTCTTCATCTAGTTTTCCATTCAGTCGCTGCACGTCACAACATACTTATTCAATTTACAATCTATATTTACATTCACCTATTTACACTTACACACACATTTCCATATACCTCCATTCATATAAACACATCCACACAGGTATACTACATACATACAAACATATACTTACAGCCATATTTACAAAATATTACATATCCATCTGCTTATAATACTCATTTTATCTTTTTCATTTTTTTCCCATTTTTTATCCCTCATCCATGTACTTTTTCAAAATTACATTTTTTGTACCTCTTTTTGAATATATATATGTTTTTACTTTGCTTTAACTCTTCATCCAGCTTGTTCCACAAAGTCACTCCACAGCTTGATATGCACATACTTTTCATTGTTGTTCTTACTTTTTGTCTTTTAAATTGTAGCTTTCCCCTTATTATAATTCCTTTCTCTTTCTGTAAACATTTTCTGAATGTTTTTTGGCAGTAAATTATTTCTTGCTTTGTACATTTGTGACGGGATCAATACCATGGTTTTTAAATGAGATGGGTTTATTGCATGTATTTTTAACTTGTTGTTTGACTTCTAACCCCTCCTGGAGGCCTCACTAGCACAACCCTAATTATCAAGTGGGAACACCTGAGTAATTGGAGCGGACCATTTAAAAGATGAGCAACAGGTGTGAAGACGAGAGAAGAAGAGCAGAAGGGAAGCAGAGAGCATGACAAGGAAGGGGACAGAGCTCCTGGAAAATGGAAGACGAAGACGATGACAATGACGATGAGGAAGGAATCGCTGAGGGGCCGGTGACGACTGGTCCCACCGCGGCTTGGTGGTGGCAAGGCGGAGCCTGAAGTGCAGAAGCCAGTCTGGACCCTAAGGCACAGCTACTCAGTCCTGGGCCTACGGATCCTCCTGGCCCAGGACCAAGCGGGAGTAAAATGGCCTAGTTTAGGGTCCAGAGGGAGAGGCTGGCTGCAGGGCCAGGCAGGAGGGTTCCCCTTTTAAGTATGTAGACTGCCGTATATGCTCCTCTCTGCATCCTGACATCGCCGAATGGTAGGCTGAAGACTGGATCCGTCGCTGCAGAGAGGAGGACCACCCCAAGCAGCACAGTGGCCATTTCAAATGATATTTTAAAGGACTGGGTTTTAATATTTTAATATTTTGACCTTTTTAGTTTAAAAAAAAAATTATCTTGTTTTTATTAAACTGGTTTTATTGAGACTTAGTGTGGTTGACTCTGCTCCCAGTGATTTTTAAAAGAACCAAGGTGGCCAGGAGGACCCCCCCCCCCCCCCCTTTTTTTTTTTTTTTTTTTTTTTAAACCTGTCCTGTCCAGCATCTCAGCATACAGAACAACAATCTGCGTGCCATATTTTTGCCAGACAGATTTGCTCTGTCAAGGGAGACATCTCATGTAACTAGCTGCCCTTGATAATCTGAATATTTTTATTATTATGATAATTATTTTATTTTATTTATTTATTTATTTATTTCCTTTTTTCATTTTGCAATCAACGTCAGTCTTAATATGGCCGAGCTGGACCTGGCAGGTAAAGAGGAAAGAAAAGAGGAAATGAAAGGAGAAAAAGAGAGACAGAAAAGAAAGGCGTGTCAAAGCTGCTAAAGTTACAGTATTTGCAAAACAATATAAAGTACTGAAAAAATACAACAAGACATAAGTAGGATAGTGACAATATTCAAAAACAGACAAAAAAATGAAAAATAAAAGTAAAAAAAGTAAATGAATGAATAAAATAACAATTACAATACCAACCGTTATTAAACATACCTACAGAGAGTCATCAGCAACATTTAGTAGGAAGCAGATGGGAAGATGAGCGCATGTGGGCGTGCACGTGTGAGTGTTCAACCTGTGATCATGCAATCAAAGATCAGCTGAGTGCTTGTAGGGGAGCACGACCACGACCCGAGGTGTAGGGGAGGAAGCCAAGGCCCCCAGGGCCCGGCAAGCCCACCGCGCACAGAGCCCGGGCAGGCAAAGCAGAGAGAGCCTCCGTCCCCCGAGCCCAGAGCAGTGGAAGCCTCCAGGCAGGCGCCACCCGGCGCCACGAGGCAGGGGCACCGGGTAGCACAGGGCGACGGCAAGCCGGCCCGGCGGGCGCCGGGTGCTGAAGCGCGGGCCGCACAGAGAGCCGGCAGCCCACAGGCCCCAGGACCACCCGTACCCCCCGGCAGAGCCCCGGCCAAGACCCAGCAGGCCCCGCCCACCCAGAGCAAAACCATCGCGGGCCGGCGCCACCACGATACCAGGGGCGGGATCCCCAAGGACAAGGACACGTCCGTAGACCCTCCCCCCAACAACCCCTCCCCACAACCCTCCCGCTGCTTCCTATCCCCCCTCTCCAGCACCCTCCCCATCCCTCTCCCTCCCAAGCCCTACTGTCCCCAACACTCCCCCCCCTTCCTCCAACCCCCACCCCTCCCTGCCCCACCCCTCCCTCCCTCCCACACACCTCCTCCCATTCAATCCTCCCTCTCCGTCCCAATCGCCCCCCCCAGCGACAGCCGGAGCCGGAGGACTGCAGGCCCCAGACCTGAACTCCCCACATTCACACACCCACACACACACACTTATGCAGCCAACCAGAGACCCTGCCGGCCCCCCCATGCGCCCCAGGCATCGCCCAGGACAGAGGGCCCCCCGCAGCGCCCCGTCCCCAACCCCCAGGCCAGCACCAGGCCCGCCCCCCGTACCCCGAGTGCTCCCCATGAAGAGGGGACATAGGAAGACCCCTGCCCCCCCCATCCGCCCACCTCTGTGGTGTGTGTATGGGTGGGTCGTGGTTGTAGTGCAAGTAAAAAAAGGGGTGGCCGTGGGGGGGTGGGACCAGCTGCTGCCAGACAGCCAGACCCCCCCTCCCCAGCATTCCCTTGTTTATGTGAGTGTCTGTGTGTGTGTGTGTTAAGTGTGTGTGCTGCTTGTGTAAATGTAATAGTGTCAAAGTTGTGAGTAAAATCGAGGGGAGAAAGACCCCGATGGGAGGGGTCCTGTCCACCGCTGTAGCTCCTGTCCCCCCCCCCCCCCCATGGCCAAGGCGCCTGTCCCCTCCAAACCCTAAATGTATATTGGTGTCTATGTTGCAATTAAAATTTAGTGGGGCAGGTGGTCGCCGGGGTCCATCAGAAAATGCCCCTTAGGGTTCCCGGGACCACCGACTTCACCCCCCCACCGTGCCCTATATGCTGTATGTATGATGTCGGGTGGCAGAAGAGGAGGGGGGCATGGGGAGGGGCACAACCAGGGGAGAAGGACTCCTCCCCTGGGCGACCAACTCCTCAGCTGGCCGCAGTAGGTGCCCCCACCTCACTGGGACAGCCCCAGGGCAGAAGGGCAAGCTTCGGCCCGCCAAGTGGAGCAGGAGGCAGCACCCCGGTTGTCCCCCCATCCCCGGCAGCCCAGCACCAGCACTCCAGGGGCCGGAGAGTCCCCGGCTCCCACCCAGACATCCATCCAGGTCCGGGGCCCGGCGCCACCAGCAAGTCTAATGAAGTCAATGAACTTAGATGTATGAGAACTTATGAAAAGTGGGTTTGTGTGTTCTCGAAATCCCACTTTGTCAATGATCCTTAGCTTTTTTTTTTTTTTTTTTTTGCATTGTGCATATCGGATGTAGAGTGCTTTTGTAAATATTACCCCAGACCTTCACACAGTGTAAGTACGGTAAAATCAGT
This sequence comes from Telmatherina bonti, assembly GCF_933228915.1. Taxonomy (NCBI): domain Eukaryota; kingdom Metazoa; phylum Chordata; class Actinopteri; order Atheriniformes; family Telmatherinidae; genus Telmatherina; species Telmatherina bonti. The sequence continues at coordinate 35,264,341 of NC_136618.1, forward strand.
GAAGAATAGAGAATATACAGTGATTTAGTGTCAATCATGTGACTAATCTTGCCAATAATTGAAATGCTGTTTGCAAGTTTTGCTCTGATGTGGCTTATATGAGATTTCCAGCAGATTTTTCACCAAGAAATTTTATTTCATTTACTCTTTCGAGTTGTGTATTATGAATTACCAGTTCAACATGTGTGTCTTTGTTATTCCTACCAAACAACATAATCTTTTTTTTACTCAAGTTTATTGATAATTTATTTCTGTCAAACCACAGTTTTAGTTTTTTCATTTCTCCTGTAATCCTCTCCAAAACCTGCAGCAAATTCTCTCCAGAACAGAAAATGTTTGTCATCCGCAAATAAAACAATTTTCAATAGTTTTGTTACTCTGCACATGTCATTGACATATATTATAAACAACTTGACCTAATACTGACCCCTGTGGCACTCCACATGAGATTTCTTTGTATTCAGATTTATATTCACCTATTTGTACAAACTGTTTCCTGTTAAATAGCTTTTTAGCCAGTTCAAACCCACTTCCCTTATCCCCTTAAGGCTTTTTTTCAGATCTAAGAACACTCCTACTGCTATTTTTTTTTTTTTTTTACTGTCCATACAATCTGTAATTTCTTCACTAAGTTCAATTAGTGCCATAGACGTTGATCTGTCTGCTCTGAATCCGTACTGGCTTTCTGTAATTAAGTTATGTTTGTCAATGAACTTGTTTAATCTGTCTGCAAATATTTTCTCCAAAATTTTGGAGAATTGTGGGAGTAAAGAAACAGGCCTGTAGTTTGTGAATTGGTGTCTATCCCCAGAGTTAAACAACGGAATCACTTTTGCTATTTTCATTTTGTCTGGACAATGTCCCTGTCTGACAAGTTGCAGATGTGGGTCAATGGTTTTGCTATTTATAACGTTTTTTTTACTGTTGTCATGTTAATACCGTTCCAGTCTGTAGAGATTTTGTTTTTACAACTTCTTACCATCTCAATAATTTCTTTTTCATCCACTGCTCGGAGAAAGATTGTATTTTGGTTTCTGTCCACCAAATCTTCTTCACTTTCATATTCTGTTGCTTCAGATTCCTTTTTTTTTTATGCTAATTCTGGTCCCACATTTACAAAAAATCAATCAAATCTGTTCACCACATCTCCCATATTATTAATAGTCTTGTCATTTTCCATGAAGTATTCTGGGTAATTTGTTTTTGGATTATTTTCTCATAAAGCCATTTAGAACATTCCATAAGCCTTTAATGCTATCTTTATTTTTTTTTTCCCAATAATTTACTATAATGTTCTTTCTTACATGTCCTTTTAATATTGGTCAGTTTATTTTTATACATCTTATATTTTTCTTCTGCCTCTACTGTCCTTTGCTTTAGAAATTTTCTATATAATCTATTTTTCTTATTACAGGCTTTTTGTATCCCCTTAGTGACCCATTGACAGTTTGTATATTTATGTATATCCTTTTATTGCTTTATAGGAAAATTCTTATCATAAAGCTGATTAAATACATTGAGAAATTCTTCATATGCTTTATTAGTATCTTTTTGTTTATAAATGATCTCCCACTTCTGCATCCTTAAGTAATTTTTAGTGTCCCCATGGCTTCCTCTGTTACCACTCTTTTGTATTTATAATTATTAGTATCCCTTCTTTTTCTGTAATTGCAACTATATATAGCAAAAACAGGTAAGTGGTCGCTTATGTCTGTTAGTAATAACCCGCTTTCCATGTTATTGTCCAAAATATTTGTAAATATATTATTTAGAGTTGCAGAATGAGATGTGATCCTGCTTGGTTTGCTGATTGTTGGATAAAAACCCATGCTGTACATTGAGTTTATGAATCCTCTGTCAGGTTATGTTTCTTTGGATTTAATATATCAGTATTAAAATCTCCACAGATAAACACATTATTTGTTTTATTCTGCTTGCGAACAAATTTTCCATCCAGTTGTTAAACACTTCAATGTTTGATCCTGGAGATCTATCTATACAACTAATCATTATGTTAATCTTTTCTAAACACATCTCTATTGTTATGCACTCAAGTAAGTCATCCGCAGCTGTAGTCATTTTTTCAATAATTTTATATTTCAAGCTATTTTCAGTGTATATTGCCACACCTTAAATTTATAGCCATATAGTTCAAAATGTGGATCTCTCGTTATTTAGCCAAGTTTCTGATCCAGTTATTGTGTTAAATGGAGGAATAAACTATCTGAAATATTCTTAGATCCTGTTCAAGTTGGCATATAGACTCCTGCTGTTGAAATGAATAATTGATATCTTATGTTCACATTTAATATCTTCATTGTACTTGTTTTCTGTGTAATATCTGCATTTGTTGCCTATATTGCTGAGTAGATTAATATCTGGATCAATGTTATTTTCTATAGCTTGCATCTTATGTTCAGTGTAAGCAAACGTGTCCAGTTCCCTTGTCAGAAGTTCTGTCATGACTGGGTTGTGTTTAGTTCCTGAGTTGGATCATTTCGTCATTGTGTTTGGCTCCATCAGAATTTGTCCAGTTCCCCAATGTCACGGATGATCAAGATCTTTGCCTCTTCAGGACATCCCTGCAGTTTAATGAATACTTTACAGTTCAATGTCCATGTATTTTGGATTTTTCCTTGTTTTCTTAGTTGTCTAGCCTTTCTGGCTATCTCTGCATTTTTTTTTTGGTCAAATGTTCGTTCAGATATACTTCCAGTCCTTTGAGTTTTCTTCGTTGTTTTAATAGTTCCATTTTATGTTTCCTGTTCATAAATCTAATTATTATGGCCGGTTTTCCCGTGTTGTTCCTCCGTAGGAGAGGGTGACGTGCATCAGTGTTGTGTTTGCTCACCTCAATCCCCTTGGATTGAAGGAATGTTGCTCCACCACAGTGGCAGTCTCCTCGCTCTCTCCCTCTCCGTCTCCTGCATGAGCATATGATCTCGGTTTGATCTTCAGCCCATGACAATGATGTCAGTCATGCGGATATATTGTTCCAAATCTGCCACTCGATTTTTAAGAAAAACGATTCTTTTCTCCTTCTCAATGTTTTGCAGCCGCAGAGCTTTGATCTCTTCCACCAGGTCTCGGATGTTCTTCTGCTGCAGCTTGACGGCAGACTTCCTCACCCAAAAAGTCGAGGGATTTCTTGATGTCGTCTATCTCCTCCATTGGGGGAGTTTTCTTTGGGCCCATCGCGTTGTTTGTGTTGTTTTTTTTTTTTTTTTTTTGCTCATAGACCCCTATGATGACGACCAACCTGGGCATGAATGTTCCCTTGCCCGGACGCGGGTTACCGGGACCCCCCTCTGGAGCCAGGCCTGGAGGCGGGGTACGAGAGCGAGCGTCTGGTGGCCGGGCCTTCGCCCATGGGGCCCGGTCGGGCTCAGCCCGAAAGGGTTACATGGGCCCCACCTCCCGTGGGCTCACCATCTGCGGGAGGAGCCGTAGGGGTCGGGTGCAATGTGAGCTGGGCGGCAGCAAGGGGCGGGGACCCTGGCGGTCCGATCCCCGGCTGCAGAAGCTGGCTCTAGGGACGTGGAACGTCACCTCTCTGGTGGGGAAGGAGCCTGAGCTTGTGCGCGAGGTTGAGCGGTTCCGGCTTGATATAGTTGGACTCACCTCGACGCATGGCTTGGGCTCTGGAACCAGTACCCTCGAGAGGGGCTGGACCTTCTTCCACTCTGGAGTTGCTCGTGGTGAGAGGCGCCGAGCAGGTGTGGGCATTCTCATCAGCCCCCAGCTTGGTGCCTGCACGTTGGGGTTTACCCCGGTGGATGAAAGGGTAGTTTCCCTCCGCCTCCGGGTGGGGGGACGGGTCCTGACTGTTGTCTGTGCTTATGCACCGAACAGCAGTTCAGAGTACCCACCCTTTCTGGGGTCCTTGGAGGGAGTGCTGGAGGGTGCTCCTTCTGGTGACTCCATTGTTCTGCTGGGGGACTTCAATGCTCACGTGGGCAATGACAGTGAGACCTGGAGGGGAGTGATTGGGAGGCATGGTCCCCCCCCTCTGAACCCAAATGGTGTTTTGTTATTGGACTTCTGTGCTCGTCATGGATTGTCCATAACGAACACCATGTTCCAACATAAGAGTGTCCATATGTACACCTGGCATCAGGATTCCCTGGGCCGCAGTTCAATGATCGACTTTGTAGTCGTATCGTCGGACCTGCGGCCACATGCCTCGGACACTCGGGTGAAGAGGGGGGCGGAGCTGTCAACTGATCACCACCTGGTGGTGAGTTGGCTCAGATGGTGGGGGAGGAAGCCGGTCAGAGCTGGCAGGCCCAAACGTGTTGTGAGGGTCTGCTGGGAACATCTGGCTGAGTCCCCTGTCAGAGCGAGCTTCAACTCCCACCTTCAGCAGAGCTTCGAACATGTCCCGGGTGAGGCGGGGGACATTGAGTCCGAATGGGCTGTGTTCCGTGCCTCTATTGCTGAGGCGGCCAGCCGGAGCTGTGGCTGTAAGGTCGTTGGTGCCTGTCGTGGCGGTAATCCCAGGACTCGTTGGTGGACACCAGCAGTGAGGGATGCCGTCAAGCTGAAGAAGGAGTCCTATCGGGCCTTCTTGGCCTGTGGGACTCTGGAGGCAGCTGATGGGTACCGACGGGCTAAGCGGCATGCGGCTTCGGCCGTTGCCGAGGCAAAAACTCGGGCATGGGAGGAGTTCGGCGAGGCCATGGAGAAAGACTTCCGGACGGCTTCGAGGAGATTCTGGTCCACCATCCGGCGGCTCAGGAGGGGGAAGCAGTGCTCCATCAACACTGTGTACAGTGGAGATGGGGTGCTGCTGACCTCAACTCGGGACGTTGTGGGTCGGTGGAGGGAATACTTCGAAGACCTCCTCAATCCTACCAACACGTCTTCCCATGAGGAAGCAGAGCTGGTGGACTCAGGGGTGGACTCTCCTATCTCTGGGGCTGAAGTCGCTGAGGTGGTCAAAAAGCTCCTTGGCGGCAAGGCCCCGGGGGTGGATGAGATCCGCCCGGAGTTCCTTAAGGCTCTGGATGCTATGGGGCTGTCCTGGCTGACATGCCTCTGCAGCATCGCGTGGACATTGGGGGCAGTACCGCTGGATTGGCAGACTGGGGTGGTGGTCCCCCTTTTTAAGAAGGGGGACCGGAGGGTGTGTTCCAATTACAGGGGAATCACACTCCTCAGCCTCCCTGGTAAGGTCTATTCAGGGGTCCTGGAGAGAAGGGTCCGCCGGATAGTCGAATCCCGGATTGAGGAGGAGCAGTGTGGTTTTCGTCCTGGTCGCGGAACAGTGGACCAGCTCTATACCCTCTCTGGGGTCCTGGGGGGGGGCATGGGAGTTTGCCCAACCAGTCTACATGTGCTTTGTGGACCTGGAGAAGGCATTCGACCGTGTCCCCCGGGGGCTCCTGTGGGGGGTACTCCGGGAGTATGGGGTACCGGACCCCCTTGTACGAGCTGTCCGGTCCCTGTACGACAGGTGTCAGAGCTTGGTCCGCATTGCCGGTAGTAAGTCGGATTCGTTTCCGGTGAGGGTTGGACTCCGCCAAGGCTGCCCTTTATCACCGATTCTGTTCATAACTTATATGGACAGAATTTCTAGGCGCAGCCGAGGGGTTGGTGGCCTCAGGATTGGGTCCCTGCTTTTTGCGGATGACGTGGTCCTGTTGGCTTCATCTGGTCGTGATCTCCAGCTCTCGCTTGAGCGATTCGCGGCCGAGTGTGAAGCGGCTGGGATGAGAATCAGCACCTCAAAATCTGAGACCATGGTCCTCAGCCGGAATAGGGTGGATTGCCCTCTCCGGGTCGGGAGTCAGGTCCTGCCTCAAGTGGAGGAGTTTAAATATCTCGGGGTCTTGTTCACGAGTGAGGGAAGGATGGAGCGTGAGATCGACAGACGGATCGGTGCGGCGTCTGCAGTAATGCGGACTCTGTGCCGGTCTGTCGTGGTGAAGAAGGAGCTGAGCCAGAAGGCGAAGCTCTCGATTTATCAGTCGATCTACGTTCCTACCCTCACCTATGGTCATGAGCTGTGGGTCGTGACCGAAAGAACGAGATCTCGTATACAGGCGGCTGAAATGAGTTTCCTCCGCAGGGTGGCCGGGCTCTCCCTTAGAGATAGGGTGAGGAGCTCAGTCATCCGGGAGGGGCTCAGAGTAGAGCCGCTGCTCCTTCGCATCGAGAGGAACCAGTTGAGGTGGCTCGGGCATCTGGTCAGGATGCCTCCTGGACGCCTCCCTGGTGAGGTGTTCCAGGCACGTCCCTCGGGGAGGAGACCCCGGGGAAGACCCAGGACACGTTGGAGGGATTACATCTCTCGGCTGGCCTGGGAACGCCTCGGGATCCCCCCCGCAGAGTTGGCAAATGTGGCTGGGGAGAGGGAAGTCTGGGCTTCCCTGCTTAGGCTGCTGCCCCCGCGACCCGACCCCGGATAAGCGGCAGAAGATGGATGGATGGATGGATGGCTAATAGCCAGCAGCCTAGCTGGCTAGTTAGCACTGTCGGTTATCAAAGTCCGTTTTTTCACAATCGGTGTCCCAATCCGAGCCAAATCCAGTTCTCTTAGTCAATCAGTCTGTAGTCCGTTATCCAAAATCAGAATCCAATAGAAGTAACTTTTTCAAAACTTTTTTTTTTTGTTGTTGTTTTTAATCTTCAGAGGAATGGGAGGGTGCAGGAGACCCAATTCATAACGGTCCTGACAAGAGAAAAAAAACACACAAAAAAGAAACCTGTCTCTTAAAAATAAAATTAGGGTTAACAAGCAACAGATGCTTGATAAAGCTAGTCAGCAATTGGTGAATACAGCTTTATCTTGCGTTGGCTCCTTATGCGACATGTCAGGAAACACAAGAAAGCCAGCTTGTTACCTAGGATGCTCACCCAAGCATGCCACAGCCCCAGTGGTGAGTGGAGGAGTGACTCATCACGAGGAGTGACACCGGAAGTTAAGTCACTGCTGCAGCACAGGAAGCTGACCCGCCAAATTAAAGGAGCCCTACATGATCAATGGGTTACACGTCCCCCCCTGAAGTCATATTTGGCTCTGTACATTTAGACGGCTGACAGCTGACAGCCTGCTTGCTGGCAAGGGCATAATAGGCTCCACTGAGGTCAAAAGCAGAGTTGAACGCTACACTGAGCCCCTGTACAAAAGACTGGATGCTATTAAGCAGAGGATGAGCAAGTTGGAGATATTGAAGCCGGTCTGGAGGTCACCGTGCCCAAGGCGGACGTTGGGCTAATGGAGCACATTCCGGACTGGATGGCTCAGACTCAACAGGGGAACCAGATACCCTGACAGACTCAGAAGAATTAGGATGAGATATATGCTCAGGTTCGCATGTAGGTGAGCCATCTTCAGAATGTTTCAGGGGTCCTGATTCTAGTTCTAGAGATTCTTCTGTTACAGGTAGCACGTTTTCCATCTCATGATGCTCCGCTCCCAACAGAGTTCTCTCATCTTGGACAAACTGTGATTGCTGGCCAGGCTGGACCACAGTTGAACTGGCTAGTTGATCAGGAGAACCGGGAGGTACAGGAGATGGCAACTCAATAACTGATGTAAATCCAGCTGGTTCCAGGACAGAGTAAGGTGCCCCTCTTCTGCAAAGAAATCATCTTCATTCTCTATAAAGGACTAGAACTGTTTTACTTTCCAAAGACGAAGATGGTGTTGCTTTCTGACTGATTGGTTTGACAGGGGCTGAAAGAAAACCACTAGGCAAAAGAAGGTCCCGGTGAAGTGTTCAGACAGGGCGCTCTTTTTTCTCTGGCTTCACAGTGTAAACTGGAAGTGAACCAACTTTCTTGATAACAGTGCATACTTCTGGCTCCCACTGATCAGCAATCTTGTGTTTTCCCCTTATCCTTACATTTTTCACCAGTACTCGATCACCCACTGACAATTCTGAAGCAATGATCTTCTGGTCAAATCGTGTTTTGTTTTGATATATCAACCTCTCAGTGTTCTCTATGGCGATTTTGTAGCTCTCTTCAAGGTGAGCTTTGAGCTTATCAACATACTGAGAGTGAGGTAAATGTTTCTTTTCTCCCAATGGTAACTCAAAAGCAAGATCTAGCGAAAGGCGAGGCTGGTGTCCAAACATCAGCTCATATGGAGAGAACCCTATGATGTCACTCTGGGTACAATTGTATGCACCTACCAGTGGTTTAACAAAATCTCTCCAGTGTGACTTTTGCTGATCATTCAAAATACCTAGCATGCCCAGAAGAGTACGATTAAACCATTCAACTGGATTACCCCGAGGATGGTATGGGGTAGTTCGGATCTGCTAATTCCAGTCATTTCACAAAGATTTTTAATAATGCAACTTTCAAAACCAGGTCTCGGGTCACTATGGAGCTTCTCAGGAATCCCATAGTGCACCAAGAAATTGTCCCACCAACTCTTGGCCACAGTCTTAACCTTTTGGTTAGGCGTAGGAACAGCGACCGCATACTTGGTGGAATGGTCAGTCATTGCAAGGATGTCTTTGGTCCTGCTGCAGTCAGGTTCCAATAACAGAAAATCCATGCATACAAGTTCCAATGGTCTGGACGGCTTAATGTTAACCAGCTGGGCTGCTTTGTCCGGTGGTGTTTTTCATCTGACACATCTTTCACAGTTTTTTTATCTTGCGATGAATGCCTGCAGGCATACGAGGCATTAAAACTGAGACCTTGCAAGGTCGAGCGTTCTTTCAATGCCTAAGTGGCCCATTAAGTCATGGAGTGGGTACAGGGCCCCAGAATGGCATTCTTTGGGCAACACAAGCTGGTAGGTGAACTTACTCCCAATCTGCCGCCTCCTCACTAGGACATTGTCGTGGAGTTCCAATTTCGTTAATTCTCGCAGAAGTAATGATAAGTCTGGAAGCTCTTCCCTTATAGAGGTAGGTGGCGTTTTGTTTCTTTCCAAGTGTGCAATGATATGCAGCAAGACGGGGTCTGAGCGTTGTTTGACTGGAATTTTGGCAACAGAGGGTGTTGCCAAAATTGTGACAGAGGCGAATTATGCGTCATTGACAAAACTGTTTGGAAGACTTATGGATCTGTAGACAGTGTCTGACAAAGAGCAACGACTTGGTCTTCCACAGTGGAGCTGTACACCAAATGTTCATCTGGCAACTCATCATGTGGTTGACGAGAAAGACCATCTGCATCAGCATTGTGTTTTCCTTCCCTGTAAACCATCTTAAATGAATAGGTAGAAAGGGCAGAAAGCCACCTGTAGCTTGTGGCATCGAGTTTTGCAAAGGTCAGTAGGTCGGTCAAAGGACTACTGTCTGTGACAACAGTAAAATGAGTGCCATATAAATAGTCGCTGAATTTTTCTGTCACTGACCACTTAAGTGCTACAAATTCTAACTTATCGGCAGAGTATCTGGCTTCACTCCGAGATAGACCTCTGCTGGCAAAAGCAACCACTCTGTTCTTGCCCTCATGTTCCTGATACCAAACAGTGCCAAGCCCTATCGAACAGGCATCTGTATATAGAATATAAGGTTTACTAGGATCAGCAAAGGCAAGAACAGGAGCTGCCGTGAGTTTCTGAATAGTGGTCTCAAAGGCAGTTTGACACGCAGCAGACCAGCGCCCACCAAATGGCTCCTTAGAATTCAAGTAGGTGTGGGGTTTTAGCAATTGTTTTAATTTCTTCCTGTTTGGTGGATAACCTGAGGTCAGTTCATTCAGAGGTTTAATGATTGATGAGTAGTCCTTCACAAAATGTTGGTAATAACCAGAAAATCCAAGAAAGGAGTTAAGTTCCTTCAAGTTCTTTGGTACTGGCCAGGATGTTAAAGTGGCAATTTTATGTGGGTTCGTCTCAGCTCTATTCCTTGACACCACATGGCCAAGATACCGCACATTTGGCAGGAAAAAGACGCACTTTTCCACAGACAGTTTCAGGCCAAAGTCCTTTAATTGATGCAGAACCTTCATCAACCTCTCTTCATGTTTTGCCAGAGTAGGAGCAAACACAATCAAGTCATCAATAAAGGCGAGTGCCTCCTTAAGGTTCAAATTACTCATGCACTTTTCCATCAACCGTTGAAAGGTCGATGGGGCATTTGTTACCCCTTGTGGCATACAATTAAACTCCCAGAATCCTATGGGACAGACAAAGGCATTGCATTTATCTGGCTCTTCCATTTCAATTTGATAGTAGCCAGACTTCAAATCTAGAACGGAAAACCACTTTGACCCGGACAATGCTGCAAAGGTGTCTTCCAGCTTTGGCAGAGGATATACATCTTTGAGCATTTAGCTTCCTATAGTCTATACAGAGCCTCGCGTTGCCATTTTTTTTTGCGCACCACCACAATGGGGGATGCAAATGATGAATCTGATTCCTGTATTATACCAGAGTCCAACAGCTCTCTAAGATGTTGTTTCACAGCATCCAAGTCCTGTGGATTGATGGGCCTGGGTCTTTACTTAACGGGTGTTGAGTCTGCAAGCTTGATTTGGAGCTTGACTTTGTCGGTACACCCAAATAAAGATCATGTTTGGCAAATACTTCAAGAATGCTGTTTAGCTTGGACACAATCCATTGCTTCCACAACGGTGAGTTGTTGAATTTTGTTGCTTAACTGATAACAGTAGTTTACACAGAAAAGATTTTTAACTTTTTGTTTGTGGTATTGCTTCTATTTTCTGATCCACTGCATCATGATAATTGTGTACACAAAGTTACTTGTGCTCATAGCAGTGTAATTGCCGCTAATGTGGATTCAAATATATGTTTTCAGTCAAAGCATGCCCATTGGGACCTGTGCTTTATTTGAATGAATTAATTCATATAACCTAAGCATTTTGATTGTTGTGCAACTTTATACATCTGCTTGGGTGTTTTAATGATTTTCTTTTGAGTCATATGCCTGAAGCCAAAGATATGGGATATCCTGTATGAATTCCAAACTATGGAATATTTGAAAAGTGCACTTGAAGTCTGTTTTTGTAGGTTTTCTAAACTAACAAATTAAATCAACTAATCAATGGTTAGCATTTCAGAGTTACACACTGGGTTGAGGAGAAACTGCTGGCCGGCCAGTGGGGGAAGTACCAGGCTGTTCAGAAAATGTCTGAGATACAGCCACTGAGCTTGACGCTGTCTGGGCAGAGGTATTCCAGCTTTAGGCTCCTCTTCATCCTCATCATCACTTTCTCCATCCTCCTCTTCCTCCTTCTCCCCACCAGTTTCTGTCAGATGCTCACTTATTTTGTTCATCATTTCTTTGATGATTTGTTCGATAGGTTTCCCACGTCGCTGAGTCATACATTTAAGTTCGTGAGGGTAGTCAATAGGGAGAACAGTGGAGGCAACCTTCCCTCCTGTGGCTGTGGCATGCAATTTGTCTGCAAGTAAGTTTATTTCACAGACTAAATCCAAAGCACCTTGTGACGTGAATGTATGTGGCAAAAGTGGCTTCAACTTATGCAAAGAAGCAATAGTGCTATATTCACCAATCAGGTTTTTGTAGAAAGAACTTTTACATCGCCATAACTATTCAAAAAATCAACCAGTTCATCATCTGCTTTTGTGTTTGTTACACCAGTGACAAAAACACAAAGGGCAATATTCAACCCTGACTTCTCAATGTAATCCATTCCCACAACCTTTTCAACATTCACTTTAGTAAACAGTACAAAAAAACAATATTGATATTAAACAAACAAGGTTATTCACATAATAAACCTCTTGGCTAGCTCACCATTATGTAACTCTTCTAATTTACATTAATGGACTAGAAAAATTAATTGCGGTATCAGAAGGCGGTTCTTTAAGGAGCCCGAGATGTGAATAAACAACACAAAAAACCAGTTAGACTTAGTGTATTGCACAAAACAAACAAACTAACATAAAATCACAGAAATATTTCAACAGTCAACATGTCCTTGGTTGAAAACACTATTATTTCAAGGAGGAAACAAAAGAAAATCCAGAGCAACATCCTACAGTTGAGATGAGAGGTATTTTTCCTCTTCTTTAAATAAACAGTCAATAATCTCCTACTACAGAGACACTTCCAGGTTTAGCTCACCATCTTCAGAGGAATGGGAGGGTGCAGGACACCCAATTCATAACGGTCCTGACAAGAGAAAAAAACACACACACAAAAAAGACCTGTCCGTTGAAAACAAGATTAGGGTGAACAAGCAACAGATGCTATTGGTGAATACAGCTTTATCTTGCGTAGGCTCCATATACAACACGTCAGGAAACACAAAAAGCCAGCTTGTTACCTAGGATGCTCACCCAAACATGCCACAGCTCCAGTGGTGAGTGGAGGAGTGACTCATCACTAGAAGTGATCGCCAAATTAAAGGAGCCCTACATGATCAATGGGTTACACTAGACTCTATTGGTTCATTGTGGAGTGTAGTGGTTCATGCTGGAGTCCAGTGGTTTATAAAAGAGTCTGGTGGTTCATACAGGAGTCAAGTGGTTTATGCTGGAATCCAGTGATTCATACAGGAGTGTAGTGCTTCATACTGCATTATTGGTTCAAACAGGAGTCTATTGGTTCATTGTGGAGTCTAGTGGTTCATGCTGGAGTCCAGTGGTTTATAAAAGAGTCTGGTGGTTCATACAGGAGTCAAGTGGTTCATAAATGAGTTTAGTGGTTCATACAGGAGTCTGGTGGTTCATAAATGAGTTTAGTGGTTTATACAGGAGTCTGGTGGTTCACAAAGGAGTCTGGTGGTTCATACTGGAGTCTAGTGGTTTATGCTGGAATCCAGTGATTCATACAGGAGTGTAGTGGTTCATACTGCATTATTGGTTCAAACAGGAGTCTATTGGTTCATACTGGAGTCTAGTGGTTCATACTGGACTATTGGTTCATACAGGAGTCCAGTGGTTCATACTGGAGTCTAGTGGTTCATACTGGACTATTGGTTCATACAGGAGTCTAGCGGTTCATACAGGAGTCTAGTGGTTCATACTGGAGTCTAGTGGTTTATGCTGGAATCCAGTGATTCATACAGGAGTGTAGTGCTTCATACTGCATTATTGGTTCAAACAGGAGTCTATTGGTTCATACTGGAGTCTAGTGGTTCATGCTGGACTATTGGTTCATACAGGAGTCCAGTGGTTCATACTGGAGTCTAGTGGTTCATACTGGAGTCTAGTAGTTCATACTGGACTATTGGTTCATACAGGAGTCCAGTGGTTCATACTGGAGTCTAGTGGTTCATACTGGACTATTGGTTCATACAGGAGTCCAGTGGTTCATACTGGAGTCCAGTGGTTCATACAGGAGTCTAGTGGTTCATGCTGGAATCTAGTGGTTCATGCTGGAATCTAGTGGTTCATGCTGGACTATTGGTTCATACAGGAGTCTAGTGGTTCATATGAGTGATGGGTTAAAAGAAACAGAAGTCACACCTCCATCTATTTCAGAGTTATGAAAACCCAGCTCAGTGCTGCACACAAGCAGAGCATTCGAAGATGTATTTGATGCTGAACTTTGTCTTCCTGCTGCTGCCAACACAAGGTGCCACTCAGCACTAAGACGAGTGAAGGTTATCCTCTAATATGACCATCTAAAGCTCTGACATGTTCCAGACATGACTGGCCACAAGCAGTTGTCATTCACAACACAGGAGTGGAATCTTTTTAAGCAGCCAGTGGACATGCTGAAACCAGTTAAGATGTTAGAGATTTGACACAGGGAGGGAACCTTCACAGTAAGTTCTGGTTTTCTCTGTGTTATTCATGGACCTAAATGCAGAGATGCAAAACAGGATGCACGTTATGACTGCTTTAATCCAAAACCAAAAGACTCAGGGGACTAACACAAACACAATGATCCAGCAACTCAAGACTAAAACCGAGGGGTATAAATACACAGAACACAACAAGACACAGGTGAAACAGATTAAATGAATGAACCCAGGTGAACTACTGAACACAGACCAGGGCAAAACAGGAACAACATACAAAATAAAACAGGAAACCAGGAACAAAGGACACAGGAAAAACATAACCTCATGACATGTTATCAAAGCACTTGTAAATAAATACACTGGGCTTAGCCATAAAATAGGTCCTGTCAGATTTGGATCTTTGAAAAAATAATAAAGATCGGTGAGATATCCACTGAATGACACAGAGACAAGCTATTTTTATATAAATATGTTAGGTCTGATTGATCAGGTTTACTCTGGTTATGTCCATCAAGTGGAAAAATTTCACTTGACTCAATGACACTGGGCTTGTTTTTTATTGGATCACACATATAAAAAATAGTATCACAGCAGTCCCAATAGGTTTCAGGAGAAATTGGACCTTTCATTATTTATGGGATGTGTTGGACCTGCTGCCACTCATCATTTTGTATTTCCTATCTTCCTTTTCTTTTGTACTTTTTTTGTACCCTGGCTTGGAGGATGTCCTTTATGACTCTTACTTTTTATAAATGACTTATAAGTGTCTAAGCCAACAAAAGGTTGTTCACGGGGTAGCTTGTTAAGCATTTCCCCACCTAACATCAAGAATTTGACTTTCCAGTTAAATATATGCAGAAGCTGCTGCCAGGAGAAATAAGCTGGGGATAGTTTACACCATCTTTTCCCTCATTCATCTTAAGAAATGTGAGATATCAAGCAAATCAAATGAATGATCTTGAAGTATACACAAGGAAAAAGCTGGAATACTGGAAATTCAGTACGATCCCTTTCACTAAGACACAGCAGGAAGACACCAAACTGCAATGTTCCTCCTGACTGTAGGACTATACAGGCAGACAGAAGAAGCTTGTTAACTGATGGTGTAATCCTAGATATGTCACCGTGAAGGAGACAATGTCCATCATATTAAACTATTCGCTCAGAGAGTCCTCCTGTGTCTTATAGGTAGTGATCAATACACCAGTCTGGCAAATACCAGAAGGAGATCCTCCACCACTGCTGTGGTTGCATTTCTGCACACATACAACAAGGTCACGCAGAACAGAGAAGAAAATCGTACTGTTTGTGTGGAAACAAAATGAATGTGACAAACACAGACTTGCAGCTCAAGAAGGGGTGTGTGTGTGTGTGTGTGTGTGTGTGTGTGTGTGTGTGTGTGTGTGTGTGTGTGTGTGTGTGTGTGTGTGTGTGTGTGTGGGATGGGGATAGCATTTTATTTTTGTTCAGTATTTTCAGTAAAATGTATGTTCCTTTTGCTATTAACCTTTTAACCAAACCTTTAAATGAGCAGCTGAAAAACATAAAACCAGCAGAACAGATAAACAGGCTCAGTGCCCTTACTGGTGGTCTTCTGTCTTACTGCGTCCATCCAGCTATCCACGCTCCCGTCCATGTCGGCAGGCAGTTACTAGGACTCGTCCTGTGTACACAAGGTGTTGCAGCATGCAGAACAGTTGGTTGATTCTCTTATCACCTACTCTGTGCTGCTGCTGTGACACACAGACAATGGTGACTTCTGTAGCCCACATGCAACTGGCAAAAAGAACAAATCAAATGTAGCTGGAGAGGCTAATAAGCAGGGGCTTCAATAAAGAGGCCACCACAGTCAACTTGGGTCGTACCACGTTTGTTTTATTTTATAACTAAAACTCAGATAAAAGCAGATAAGAAGCAACAAGATGACAGAATGTCATGCTGAGACTGGGAGGCCAACCACTCATCATGAGGGGAGCTGGGAGTATACTAACTCAAACAAAGGGGTCTACATGAACACAACTTAAATGAAAACCACCACACCAATAACTATATACAACACATCACCCTCTAAAGTGAACTCCCAGCGTCCAAACCAAGCCGGTGGACGGCGGACCACACCAGCCTCAGCACTAGAAACAAGAAGAGAAGATGTTAAAACTCTAAAATGAAATAAGATCAATAACCTAAAAATGTATCACAACTAACTAAAACAAAACGGTGGCCAGTGTTGTACCTAAAAAGCCAAACACATAAAACGTGATTAAACAAATGTGGCAGACCCAAAATTACAATAAAATACAAATACCTCAGGGTCTTACACCCCTACAGTACCCTAACAATTAAAATACTAAAACTTATAAAACAATCAAACTCCCAAAGTCTCTTACCAGAGTACCTCAGTGCAGGTTCAGAGGACCAAAAAGTCAGGAGAGAACACACAGGGTTTTTAAAGACTGGAGTCCTGCAGTCGCGCCTGCTGCCAATTAGTCCTTACTCCAGTTCCTCCCTTATTGGTCTGCAGCTTCTGCAGGATTCCAGTGGCCCACTGCTACACAGAGAAGAAGAAAAGGACCATAAAGAAGATGACACACAAACTGAAAGAAAAACAAGCATCTAAATAAGAAGTTGTGAACAGCTAAAAACATTGTGGTTTTTTTGTTCTGGTGTTCTGGATGTTTGACAACAACTTTATAGCGGTGTTGGTAGTGGTGGTGCAAATGGAAATGAAATCTGAACTCTACACTGCCTGCTAGTGGATGAAATGACTTCACCACCATGGCAACATAAAAGCCTCATCGTGTAAGTACAAGGACGGCGATGTGTGTTAATGTTGGAAACAGACGCCACGGGAGCAGAAATATGTTGGAAGATAACAGCCTCGAGACTTTGAGGAGGTGGCCTCATGAAACAGAATAGATCAGTAAGGATGGTTTGTGAGAAAAGCTGAGGTTACATTAAGGTACTGTGATCTGTGCTAACTCTTATCTGTCATGGCCTGGCCACGTGTCCAAGGTGTTCCCTGCTATCCAGCCAGTAGCCACCAGGACAGGCTCCGCCCCCTGCACCCATGCAATCGGAGACGCAGGGATAGACCATGGATGGATGATGGATGGATGGATGGATGAAAGGAAGGAACTTTCATCCGGCAGCAATGTATAAATGTTCATTGCTATGCGGATGACACTCAGATCTACCTCTCCATGAAGCCAGATGAAACCAATCAGTTTCTTAGATTACAAAGATGTCTTACAGACATCAAGACCTGGATGACTCTGAATTTTCTCCTTTTAAACTCAGACAAGACAGAGGTCGTTATCTTCGGGCTGAAAAACTTAGAACAAAATGATCCAGTTATGTAATTAATCTGGATGGCATTAATCTGGCCTCCAGTACCACTGTGAGGAATCTTGGAGTCATTATTGACCAGGACTTGTCTTTTAGCTCACATTTAAAACAGGTTTCTAGAACCGCCTTCTTCCACCTGCGTAATATTGCAAAAATTAGGAGCATCTTGTCTCAGAAAGATGCAGAAAAATGAGTCCATGCCTTTATTACATCCAGACTGGATTACTGCAATTCCTTATTAATGGTTTGTCCCAAATATGCCCTGAAAAGTCTCCATCTGATCCAAAATGCTGCAGCGAGGGTTCTGATGAGGACTAGCAGGAGAGATCATATTTCACCAGTTTTAGCCTCTCTAGACTGGCTCCCTGTTAAATCCAGGATAAAGTTTAAAATTCTTCTCCTCACATATAAAGCTCTCCATGACCAAGCTCCATTGTAGATAAAAGATCTTATAGTTCCATATATTCCAAATAGAGCACTTGGCTCTCAGACTGCAGGTTTACTGGTGGTTCCCAGAGTCTCAAAGAGTCCTATGGGAGGAAGGGCCTTTAGCTATCAGGCTCCTCTCTTATGGAACCAGCTCCCACCGTGGGTTCAGGAGGCAGACTCCCTCCACACCTTTAAGATGGAGCTGAAAACCTTCCTTTTCCATGATTCTTATAGTTAGGATATGAGAATCTCCTGAGTTGGAGTCTGCATGTACGGGACCCAACTGTCCAGGTTCTGCTCATTGCTCTTATAGTTATGGGTAGTCTAGCCATCCATTACTTATGTAGCAATGGGGATGTTACCTGATGCACTGAGAAGTACCTCGCTCTATTTCTCTGATATATTAATGTATAAATATATGACAATATTGCCGTCTCTAACTTATTTCTCCTTTTTTCTGCAGGTCTTCCTGAATAAGTGCAGTTGTACATGTTGATCTGTCTTTCCTGTCGTCTCCACCCCAACCAGTCGAGGCAGATGGCCGCCCTCCCTGAGCCGGGTTCTGCCGGAGGTTTTCTTCCTGTTAAAGGGGAGTTTTTTCCTTCCCACTGTCGCCTCGTGCAGCTCAGGATGGAGGATTGGATCCAAGTCATGACTCGATGCAATCAGTTGGTTTCTATTATAAGATATGTATTAACTGGCTGGAAATGATGTGTATGTAAAGTGTCCTGGGACAACATTGTTGTGAAGTGGAGCTGTACAAATAAAGCTGAATTACGTTGAATGAATGGATAGATGGATGATGGATGGATGGAAGGATGGATGGATGGATGGATGGATGACGGAAGGATGGATGGATGGATGGATGGATGGATGATGGAAGGATGGATGGATGGATGGAAGGATGATGGATGGATGGAAGGATGGATAGATGGATGGATGGATGGATGGATGGATGGAATGATGATGGATGGATGGATGGGTGGATGGATGATGGAAGGATGGATGGATGGATGGAAGAATGATGGATGGATGGATGGATGGATGGATGATGGATGGATGGAAGGATGGATGGATGGATGGATGGATGATGGATGGATGGATGGATGATGGAAGGATGGATGGATGGATGGAAGGATGGATGGATGGATGGATGGATGGATGATGGAAGGATGATGGATGGATGGAAGGATGATGGATGGATGGAAGGATGGATGGATGGATGGATGGATGATGGATGGATGATGGATGGATGGAAGAATGGATGGATGATGGATGGGTGGATGGATGGATGGATGATGGAAGGATGGATGGATGGATAATGGATGGATGGATGATGGATGGATGGATGGATGGATGGATGGAAGGATGATGGATGGATGGAAGGATGATGGATGGATGGAAGGATGATGGATGGATGGATGGATGATGGAAGGATGGATGGATGGATGGAAGGATGGATGGATGGATGATGGATGGATGGAAGGATGGATGATGGATGGATGGATGGATGGATGGATGGATGGATGGATGGATGATGGAAGGATGGATGGATGGATGGAAGGATGATGGATGGATGGAAGGATGGATGGATGGATGATGGAAGGATGGATGGATGGATGGAAGGATGATGGATGGATGGAAGGATGGATGGATGGATGATGGATGATGGATGGATGGATGGATGGATGGATGGATGGATGGATGGAAGGATGGATGGATGGATGGATGGATGGATGATGGATGGATGGAAGGATGGATGGATGGATGGATGATGGATGGATGGAAGGATGGATGGATGGATGGATGGATGGATGGATGATGGATGGAAGGATGGATGGATGGATGATGGAAGGATGGATGGATGGATGGAAGGATGATGGATGGATGGATGGATGGATGGATGGATGATGGATGGGTGGATGGATGGATGGATGATGGAAGGATGGATGGATGGATGGAAGGATGATGGATGGATGGATGGATGGATGATGGATGGATGATGGAAGGATGGATGGATGGATGGATGGATGGAAGGATGATGGATGGATGGATGGATGGATGGATGGATGGATGATGGAAGAATGATGGATGGATGGATGGATGATGGATGGATGGAAGGATGGATGGATGGATGGATGGAAGGATGGATGGATGGATGATGGATGGATGGAAGAATGGATGGATGGATGGATGATGGATGGGTGGATGGATGATGGAAGGATGGATGGATGGATAATGGATGGATGGATGGATGATGGATGGATGGATGATGGATGGATGGAAGGATGAATGGATGGAAGGATGATGGATGGATGATGGATGGATGGAAGGATGGATGGATGGATGATGGATGGATGGAAGAATGGATGGATGGATGGATGATGGATGATGGAAGGATGGATGGGTGGATGGAAGGATGATGGATGGATGGATGGATGGATGGATGGATGATGGATGGATGGATGGATGGATGATGGAATGATGGATGGATGGATGGAAGGATGATGGATGATGGAAGGATGGATGGATGGATGGATGATGGATGGATGGATGGATGGATGATGGATGGATGGAAGGATGGATGGATGGATGGATGGATGGATGGATGATGGAAGGATGGAAGGATGATGGATGGATGGAAGGATGGATGGATGGATGGATGATGGATGGATGGATGATGGATGGATGGATGGATGGATGATGGATGGATGGAAGGATGGATGGATGGATGGATGATGGATGGATGGATGGATGGATGGATGATGGATGGATGGAAGGATGGATGGATGGATGGATGGATGGATGATGGATGGATGGAAGGATGGATGATGGATGGATGGATGGATGGATGGATGGATGGATGATGGATGGATGGAAGGATGGATGGATGGATGGATGATGGATGGATGGATGGATGGATGGATGGATGGATGGAAGGATGGATGGATGGATGGATGGATGGATGATGGATGGATGGATGGATGATGGATGGATGGATGGATGGAAGGATGGATGGATGGATGGATGATGGATGGATGGATGATGGATGGATGGAAGGATGGATGGATGGATGGAAGGATGGATGGATGGATGGATGATGGATGGATGGATGGATGATGGTAACCCTGACAGTTTAAGGAAGGGATACCTCTGCTTTTAAATGAAAACAGAATACCCAAAGTCACACACACATTAATTTGTTGACATGTGGGAGATGTTAGCAAAGACACTGACAGCAAACATAAAAAAAAATATGGAGCCACATGGATCAGCAATATTCCAGGAAACAATTAAACAAGTGCATGTCATAATATGCAACAAACAGAAGGCAGAATAATCTAAATGTTGATTGTGACAAACGTATTAAATCAATACATGTAATCGACTTTTTTACATCGAATAGCTGCAAATGGGTTTGAGGTGGATCAGAGAGACGTTTTGACATTTAAATATTGTATTTCATGCTAATATAGGTATAGCCATAAGTTTATACCTTACATGTCAATGTGTGGTGCATAACACGACAGGGAACACACGGCTGTTATTACGTGTTATTTTCAGATGTGAAACTAAAGGAAATGTCAGCAGCTGTGCTCCACATTATTTAGCAGGAGCTGAAGTTAATGAAACATTGAGGGTTTAGGTTTGGCTGCTGTTGGTTCTCCTGTCTGTTTGCATTACTATGAACAATCTCAGACAGGTTTGATAATTACTTTCTCAGCTGACCTTAATTAGAGGGAAACTATTTAAAGAGGTCGTTCCTATAAGCTAGTCTCAGTTCCCATCCAGTCTGGAGAAAAACAGACAAAAAACTGCAACTAAGAAGTGTGAAATGGTGCTTGTCAAGGGAAAAGATTGGACATTTTAGAAAAACGTAAGTGGACTGTTAAAAGTCTGTGTGTGTGTGTGTGTGTGTGTGTGTGTGTGTGTGTGTGTGTGTGTGTGTGTGTGTGTGTGTGTGTGTGTGTGTGTGTGTGTGTCATTCAGAGAGCAAACAGCTTGTTCGGGTAAAGTCAGACCAGGAAAGTCTGTTTTCAGGCAGGCAAATGGCATCTTCTGCTCTCCAGAATGCAGATTTAATCATTGTTTTAGGAAACAGTTGGAGTTTTCAGAACTGCTTTACAAACTTTACAGCCATGCAGATGATTTTCTGAACATTTACAAATTTACATTTTTCAGCCAGATTTCTTTTTAGCATGACAAAACATGTAAAAATCTAAACCCAGATACAGATGCAAACATCCATTTACATCTGCAAAACCTTCATGACTTCATAAAGGTCAAGTCTTTCAGGCTGTTGTCTCTGCTGCATCTGCCATCTTTCTCATCTTCTTCTGCTAGTACGACACATGATGGAGAAGTTCTACTTCACAGGGTTGGTGTACTTCAAAATGAATCACAAGCACAGAGTGGTGAGGTCTACACACCTCACTAGTCTTGCTTTGATGCTACGAATGTGTGAACGGCTTGTCAATCTCTTTTATGGAGACTATCATCTCCACAGTGACAGTTTGCTGCTTCCCTCTTCAACAAAAGCAAAGCAGCTGTTCTGATATCTCAGCTGGAATTAACCAAATAAACAAAGCAAGTGAACACCTTTCAGGTAAACGCTGAATATGAAAACAAGAACCTTCTGGGGAATAAACAAGTTGTTGAAAGAGTAGAGAAACAGCTGAAAAGGAATACGAAAAGCGAGACGTGTTGAGAAAAGAGCTGAAAAACAAATTCCAGCAGAAGGTGGTGGGGAGGATGAAGAGGGTCAGGTGGAGGGAGAGGTTCTGAATCATGGCAGTGTTGACAGAATCAATGATCTGAGCGTGTTATCTGATCGTCATGGTTCGGAACAACACACCTTTTTTTGCCGGACTTCAGTCACACAGACCCCACTCCGTCTGTGGACCTGCAGCTTCCATGTTCCACCTCCACGGTGTAAAACTGTTCACTTTCTACCTCCTGCTCTGGAATAACACGAAAGAGTTCAATGGTCTCTGCTTCCTCTTCGTCATGCCATGTTCCTTTTTTGTGTTATTGAGGATTTATTTCAAGCATATATTAGCAGTGAAAGTGATTTTCTAACTACTGTTTGGACCTGAAAGTTGCATTTTCCAGTCCAGATAAATGCTTCATCTGCATGACAAACATTTCTTAGTCACAATGTCTGACGCCAGTAACGAGGAGCGCTCCTGTCCGTGCTCTCCTGTTAGCCTCTCCACAGCAAGTGTGAGAATATCATTTGATCTTAGGTATGCATATATTTCCCTTGATGTTTTCAACAAAGAGTCTTCAAAGCATTGTCGTTGCCTGCGTTGTGAGCTCAGGACGCTTCCTGTGAGATGCAATCAGCCTAGAGATGCTCTCAGCCTCATCAGAAGGACCAGCTGGTAATCAAACCCCCGAAGCATCTATGTGACAATTAGCATTAAAATCACACTTCAGCCTTATGTATGCAGTCATTTTAATCCCTCTATAGCTGTATGCGTGTCTTTGTGTTCATATTATTTTCATAATGTAAACAAACTTGAAGGGATGAGACATTTGTCCTCTGAGGAGCCACTGATGAGAAAAGTGGAGCTTAAAACCAAAACAACAGCTTAATTTTCTAGCGCTGCCAAATGAGGCTGGGTTGAAACAGAGACATTCCACAGCGTAGTGTTATCAGAAGATGGCAGTGCAGGCTGTTAGACCACACTGTAACATCCCTGCAGAATAAACAAATAAATAGGCCATGCGCTGGGCGCCACATAGCTCGAATGGTTGAGATGATGCTGCATATAGAGACATGCAGAAAAGGCTTGTGGTCCTCAGCTTCATGACATCCCTTTTCTCTCAGACTTCCTTCATCTCAATGTGCTTTCAAGACGCCACTAATCCCAAAAAATATCTCAGAAAATCCGAGATCTTCCCTCCTGTCTGTTGCGGCTGGGTACATAGTCTGGACATCTGGAAACAGAAAAGCAGATCCAGATTCCTCATGTGCCTCTGTCTTCTCTCCTGGTACTGTGTTTGAGACTTTCCTCATCATCTCTTATCCTGACACACAACACAAGGTCTGACCTGAATCCTGGTACAGATTAGCTTCCATACTGGCACTTGTTCTTTCTGATGATTGACATTACAAACCGAGCCAATCACATGGTTAATATAACATACAACACTTTCAGCTGTCACTCAAAATGTCATCTGTCACATGACCATACCACGCAAAGTGCTTCAACATGTTTACTTCATGAGCTACTGTCCATGAGTCAGAGGACCATCATGACCAGGAGGCGCCCCTCCAACCAGCGTTTAGCGCCTTTACTGTGACATGATACTGAAAAATAGGTAAAGTTTATTTATAAAGAACTTTCACTGATAAAAACATAACGTGAACAATAAAACAACAATATGATGATTTTTTTTTTTTTTTTTTTTTTTTTTGTCTTTTCCAGCATTTAAGCGGCAGACTGATGTTCTGGATGTTCTGCTGAGCAAATTTATTTTGCCAAGGGGAACTTTTATAGATGTAATGATCTCCTTGTATTTCTTGATTCTTATTTTATTTTCCTATTTGTTTTGGATAAAAGTTTGTATTACAGAGTTTATGCTGCTGGACCGGAAAGGATAGAAAAGGGGCAGAAAGAGAACAGAGAAAACAAGAGAAAGAGATCAATGCATACACGTATATGCACATATATACCCACCTACATATATATGTAGTCCTGTTCATGTGTCCCTGTCTATGTGTCCCTGCCTGTCTCGGTTGGACTAAACGGTATAAGTGAATGTGGGATGTTCTGGATTCCTAAAGTCTGGCGGCACAAACTGAAGTCTGTTGAGTCGCCTGATTATAAACAAGTGCAAACAGAACTGTAATAATCAATACAAGATCAGATACAAACATGACTGATCATTTTAAGATCTGATCTTCAGCACATTCTCCTGACTTTAGAGATGGTTCTCAGAAGATAAAAACAGTAAGATGTTAACAACAGGTAAGACAAGGGAAGTTTTGTACATCAATACCTAAAACATTAACAAACCTACATAAAGAAGTTTTGTGCTTCCACCATTTTGATGCTCAGAAAAGACTTGTAACATGTTTTGCAGTTTTCACTGTTTTCACACTGTTTGCTGATTTACACTTATAGCTTAATAAACAGGGGTGACAGTGGCTCAGAGCTGCTTGTCATGTGACCTGACGGTTGGCGGGTCGAGTCCTGCTCCCCGACGCTGCTGCAGACCCGAGGAGGATTGTTCTCTGAGGGCGGTCCTAAGCCGAGACAAACACAGAGGCTTGCATCAGGAAGGTCATGTACCAAGACCCCTGAGCATTTGCTGTGGTAACCCCTTCAGAGGGATAAGCCAAAAGGAAAACAACAACATAGTAAACAAGCATGTGGAAAGAAACATCCTGTGGTCGCGGAAAAGATGTGACTCCATTTCAGAAGCGTCAGATCATCGGCATCAAGCAAAGTAAACATCTATAGAGATGGAGAAGCTACTACATTTGTGGTAAGAACTGTCTAACACTACTAAAATCTGGAAGAAGAATGGAGTATCATCATCACATGCTTGGTACCAACCATCACAAAGGTATCTAATCAGAAAAAAGCCTGGAGAGAAAAGGATTGGCCACCAGACCAGTCCAGACCTGAACCTCATGGAGAATTCTGGGATGTGCTGGAGAAGGCTTTACACTGCGGTCACACTCTCCACCATCAATACAAGATTTTGGACAAAACTAATGCAACCCTGGATGAAATAAATGTGGTGACATTGCAGAAGCTTCTTAAAACAACACCACAGTGAATGTTGTCAATGTGTGTGTCCCTTTTTACTTTAGACGGAGAGCATGTAAACACCACCCACACCAAACACACAGTAACTTCAGCTAGACAGAACTTTATTGTCATGACAACAGGAAAAGTTTTGCCCAAGTTGGCTGGTCTTATTTGCACGGTGGAACAGTGGTTAGCACTGTGGCCTCACAGCAAGAAGGTCACTGGTTTGATCCTTGGCTGGGGAGGGGTTTGGTCAGTGGCCTTTCTGTGTGGAGTTTGCATGTTCTCCCCGTGTATGCGTGGGTTCTCTCCGGGTACTCCGGCTTCCTCCCACTGTCCAAAGACATGCATGATAGGTTAATTGGCCACTCTAAATTGCCCCTAGGAATGAGTGTGAGCGTGAGTGGTTGTTTGTCTCTCTGTGTGGCCCTGCGATGGACTGGCGAGCTGTCCAGGGTGTACCCTGCCTGTCGCCCAAAGCCAGCTGGGATAGGCTCCAGCTTCCCCGCGACCCTGAATTGGAATAAGCGGTTCAGAAAATGAATGAATAAGTCTGGCTTACCAAAGCCAGAGTTTCATGGCTGAAATGATTTACATTGGAGTTGGTATATCTCCCAGTAGAGAACAAGCTTTTAAGGTTTTCATCAGTGAAATGGAAAGACAAGATTGAGTTTACCTACATAAAAAAAAAAAAAATCACACAGAATTAAAACAATTACAGACAATCAAAGAACAGTAATTAACACCTTCATCAAATTGTTGTAGAACAATTCTAAACAGTCAAAAGACAATGAGTCTGGACTGCAGGAAAACATGATTAACAAAGTCTTTTGAAAGGAGAATAAAAATGAGTAAATAGTATTACAATTGCAGTTGGAGAAACTGTTCAGAAGTCTGATCAAGCAGAAGTCTTGAGGGGTTCTGATGTAAGGGATAATGCTCGACGAGTTGTCCATTATCAGCAATTAATGGACAGCACGGATCACTTCGCGTCAGACGGTTCACGCCTCCGCGAAGTCCATTAATTTCTGATAATGGACACCTCGGAGGGCATTATCCCGCTTATACAATGGTCACTCACAAAGGAAATATTATAAGATCAATCACTAATGTTGTTTTTACTGTTAAAAAAAAAGTTTTTTAACAAGAAGCAGTGGAGAGGACTATTTGTAGTCTCTTGTTGTGGCGTTGCCATGGTAACCACCGTTGGCAGCACCTGCAGCCCGTTTGGCAGCAGATACTGTAGCAACAAATCGCAGATGATGGTGAAATATGATAGTGTTGCGGGATGTGTGTGACTGTGTGGTCCAGGGAGCTCAGTGTGTATGAACGTGATTGAGTGTGTGCGCACGGCGCGCCGTCAGGTGATTGTGCCTGAAAGGTAAGAGTGTTAAACGGAAGTGCCGAGCCCTCCTTTTAACGGATTCCAATGAAAATATAGTAATTTTCTGAAAATGCATATTTCTTCACAATATTAAGGAAATTGGGGAGGATGTGCGATGCCTGGTTTCTATATATAAATCTGAATGCGACCTTTTTAATTCTTGAAAATGGTTATGAAATTGGAGTAACAGCTGGAGCATTAAGGCAGAGAATCACACACATGGTCCGCTGCACCGCTGCAGGGTGACGTCAGAGCCGCCCTGTCCCTCTTTCAGAGATCTGGAGCTTCATCACAAACTAACTGATGAAACTGTATTTAATAGTGTTGAAACAAAAAGATAGATATTATATCTGCAGTGACTGATTTCAACTAACGATCTCGGTAGTTAACAAACTATTGGTTCTGAGATCGGGAGGGATCGGGAGACTTTTTTTTTTTTCTTTCTCCCTTTTTCTACTCTGGTTATTGTTCAACTGATGTTCTAAATTACCCTGAAAAAATAAAATAACTTAAAAACTGGCAGATCACATCCATTCAGTAGTAACCATGGGCTGCTGTTTGACATAGTCCTTCCAGATATTCTTTCTGCTTTCTGTTTTGTGGTTTGTCGCGAACATTTCTGTTGCCATGGTTACCAACTGGAGGTTGAGCCAGCGCAGTGATTTAGAATTATTCTATTTGATGGACCTTAGAGAGAACATTTTATCATAATGAGTAACATATATATGAATACATGTAACGTGAAATACCACATTCAGTAAGACACTATAAAATTTCTGCCACAATTATTTATCAGATTATTTATCATCATCAGCCTGGGAGCCTGGTTCTTTCAAGCCCAAAGCCACCTCTAAAGACTCCTCCTGGATAAACAGCAGAAGCTGCTGAGGTGTCGGACCAGAACAGATGGGAACAGGACTTTTTCCTAACTGGTGCATTAATTTGCTGTTTGAAGAGTAGTGGAAAACTTAGTGGTAAAAAGTAAATGCAAAGGTCTTTACTTTGTGAAGTCAGTGTTTGCAACATGGAGGGGAGGCAGCAGTAACAAACTGTTCTCAGTGCTTGAACCCTGGCTAAGTAGAGGGTACAGATTCATGAACTCCTTTTTGAACTGCAGTCTTCAAGTCCTTTGGATAATTCAGGGGTGAGACTAAAGCAAACCTGAGGCGTTTTTTATGCAAAGTCCCTCACTTAAAGGAGATTTTAGGTCATACAGTCAAGAAATATATATTGAGCATTAGCATATCCACATATGTCGGGGCTTGAGATACCATGAGAATGTGCTCGTTTGGGCATGTAAAATCAGAGTGGTGCACTTAATTTAGAAAACGTATGAAAAAAGCAAGTGACTCTGCAGTACTTAGGTGGATTGCAGGCTTTCTTGAAAGACCTTAAATTCCTCTCTGCTGTGAAGAAGTAAAATCTTCTGCCTGCAATTGATATTTGTGTTGTAAGTGCTAAAGGACAAAAAAAAAACAAAAAAAAAACAAAACGTTATTTTATTCCTCATATATTTTTCAATTAATCACTTATTGGATTTTTTGTCAAATATCAGCATCAGTCAGGCCCTGATCATAGGTGTAAAATCAACATGTGAGGTTGGACATTGGACATTGACTCATGTTGTATTGTTGGTAATTTTTTGCATTTTGCTGCAGTGCTGAAGGAAAACTGGAGCTGAACCCTTCCACGAGTCCGGTGGTTTGCTTCTGCAGGACACTTCTTTCCCTGTAGAATGGAAGTCTGAATTCATCTGCTTTGAGTCTGGAAATCCCTGCACGCTACTTAATATGAGGTTTGTTGACAAACAGGTTTCAGTGCACATGTTACTATCATTATTTAATTTAATGAATTGTTTTGGCATTCATTACTTTTCCTCATCTTTCCCAGAGACACTAATCTGTTAGCTAGCTATGGTGGAAAAGCTCCGTTGCAGCAGTTTGCTGTTACTCTTCACAGATGTCACACCAGCAGGACACCGTATGCTGCTTTCACACACATTTTCCAGAGTTTTTCCTCCTGTTTCATCATTTATTTCAGCTGATTTGTCAGGGCAGTGGGGGTTTAGCTGACATTAGCTGTTAGCAGTAACTTGGAACCAAATACATGGAGGACATGTTTGTAACTTATTAGCATTATTAACGAAATAGGAAGATGTGTCGTTCTGCACCTCATCATCATCATCACCTGATGGGACTCTCCAACAGCGAGGTGCCACAAAGCACCGCTCTGTTTCCATTTAATTAGCAAAGAGGGTTTTATTTTTTCTTTTCTGGAACAAATGGTTTATAGATGAAGCGGAGATCAGAAAGCACAAATAATATGCCGCCTGCTGTAGATATTTCACAAAGAAATGGAAATACTGGGACATGTTTCTGCTGCAGTCAATGAGAAGAGCGGCTTCATTAAATATGAATACAAATACTGTTTACTACAATCAGATCTGATGAGGGTGACGACTCCTGGACTGTCTCCACCTGAAGTTTTAAACGTGAAGAGAAAGTTTCTCCCAGTTCAGAGATTTTGAAGCTGGGTAGAATTCAATTTATCAATATTGCTTAATATCTTTAAGCCAAATGAAAAAAAAACCCAACAGATTATTTAAATATCTGCTATATTAACATATATAAGATACGGAGGACAAACTTGAAATCCAGAAAGTTTCAACATTAATTCAACAACACATGCGGCAGGTGTTACTGTTTCACTCTCGCTGGTTGCAGTTAGTTCAGCTCGTGGTTATTTATGGCGTGGCTCACAGGACCTGATGTTTCCTCTCATTACTGTCAGCGTTTCATCTGCTCTCTATGGATCAGCACTAGTCTGGTTTAAGCGTGAGCACATATCACGTTACACAGCACAGGTTGATATTTTCAGGACACAGTATGATGGAAATTGATGAGGCACTCAATAACCAACACAGACCTTCTTTCTCTCACACTCTCTCTCTCCTTCTCTCTTTACCTTAAACAGCATCACCACTAAGGAATTAACTGATGAGTCATTCAGTCCAAGATGTCTCTGGTGTTTGAATATAGTTTCATGCTTTTATATCTTGTTAATTCTGCGCTGATGTCCACTGCATGAGAGGTGACATTTATTCTAGCACCAGTATTATAGACAGGAATTCTTTGGAAAGCCTCCAGCTTTAAATGCAACAGCGAGGCTTCTGATGAGAATTAGCAGAAGGGATAATCTGGAATAGGATTTAAGATTCTCCTCACGTATAAAGCTCTTCGTGACGAAGCTCCACTGGATTTTAAACAGTTCACTTCAATAGGATAAACTTTTTGCCACGAGGGAGCAAATCAGAATTCTTTCTATTTCAATGTGAATTGTTCAGTTTAAATCTGAACATGGTGGTTTGAATAATTGCTTTAAAACTTTGTCTTAAATTACTGTATTTAAAATTCAATCTTTTTAATGTATAGTGTTGTAAAATGTAAACTTCTGTATGTGAAACATTTGTTTCCCTAATTTGTTTCCTAGTTCAGTTTCACTTCTTTCCATTCATATTCAAATCAGAAATAGAACATTTTGTGCCACACATCCGGGACCTGACATGAGGCAAAACTAGTCGGTCGAAGATGACGTAACCTCAGTTTGAGAGACTCTGAGATCCAAAAATGCTGAACGGCAATTCCCTTTTATGCTTCGGTAACATTGGTCATATGATAATAATGTCTGTTGTAAAGTTTTTTTAGCTTTAGCATAGCCTGCCCTGAGTGTTAATCAGTTTACATGCAATGATGATATACATATATATATATATATATATACATATACATATATATATATACATATACATATACATATATATATACATATACATATACATATACATATATATATATATACATATACATATACATATATATATATATACATATACATATACATATATATATATATACATATACATATACATATATATATATATATATATACATATACATATATATATATATATATATATATATATATACATATACATATATATATATATATATATACATATACATATATATATATATATATA